>NC_086173.1:161300332-161603362 GCF_023053635.1 Elgaria multicarinata webbii
GAGAAACCCAGCCAAAGCTCAGAGCCTGTGAAAAGTGACCCTCTGACCAAAAAATCGATGAAACATCCAAGGCTTGATGCCAAGGGAAAGACACATAAATGTTTGGTGTGTGGAAAGTGTTTCAGAATGGATTCAGTCCTTAAAATACATCAGCGAATTCACTTAGGGGGGAAACTGCATAATTGTACAGAATGTGGAAAGTGGTTCACTCAAAAATTAAACCTTATCAAACATAAAGTGTACCATAGAATAAAGAAATGCTTTAAATGCAAAGAATGTGGGAAAAGGTTCAGTCAGAAAGGATACCTTACCAGACATCAACGAATTCACACAGGAGAGAAGCCCTACATGTGTAAGGAATGCGGGGTCAGCTTCAGTCAAAATGAAAGCCTTAGAAGACGTAAACGAATTCACACAGGGGAGAAACCCTATAAATGTGAAGAATGTGGAAAGAGTTTCAGTGAAAGATCAACCCTTAATCGACATCCCATGTGCCATACAGGGGAGAATCCCTATAAATGTGAACAATGTGGGAAAAGTTTCAACAACAAATCAAACTTTAGCCGACATCGCATGTGCCATACAGGGGAGAAACCCTATAAATGTGAAGAATGCGAAAAAAGCTTCAACCATAAATCACACCTTAAACAACATCGCATGTGCCATACAGGGGAGAAACCCTATAAATGTGAAGAATGCAAAAAAAGCTTCAACCGTAAATCACACCTTAAACAACATCGCATGTGCCATACAGGGGAGAAACCCTATAAATGTGAACAATGCGAAAAAATCTTCAATTGTAAATCAGACCTTAAAAATCATCACAGGTGCCATACAGGGGAGAAACCCTATAAATGTGAAGAATGCGAAAAAAGCTTCAACCGTAAATCACACCTTAAACAACATCGCATGTGCCATACAGGGGAGAAACCCTATAAATGTGAACAATGCGAAAAAAGCTTCAACCGTAAATCACACCTTAAACAACATCGCATGTGCCATACAGGGGAGAAACCCTATAAATGTGAAGAATGCGAAAAAAGCTTCAACCGTAAATCACACCTTAAACAACATCGCATGTGCCATAGAGGGGAGAAACCCTATAAATGTGAAGAATGCGAAAAAAGCTTCAATTGTAAATCAGACCTTAAAAATCATCACAGGTGCCATACAGGGGAGAAACCCTATAAATGTGAACAATGTGGAAAGTGTTTCAGTCAGGGGTCAACCCTTAAGCGACATCGCATGTGCCATACAGGGGAGAAACCCTATAAATGTGAACAATGCGAAAAAAGCTTCAATCGTAAATCAGACCTTAAAAATCATCACAGATGCCATACAGGGGAGAAACCCTATAAATGTGAACAATGCGAAAAAAGCTTCAATCGTAAATCAGACCTTAAAAATCATCACAGGTGCCATACAGGGGAGAAACCCTATAAATGTGAAGAGTGTGGAAAAGACTTCAATCGGAGCTCATCCCTTAACAGACATCAAAAAACTCACTCAGGGAAGAAACATTTTTAGTTTAAAGAATGTGGAAAGACCTTCAGCCTGATCTAATCACTTAAGAGACATTGACGAATTCACACAGGCAAGAAACCCTTTCAATGCAAAGACTGTGGAAAGGACTTCAATCAAAGAAGCAACCTCAATGTGCACAAAAAATCCATACTGGAGAGAAACCTTTTCAATGCTCTTCGTGCACAAAAGCATTCCGTCACAAGTCCCAACTTATTAACCATCAGAGCATTCATAAACAGGAGACTCTCTAGAATTGCTCAGGGTGTGAGAAAAGGTTGAGTTGTATAGCAAACCTTACCGTACATAACAAAGGCTTTCATAAACTGGAGGTCTTTTGCATCTCGGAAGGAATTCCATGAAACAGGGTCTTTTGAGTGGATGTGATACATGGATCACCCAACCTCCGTTTCATGTGCTTTATTAACAGTACATTTTAGTGAGATTAAGCTTTTAATACCTTAATTGTACTTCCATATTCTTAAGAAAATTTCATGGAAGGATATACCTTATGAATGTGTAGAGATGCGTTCAGAGTTCGGAGCTTACTGCAGTTTAGAGAATGCACAAAGGGAAGTCTCCATATAAACACGTAAAAATATATATTCACTTGTACAGAAAACTTTACGGAACATCTTGGTATCCGTACAGAGGAAAAGTCACATAAATGATCACACTGTAGGGGTTGTTTGGATGATGAATCAAGCCCCCGTGAACTTAAGTTTGTGCACAGGAGAGACATCCCATATGTGGAATTTGGTAAGTTTCAGTCTCTGCAAACACATTCTTTCTCATCAAAAAGGACACATACCTGTTAGAACCTTCAAATATAAAGAGTTGGGTGTTGTTTCTTTAAATCTTGGATGTATCTCCATGAAGCAGGGCCTTTTTAGTGTTGGTGGCATGTAGGATTCCCTCCCTCAGGCTAAATGGCTCATTGGCTGTTTTAGGCATTTTATGGAGGATGATTTTTACAGCTTAATATTCTATGTATGTGGTTCATTCTTGGTATTATTGCATATTTTATCTGAATGTTTTTAGTATATTAATAGTACTGTATCATTTTATGAAATTTGGCTTTGGGAGAAACTTGAGAAAATAACTCCCCCCCCCCCCAAGCTGGAGAAATGCCAAGCATCTTGTTTTGACATGGCAGCGTTCCCATGGCAGCAGCCACACCAAGGAATGCTGAGATGGTGGTGAGAATTCTGAGAATTGGGCCAAGCTATAGAGGTTTAAATGGAAACGTTCGGGATTTTGAACTCACCCAGAGGAGAGAGGAAGAAGCGAAATGTTGGAACGGCTTCTGTTTTTTCTCCATTATGGAGTTGAACTGGAAACCTCGTAGAGTACCTGTTGCTGTTTTTTAGACAGCTGATGTAACTTCTAATTTGTTTGATTAGTAATAAAAGTGTGTTTGTATTTTATCTGTTATAGTCTTTATTGCTCCTTTTAAACAAATATGGTCACAGGTTGAAAATTTAGACTACAGTTTCCCACAGTGTGAGTTGGCCACATCAAACATTGTGAAACACTTGGAGTGGGTATTCCGTGTGTTAAAGCTTAGCCTCTACAAGAAGCCCCTTCCTAACCTGGAACGAGTGATGCAATGGCTAATGGAACAACCAGGGATAAAAGCATCTTGCTAACCTAACGAGACTTTGACTCTGTTCAGATGACACATTAAGCCACAGTGGTTAAGCGTTTTTAGCTAAGAAAAATGTGATGTATTCTATTAAAAGGTACACACGAGAGCTTATTATTTTAAGAGTGGTGCTATTTCTTTTGAGCAAGGGAATTGCAGCCACATCAGGGCTTCCACGAGGGTAAGTCAGTCATAACAACGTCAGAACTGTCATGCTGGATCAGACCAAAGTTCTATCTAGTCCAGCACTCAGTTCACACAGTTGATGAACAGCTGTTGACCCACAAAGCAGGACATAGTGCAACAGTACCCACCCACCCATGTTCCCCAGCAACTGGGGTATCTAGGCATGCTGACTCTGACACTGGAGGTAGCATATAGCCATCAGGACTAGTGACCATTGATAGCCTTTTCCACCTGGACCCTCCTGCAGGCTTACTGCTGCCTGTTGTAGCTCCCCACACCTGCTCTGTCTGACTCCCCATTGCTCAGGGGACAAGAAGATGGCAGCAGCAGGAGGCCCTCTCTCGAGCAGACCCATGGAAATGAATGAGACTCAAGTAAGTCATGATTTCCATGGGTCTGGTTATGCAGACAGCATGAAACTGTTTTCATAAAAAACAAAAACTTGGAAGGGCTGAGCACTAGGGGCACGTGGGTGGTGCTCACTTATAATGTGCTCACTTATAATGGAGAATGAGGCAAATTAATGGAGGAGGAGGAGAGGTCTATCAGTTCTCATTAGCTGTGACGGGGGAAAAGAGTATCCATGATCAGTTGGTGGTTTATACAACAAAGGAGTGGAGAATGCGAATAGGGAGACATTTTTCTCCCCCTCTCATAATACTAGAACCCAAAGGGATCATCTGATGAAGGTGATTCATGGGAGATTCAGGACAGATCAAAGGAAGTGCCTCTGTACACAGCGCAGAGTTAAACAATGGAATTCACTATCAAGATGAGGTGATGGCTAGGCTGATGATATTTTTGGGATCCAAAAAGGAGGACAATATGGCCACCCTCAAGGAGACCTGCCCAGCCCCCGAGCTGGAATCATCTTGACATGATTGGCCCCCAAGGGGGTGTGGCCTTGGTCACATGTCTAATTCTACACTTCACAACAAGATAAACCTGCTGTTCATAATATGCTAATGTTAAAATCACTGAAATGAAGAACAATGAAGATATTCAATTTGTCAGGATTTCACATTTATTTTCAGTTGTTGTACAAGTTTTCTCTTCCTCCCACTGTGCCCAGGAATATTTTTCAGTGGATCTTCTTGCTTTTGCCCTTTCAGTACGATGAACCAAAGCAGGCTTTATTGAAAGGAAAATAGGAATGTTTGCCATGAACCTGAATTCTCGGCAGCCGCAGTTAGCTGAACCACAGCTGCACTTTGCATCGTCCCAAAAGTCTCAGAAGAAAGGGCCTTTTTTGGGTTTGTGTTTTAGAATTTATCCCCAATGTCCACAGGCTGTGCAAGATGGAGGCAAGAAGTAGTTAACAGAACGGTGAGCAAAGGATGAATGGGCACAGGCAGAATAGTTGGAAAGAGATGGCAATCCCTTCAAACTGGTATATCTATATTTTATATACACATCAGCAACAGCAGCAGCAGCAGCACAAGATATGCCCTTTAGAGTTGTCTTTCAGTTCAGATTATGAAAATATACGTGGGGGTTCTTTTAGCCTTTCCTAATCACAGCTGACAAAGTGAAAAGGAAAAAAAGGAGATTAGAAGAAGGAGAAGGCAAAAACCCCAAATAAAATCCGTCTCTTACCGCCTCCACCAGGGCCTCTTGTGCTGGGTGGGTGCAAGACTGAGCATCTGACTAAGGCCACACCCACAGTGGATGAAAACAAGGGGAGACCACCTGGGAGCATGGGTGGAGTGCAGTCACTTGAAAAAGAGCAGGGCAGATACAGCCATGCACATGTGGAGCTGGAATACAGGGCTGCACTCACTGTTGGCCCAGACGGGAGCTGCCAGTGCAGCTGAATCAATCAAGCCACGTGCGGAGTGTGGCTGCCGGCTGGACAAGGAGGGTAGTGTGGGCTGCGCTGGCTGAAGGCCTGAGCAGGGAGCAAGCCCAGGCAAGCGGCATGTGCCACGTGATGCATCTAAGCAAAGAGATGGACTGGGCAGTCAAATCCCCATGTGCGTGCCACAGCTCAGAAAAAGGGGGGGCACACTGACTGGCCCAGCCTCCTCCTCCTCCTCCTCCTCCTCACAACCTCCTTTGCCCATGGACTGTGGTGCTTGCCTTCTCCTCCTTCTCCACTGCTGGTTCACTGCCTCTGCAGCTGCTTCTGTGTCCTCCTCTGCTGCTCCTCCACCAGTTCTCCTCCTCTGTCGCTTTTCGGCTGCTGCCAGGAGCTTTCACGGACCCACCCGCAGGCTTCCTTTCTAGTTCACTCCCCCAGGCTTCTTGTTGCTCGCAACGATGGTGGCAGCGCATTGTTAAATTACGGAATTCACTACCAGAAGATGTAGTGATAGCCACCAATTTGAATGGCTTCAAAAGGAGGTTGGATAAATTCCTGAAGGCAAAGGCTATCCATGGCTACTAGCCCTGATGGTTGTATGCTATCTCCAGTATTTGAGACAATAAGCATTTGTGCATCAGTTGCTGGGGAACATGGGTGGGAGGGTGCTGTTGCACCATGTCCTGCTTGTACATCCCTGTCCAATGGCTGCTTGGCCACTGTGTGAACAGAGTGCTGGACTAGACGGACACTTGGTCTGATCCAGTAGGGCCCGTCTTACATTCTTATGGAGAGCTGCCAAATTTAGTCCCAGGTAGAGTAGACCCTTCCATTTCACTGCAGAAATGACCAACACCTGGCCCCATTTCAATGATCAAAGACATTGAGGTGAGAAGTGAGGATTGGAAGGAAGGAGGAAAACTATAAATCCCTCTTTGTAACCAGCAAGAACTCAGCCAACAACACAGTCTGAATATCCAGAAGAGAACTTCAGGGTTGGGCCTTTCCACCCAGGTTTGATTATTTGGAATTTAACTCACTGGCTGCTCTGTTGCAGATGTTCTTCCTCACCTGGGGTGGTTGCTGCTTTGTTCCTGGTTGTGGCTCCGTCCTTGGCTGTTGACCTTCCTTGGCTTTTGGGGAGATATTGGTGAGTTCAAGGAAGATTGTGCCTCTCTTAAGTAAAACAAAGCAGAGTTAGGGAACTCCCTGGTTAGAAGGGAGGAAGATGACCAGCAAGGCAAGGAACTACAGGAGGAGTCACCACTCCCATGGCAGCATGAGAGGTGAAAAGAACTTATCTTTTTCCCATGGCAGGATCTACACTACTGCTTTAAAACAGTTTACAACAGTAGTGGAAACTGTTGGGGCCCAGGAAACTTTCCATATACAGCTTTCCAACTCTTTTCAAAGTGTCGTGTCCTGCTTTGTATAGATCTGGCCCAGTGGCCCATGTTTGCAGATGTTTTAGGGGTGTTCCTCCCTACAGGTTCTTTAATAACAAGCTGAAACAATTTCCTAAGTATTTTACTTACCCCTGTGTAAGCCCACGCAGCCCTAAGTTGTGTATGAAACATGGACGTTCGGGAAGGGGTAGGATTTAAGCTTTCCCCTCACTTATTATTTTACCAAAATTTCATCCCTCCCCCACATTAAGAGGACAATTCTGATAAAAATAAAGAACACATCTCTGATTGAATTGGGGCTGGGAGTGCTTACAGGGAGGTCAGGTAGTCACCATAGGGAACATCTGGCTTGGCCCTAAAGTGGAGCTTGATCCTGTTTCCTGAGAAAAGAAAGGAAAAGACTTGCTGGATTTTATACTAGGGAATGCAACCTTTAATTGATTAATCGTTAAGGGGGCAATCCTGTGCATGGCTGGCTGAGGAATACTGGGAGGACTTTTTTCTGTCTAAAAGTGCATAAGGTTGCTATCTGATCTACGGCTTATGTCAAATCATTACAAATATATAATAAAAATCTTGAAATAACACTATTGAAGTGGTATATGGAATGTGTATTGCACCCCAACAGTTATGATGAACCGACCCTGCATTGAGCAGGGGGTTGGACTCGATGGCCTTGTAGGCCCCTTCCAACTCTGCTATTCTATGATTCTATGACCCATCCACTGCACTCAACATCTATGGTCCTCCTGCTAGTGCCTACTCTGAGGGAAGCTCGGAGGATGGCAGTTAGGGAGAGGGCCTTTTCAGTGGTGGCCACCCAATTATGGAATGATCTCCCAGACGAAGCTCACCTGGCGCCAACATTGTTTATCTTTTCGGCACCAGGTCAAGTCCTTTCTCTTCTCCCAAGCATTTAACAGCATTTAACAATATATGCTGAGTTTGTTTGCTTTCTAAAGGACCCCAGAACTGTTGATTTTTTAAAATTTTGTGTACTTTTAAATGTTCACTGTTTTTAACTTTTATAAAGCTCCCAGAGACCTTTGGCTATGGGGCAGTATATAAATTCAATAAATAAATAAATAAATAAATACAAGTAAATATCAGTGCACGTCAGTACCTGCTCTAGCCTTCAGACTATTTAAAAAGCTTTTGACCAGGGGCTTATCTGGCGATGAAATTCAGGGCTCTGCAACCCCAGCGTCCCTGAATCATACCAGGAGGAGCAGGGGCTCAGGACAGAGGGAAGTAGGCCTGGTGCCAGCATCTAGGCCCGCACATGCAAGCTTAGGGTGACCCATCAGGGCAGTCTCTGGAATTCTTGCTTTTTAAAAATTGTTCACATTAAGTGAGATGTTTTTGTTCCGTGTTTGTCTAAGGATTTTCAGTAATCTCACATAGATACTTGGCCTCTCTTAGTGCCCCCTGGTCGATGGCAGGAGCACTTTTCTTCACAGACCTCCATTCTCATAAGGTCTCTGAGGAGAAAATATCCTTCTTGAGTTTATTTAGGGTGACCATATCTTTAACAGTCGTATAGAAAAGGGAAATTCAGCAGGTGTCATTTGTATGCCTGCAGCACCTGCTGAAATTCCCTCTTCATCACAATAGTGAAAGCCGCAGTAGCCCTTCCCTCTTTTGTATCTGGTCATACTAGGCAGGGCTCTTGCAGCTTTAACAGTTCTGATGAAGAGGGAATTTCACCAGGACATGCATGCATTCAAATGACACCTGCTGAAATTCCCTTTTATATACATCTGTTAAAGATACAGGAGCCCTGTCCTTCTTTTCATGTAATCACCCTACAAATGGACATGAAATCCACATGGATTCAACCAATAGTGTAGAAAATGTTAAGAGAGAAATTAGAGATTTGGAATTGATAGTGATAGAGTAAGAAAAAAACACAATATTGCCACATACTTTTGCTGAGGAGCAAAAGTAAGAACATTGGAAGAATGTACTAGACGAACATTTTGGTTTTGTGGTTTTTTCTGTGTGTTTTTTTTTACTTTGCTTTGTTTGGTTTGTGTGTGTGTGTGTGTGTGTCTGCTTATATGTATTATATTTTGCTCCGTAGTGTCTTTCATTAATGGTGCTTGGAAACATTTTTTTTTAAAAAAAGAAAAAGCCCTGTCGTCTTTTCCATATGGTCACCCTAGTTAATTGACTCCCTCCCCTGTTTTTCATCTCCCACATTTCTCTAGTCCAGGTATCAGTTCCTTGGGGTTCTCTTGTTTCTCCAGCTGACAAAGAGTAGATGAACAGAGATGATGGGGAGGAAAAGAAGGCAGAAGAACAAGGACAGGAGGGGCCACGAGAGTCATCGGTGTCAGGAGTACGAGAGAACCTTTCCCCATGTGGGGGACTGGAAGCTGCCTCAGCAACCTTGGAAAGAGCTGAAAGTCGGCAGGAAATCCACCCAATGGAGGAAGTGGAAGGCCACAGTCAACCCAGAGTCAGAGCTATTCGCAGGAGGAAGATGTTATCCCATGTGGAGCTGCAACATCATTCTCAGAGGATTAATCCCCAAGAGCTGTTAGGTAAAGTTGCCTAATTTGACTTCTACTGACTTTTTCAAATAAATAGTACAGCACCCAAAATTGTCTCCAGATATAATATAATATAATATAATATAATATAATATAATATAATATTACCAGCTTTATCTCTGCTACTAAGGTTCTCTTACTTCTGCAGTAAATATTTGATGATAAGAGAAGATGGAGAGAAATATAGGGTAGCACATCTAGAATTCTGTTGGAAGCATAACTGCCTCAGTTGAGTGTGAATGGCGGTGTGAAATAGCTATGATGAGGTCTCCTAGAGTAGGTCATCCGTCAGCGATCCTGGATGAACCATCACAGGGAGTCAGAGTATGCTGCTCAATCCCTAGGAGTTGGTTTCTAGGAAGGAGCAGTGGCCAGGAACTCCATGTGAGGAGAAAAGTAGTTTAGATGAGTGGTCTTCAACTGGTGGATCATTACAACTGGTGGTTATGAGGTCAGTCAAGTTGGGTAATAGCAAAAGCATTGCCGTTATGTTGGGCATGGAGGAAATTGTGAAAGTGGGAGTCCAAGGTGGGCCTTGGAGCTGGACCAGTTATTTAGCACTGGTTTAGATGAAAGAATTAGTGATGAGAACACACAACGTTGAGGAGTTCTTCATGGACTATTTTGCCAGACTACAAAGTGGTGGGCAATAGTCATAAAAACAAACAAAATCCCCAGCCATTCTACATGCCAGGACTACAGTCTTGCAGGAGCATTTGGGACACAGGGATGAAGTGGGCAAATGAAGAGGGAAACAAACAAGCCAGGATTGAGAGCACAAACCAGGGTTTGTTCAGTTGTCTACCAGACAACCCTTGGATAGGCCTACAAACCATGGGCCTTCATGGGCCCAGGCAGATGCATCCGGTGCTGGGACTGACCCCTGCCTGAGTGCTCTGGAGCCTTCTGAGAGCTGTCGGGCGCCAGTCTGCGTGACCTTGACCTTTCCCCTTCCCCCCTCCCAGCTCCATTAATGGCAGCCACCATTCACACAGTGTGGGAAAATATGCTGCTATGATGATGATGATGTTACATTTATATACTGCCCCATAGCCCAAGCTTTCTGTTCCAGAGTGGAGGGAGAAAATATGCAATTAATCCAGCCCTTGTGAAATTGCCTTTTTCTTTCCCACCCCCTGCACCAATGGAGCCCTTAAAGACTTTATTAAATGGTCCTTGAAGCTCCCCATTGGTGGGGGAGGGGGAGAAATGCAATTTCCTCAAGACTGGGGAAATCTCATATTATTTTTTCATTTATATCGTACCTTTTTCCCTCCAAGGAACCCAAGGCGGCATATATAATCCTCCTCCTCTCCATTTTATCCTCACAACAACGACCCTGTGAGGTAGATTGGGCTGAGAGTCTGTTTGGCCCAAAGTCACCCAGTAGGATCTCTGGACTCCCTGTCCAACACTTTAGCCACTACAACACACTTGCTGTAGTGCAGTGGTGGTGGCCTCCACTAGAGTGGAGGGAGAAGTCCACTATGTCCCCAACCAGTTGCTGGGGAACATAGGTGGCAGGGTGCTGTTGCACCTTGTCCCGCTTGTTCATCCCTGGCCGAAGGCTGGTTGGCCCCTGTGTGAACAGAGTGCTGGACTAAATGGACCCTCGGTCTGATCCAGCAGGGCTCTTCTGATGTTCTTAAACTTGGGAACATGGCATTTTCCGGGGCTTCCGGAAAGGGCAAAATTTCACATCCACACTAATGGCCCCAGAACAATGTTGTATCTAAACCCTGAGGCTTCGGAACTTACTTTAATGTGTGGATTCTCATTTTGTGCTGTAAAAGATTGATTGAATTAGGAAACCAAGATGTTGCTTTACCCGTTGTGGGGAAATCTGGTGCTTTTTTGGTGTGTTGAATTTCCCTTCCACATCCACTGTACTTGTATTTCCAATCTGAGTCGGGGGTTTTCCCCAGAAATCCAGGATATTGTTCAGTTTTTTTTATTCATGTTTGCTTGGGTAAATTTACCTAAATAAACAAAAACCTCATTCCTGCCAACAGATAACTTAAAAATTGAGATGCATTTTCCCTATAATATATCCCCCAGCTTCTCAACTCTGTTTTCTCTTATTGATTCCATCAGAGGATGTACAGGAGAGTGAGGATGAGGGAAAACAACAGATAGGACCACCACCAAGAAGAACTAGAATTCGGGAGGTCTGCAATCAGCCTCAAAAAAGGAAGCAGTCAGGAAACGGTACGCAGGGAAGGAAGGATAAATCCATTCCCTCTGTGAGTGGGGTCTCCCTTGAACCAGGAAAGCAGAAAACAAAGAGACCCAGAAAGTGCCTTGATTCTCATTTGAGAATCTACACAGGGGAGGAACCCCGCCAAAGCTCAGAGCCTTTGAAAAGTGACCCTCTGACCAAAAAACCGATGAAACATCCAAGGCTTGATGACAGGGGAAAGACACATAAATGTTTGGTATGTGGAAAGAATTTCAGATGCGATTCAGTCCTTAAAATACATCAGCGAATTCACTTAGGGGGGAAACTGCATAATTGTACAGAATGTGGAAAGAGGTTCACTCAAAGATTAAACCTCATCATACATAAACTGTACCATAGAATGGAGAAACCCTTTAAATGCAAAGAATGTGGGAAAAGCTTCCGTCAGAGAGTATACCTTACCAGACATGAACGAATTCACACAGGAGAGAAACCCTATAAATGTGAAGAATGTGGAAAGAGCTTCCATCAAAGATCAACCCTTAAGCAACATTGCAGGTGCCATACAGGGGAGAAACCCTATAAGTGTGAACAATGTGGAAAACGTTTCAACTGGAAATCAAATTTTAGACGACATCAAAGGTGTCATACAGGGAAGAAGAAACCCTATAAATGTGAAGAATGTGGAAAGAGTTTCAATCAAAGATCAACCCTTAAGCAACATCTCATGTGCCATACAGGGGAGAAACCCCATAAATGTGAGCAATGTGGAAAACGTTTCAACTGCAAATCAAACCTTAGACAGCATCAAAGCTGCCATGCACGGGAGAAACCCTATAAATGTGAACAGTGCGGAAAACATTTCAAACTCAAATCAACCCTTAAGCAACATCGTAGGTGCCATACAGGGGAGAAACCCTATAAATGTGAAGAGTGTGGAAAAGGCTTCAATAGGAGCTCATCCCTTAAGAACCATCAACAAAATCACTCAGGGAAGAAACCCTTTTTGTGCAAAGAATGTGGAAAGACCTTCAATCAGAGCTCACACCTTAAGTCACATCAACTAATTCACACAGGCGAGAAACCCTTTCAATGCAAAGAATGTGGTAAGGGCTTCAATCGAAACAGCAACCTTACTGTGCACAAAAGAATTCATACTGGAAAGAAACCTTTTCAATGCTCTTTGTGTACAAAAACATTCCTTCACAAGTCCCAACTTATTAAACATCAAAGAATTCATAAACAGGAGACTCCCTAGAATTGCTCAGGGTGTTGTGAAAAGGTTGACCTGGATAGCAAACCTTACTATACATGACAAAGATGTTCATAAACAGGAGTCCATAAAAATGTACCCACTGTAATTCTAATTTTGATGTTGAATCTAGCCTTCATGAAAATTGTTTTAAGAAAATTGCATAGAACGATATAGATTTAAATGTGTAGTGATGCGTTCAGAGTTTGGAACTTACTTGCATGTTGAAGAATGCACACAGAGAAGTCTCCAGATGAGCACGTAAAAATATATATTCACTTGTACAGCAAACCTTTCGTACATCTTGTCACATAAATGCTCACACTATAGGGGTTGTTTGGATGATGAATCAAGCCTCCTGAACTTGAGAATGTGCACAGGAGGGACATCCCATATGTGGAATATGGTAAGATTCAGTCTCTGAAAACACATTCTTTCTCATCAAAGCAGACACATCCCTATTAGAACCTCTAAATATAAAGAGTTGATCAGCTGGGATTTTGATTTGGGTTTAGTTGCTTTACATCTTATTACGTAACTGCATGAAGCAGGCCCTTTTTAGTGGTGGCGGCATGTAGGGTTCCCTCTCTCAGGGTGAATGGCTCATTGACTGTATTAGACAATTTACGGGGTGTGTGATTTTTAGAGATTAATATTCTATGTATGTGGTCCATTGATGGTATTAATTGCATGTTTTATCTGAATGTTTTTAGTATATTAATTGTATGGTACCGTTTTATAAACTTTATCTTTGGGAGGAACTCTAGAATCAGAACTTTGCCACCCAGTTGGAGAAATGCTAGCCATCTTTTTTTGACGTGACGGAGTTCCCGTGGCAGCAGCCACACCAAGAGATGCTGAGATGGTGATGAAAATTCTGAGAACTGGGCCAAGTTATTGATGATTAAATGGAAACATTGGGGGATTTTGAACTCACCCAGAGGGGAGATAAAGAAGTGAAAGGTTGGAACGGCTTCTGTTTTTTCTCCATTATGAACTGGAAAACTGGTAGAGAGTACCTGTTGCTGTTTTTTAGACAGCTTATGTACCTTTTAATTTGTTTGATTAGTAATAAAACTGTGTGTGTATTTTATCTGTTATAGTCTTTATTCTATTTGCTTCTTTTAAATGAAAATGGTCACAGCAGAATGAGTTGGCCACACCAAACGTTGTGAGACACTTGGGCAAGATTCTCCGTGTGTTAAAGCTAAGCCTCCATAAGAAGCGCCTTCCCAACCTGGAACGAGTGATGGCACTACATGGAAGGGGAAACGGGCAAAATAACATCCCCGCTCATCTTTTGGCTCTTTCCACGCACACCCTGAATGAGCAATGGGCTACTGGAACAACCAGGGATAAATGCATCTTGCTAACCTAACTAAACTTTGACTCTGTTCAGATGACACATTTAGCCACAGTGGTTAGGCATGTTGAGCCAACAAAAACATAATGTATTCTACTAAAAAGAACATAATAGAGCATATTATTTTAAGAGTGTTGCTATTTCTTTTAAGTAACTGGATTCAATGAATCATACAATCATAGAATAGTAGAGTTGGAAGGGGCCTATAAGGCCATCAAGTCCAACCCCCTGCTCATTGCAGGAATCCACCTTTTAAGGTGGATTGCAGCCACATGAGGACTTACATGAGAGTAAGTTAGTCATAACAACGTAACTGTCCTGCTAGATCAAAACTAAGTTCTATCTAGTCCAGCACTCAGTTCACACAGTAGCTGAACAGCTGTTGACCCACAAAGCAGGACATTGTGCAACAGTACCCTCCCACCCATATTCCCCAGCAACTGGTGCACACAGGCTTACTGTCCCAGATACTGGAGATAGCAGAGATAGCAAGCAACCATCAGGGCTAGTAGCCATTGATAGCCTTCTCCTCCTGGACCCACCTGCAGGCTTACTGCTGCCCGTTGTAGCGGCCCATACGTGCCCTGTCTGACTCTCCATTGCTCAGGGGTCAAGAAGATGGCAGCAGCAGGAGGCCCTCAGTCGAGCAGACCCCTTGAAATGAATGAGACTCAGGTAAGTCATGATTTCCATGGGTCTGGTTATGAAGGACTAAGCTTGTATACTACCCTTGGTTTCGAACCACTCCCAGCAACCAGCAAGAAAATGTGTTCATAAAAAACAAAAACTTGGAGGGGCACATGGGTGGTGTGCGAGTGCAGGGCCCATTAGCTGTGACTGGGAAATAGAGCATCCATGGTCAGGTGCAGCATACCTCTGAATATTCAGTGGTGGTTTATACAACAAAGAAGTGGAGAATGCGGATAGGGAGACGTTTTTCTCCCTCTCTCATAATACTAGAACCCAAAGGGGTCACCCAATGAAGCTGATTGTTGGGAGGAACAGGACAGAAAAAGGGAGGACTTCTGACCCAGGCAGGGGCAAGGCAAACCATGAGCACCACCACGGGCCTCCTCTTTCTCACCCCCTTCACCCATGGACTGTGGTACTTGTCTCCTGCTCCTGCTCCTTCTCCGTTGCTGTTCCCCTGCCACTGGTTCTGTCCTCGTCCCCCGCTGCTTCTGTGTCCTGCTCTGATGCTCCTCTGTCATTTCTCCTCCTCTGCCACTTCTCTGCCACCAGTTCTCCTCCTTGGCTCTCCTCCTTTGACACCATTTCTCTGCCATGTTCTGCCACCAGTGCTGCCACCACCGCTGCTCCTCTGCTGCTGGCGGTGGCTTCTTCTTCTTCCTCTTCTTCTTCTTCTTCTTCTTCTTCTTCTTCTTCTTCTTCTTCTTCTTCTTCTTCTTCTTCTTCTCCTCCTCCTCCTCCTCCTCCTCCTCCTCCTCCTTCTCCTTCTCCTCCTCCTCCTCCTCCTCCTCCTCTTCCTCTTCTTCCTCCTCCTCTCTTCACTCTTCTCCTCTGCCGCTGACTCACCGCTGCTCCTTGGCCCGGCTACCTCTGATGCTGATAGCCAGGTTTTTTTTCTGTTTGGTGCATATGTGTGCCCTGCCTCAACTTTTCCAGGAGTCTCAAAACTCATGAGACATCCAGGACAAAATGGGTCTTGATGGAAGTATCATGAAGGTTGAGGCTTTACTTCCGGGGTTCCTGATACTGCCTCCCAGGCTGTCTTCTGAGCTGGCTCAGGAGCCAGCAAGGGACGGCAGCCAGCCTGATTTCTCTGGAGTTTTACTCAATAGAGTAAATCTCCATTCAGAAGCCTGGTTCCAGGCTCCAGAACTGGATCAAACTTGGTTTTCCTGCTGGGTTGGTCAGTCTAGGGCCACCAATTTAGATGATTTAAAAGGGAGTTGGATGAAATCCTAAAGGAGAAGGCTATCAATGGCTACTAGTCCCAATAGCTATGTGCACCCTACAGCACCAGTATGCCTGTGTACACCACTTGCTGGGGAACATGGGCGGAGAATGCTATTGCATCCGTCTCCTGCTTGTGGGTTACTGGTTGACAGCTGGTTGGCCATTGTGTGAACAGAATGTTAGACTAGATGGACACATTGGGCTGCATTAATAGAAGTATAGCTTCCAAATCACGTGAGGTACTGGTTCCTCTCTATTCGGCCCTGGTTAGGCCTCATCTAGAGTATTGCATCCAATTCTTGGCTCCACAGTTCAAGAAGGACACTGACAAGCTGGAGCGTGTTCAGAGGAGGGCAACCACGATGATCCGGGGTCTGGAAACAAAGCCCTATGAAGAGAGACTGAAAGAACAGGGCATGTTTAGCCTGGAGAAGAGAAGATTGAGGGGAGACATGATAGCACTCTTCAAATACTTAAAAGGTATTTAAAAGGTATCCCTCATCACTTACTGGACATGAGAGAATTCACAAAGGAGAGAGATCTTAGCAATGTTCTGTGTGCAGTGAAATATTCCGTTGTAGGAAACCGCTTGTTAGACATCAAAGAATTCATACCCGGGTGACTCCCTAGAAATGTTCAGTGTGTGAGGAAATCTTTACTGGCCTACTAAACCTCGCAATACATTACAATGACGTCCATAAACTGCAGTGACAATACAAACACCCTAGTTCTATGATGTGTTTTGATGGTGAATTGATCCATCATGAGCATGAGAATGCAAAAATTCCATCATGGCCTGAAATGTGGTCAAACGTTCAGTCTCTGCTCAAACTTCACATTAAAGAAGCCATGTCCTCCCGTTTGATCCTCGCAGCATAAGTAGGTTTTCAGCCCGGGGGGATCCTTAAGACAGGTCTTGATGTCCTGGAAGGTGATTTCAGGAAGCCAGGCCTTCTGAGGGGATGGATACATGGGACACCCTACCTCAGCTTCAGTGGTTAAATGGCTGTATTACTTCTATGTTCTCATGGGTTGTTTTTATTGCTTCATTGTATTTTATCATTTTAGGAAAATACCAGAAAAGGATATGTCACATGAATGCTCAGAGATGATTTCAGAGTTCAGAACTTTCTGGAGAGCAAAGAATGCACACATGTTAAATTCCCTACATATGCTTATTATGTGGGGAAACATTCACTTGTATAGCAAACTTTACAATACATCCAAGTGTCCATTTAGAGGAAGGGCCACACAAATGTTCACACTGTAGAAATTTTTTGAATAACCAGTCCAGCCTCCATGAATTTGGGAGTCCACATAGCAGGGAAATACCTTCACCGTTTGGAAGGTGGTAAGATGCAGTTTCAGCCCATATATTGTTTTCATCCACATTTGGGTGGATGCGATATGTGGAACTCCCTGCCTCGCGTTTTGTGACTGTATTAAACATTTTAGTGGGATGTTTTTAATAGCTTAAAAGAGAAACCTTATTTATGTGCTTCTCTGATGTTATTCATTGTATGTTTTATCTGGATGGTTTTAAGAGTGTAATCGTACTGTACCATTTTATGACAACTGCCTTTGGGAGAAGCTGGAGAAATAGAACTTCCCCCTCTGCCAGAGAAGTGACAACCAACTTTTTCAGTTTCTTGTCTTATGTGAGGGCCTTTACAAGGCAGGAGCCATACTAAGAAATGCCCAGGCAGGGTTGAGGGGTCTTCGGATTATTTGGCCAAGTTATAAATATCTGAAAGGTCAATGTGGGGAATCCTGAATCCACACACAGGAGATATTAAGATGTGAAATGTTTCAAAGTCTTCTGCAGTTTCTCCCTTCTGGCATTGAAATGGAAATCTGGTCCAGCAGCTGTGGCTGCTTTTTAGATGGCTTCTGTAACTTTCAATGTGTTTGAATACTAATAAAGTTCTGTGTGTGTTTTCTCTGTTTCGTACTCTTGATTTCAATTGCCTCATTAAACAAGAATGATCCAAGGTTGGATTTTCAGGCTGCCATTTTTTATAGAGTTCTAAGCACTTTAACCAAAGGGAACACAGGGAATTTTATCATGGGGAAAGAACAGTTGGACTGCATTTTCAATGTACTGAAGCCAAGGGTAATTTCTTAATTCATAACACTTCTTTTATTGGGTGATGTTGTCATACTCTGTGCAAGCAAGGGGAAACTGGAAAATATTGTCCCCTCCTTCTTTTTGGTTCTTTCCACTAGTTGGAAGTCTTTGTGATTTGAAAGTGGAGCAACTGCAAGAAAAATGGACCGCTGAAGGGTTCACTTCCTACTCCTCTGATGACATCCAAGTGCTCCTGCCTGCAGTTCCTCTGGACATCCAATTGGGGCAGGATGGAGAGGGGCTGTTTATCCAGGAACCTTCATTTCTCTGTCTTCCTCCATGAAACCAGTATTTATAAAACAAGAACAAACAAAGAGAAACCCTGGGTCTCCTGCAACCACTTTTAGATAAGCATTGGGGGTGTTAACTGTAGATGTAGGGTGGGGATCATAACAAGGAAATAAACTATAATGGTTCAAAGAAAGAAAAAATAGAAAACTTTACTTGACAAGTATAAATGGGAAAGGAGTTTTACATCTGGACAAAATCTACACAGATACTCCCTCTTCAAATTGTAAGAGCTGTAAAGTATATGTAATAACCAGGTTCAATGAGACAGCTACACTGAGCCCTGATTCTATCCAAGTTTCTTCCCAGTAAGATCTTTTTCCATGGAGCCCAAGGTGGCACATATGATCTCCCTCCTCCATTTTATCCTCACAACAACCCTGTGAGGTGGGTCAGGCTGAGAGTCAGCGACTCGGCCAAGGTCACCCAGTGAGCTTCATGGTCAAGAAAGTAATTCAGGCTTGATCTTCTCCTTTTCAGCTGCTACATTAACAGTTACACCCCAGTGATTCCAGTTGGGGCAGGATGGAGCGGGGCTGCGTTTATCCTGCAACCTTTGTTCTCTGTCTTCCTCCATGAAACCACTATTTATAAAACAAACATAAACAAACAAAGAGAAACTCCTGGGTCTTCTGCAACCATTTTTACATAGGTGTTGGGTGGGGGCGTTGCCTATTAGATGTAGGGTGGAGATCTTAACAACAAAATAAACTATAATGGTTCAAAGAAACAAAAGAAATAAAAAAACTTTACTAGACAAGTATTTATTAATGGGAAAGGAGTTTCACATCTGGACAAAATCAACATGGATACTCACTCTTCAAAACTATAAGAGGCATAAGGTAAATACAATAACAAGGTGAAATGCATACAGCTAGCCTACCAACACCGTTTCCCCATTCTCTCCAAGTTTGTTCCCAGTAAGAACTTCTCCCAAGGAGCCCAAGGTAGCAGATGTGATCTCCCTCCTCCATTTTATTGTCACAACAACCCTGTGAGGTGGGTCAGGCTGAGAGTCAGTGACTCGGCCAAAGTCACCCAGTGAGCTTCATGGTCAAGTAGGCACTTGAACCTGGATCTTCTCATTTTCACGAATCCTCTAACCATAATGGTTCATGAATGCAAATGGAACCTCCATGTTCAGGGGTCATATACCTCTAAGCACAAGGAACTGGGAGCCACCAACAGTGGTGGTGGCGTTGGTAGTGGGGAGGACTTCATGCTTTCCTTTCAGGCTTTTGAGGGTCACATGATAGGCTGTGTTAATAGAAGTATAGTTGCCAAATTATGTGAGGTACTTGTTCCTCTCTGTTCAGCCCTGGTTAAGCCTCATCTAGAGTATTGCGTCCAGTTCTGGGCTCCACATTTCAAGAAAGACACAGACAAACTGGGGCGTGTTCAGAGGAGGGCAACGAAGATGATCAGGGGTCTGGAAGCAAAGCCCTATGAAGAGAGACTGAGAGAACAGGGCACGTTTAGCCCAGAGAAGAGAAGGGTAAGGGGAGACATGATAGCATTGTGGGTTTGTTTAATTGCACTTAACTACAGCTCCCGGTAGCCCTTGCAAGTCCTGTGTGAATGTCCCACAGCTGGCCCCATTTATCTGAGCCAGGTGCTCAGCTTGGAGTGAGAAGACAATTAAGAGTCAGAGGAGAAAGAATAAATCCCCCTTCTGCAGGCCAGACAAGTAGTGCAGGGAACTTGCTGCTCTCTGCTTTCATTTTTCTGAGGATGAGGGCTGTTTCCTTGATGTTCTCAGGTCAGTGATGCCTCCAGGTTTTTGAGGAGCTTTACAGAAGAACCCTCCCTCTGTGAGTATATGTTCTTACTGCTGTATTACCAGCTTTATCTCCTCCTCCTCCTCCCTGTTATGACCTGCTTGCTTGGCAGTCAAGAGAGATACTGAGCAATAAGACAATGGTGTCTCCTGCTCCTCCTTCTCACCACCACCATTGTCTGGGCCAGAAGGAGAAGTAGGTGAATGAACAGGTTGAAATGCTGAAGAGAAGAAGCAGGTCATGGGAGATTTTCCCTGTGGGCCCCTGCTGGGGGTGGGCCTTCAGTTGGTATCTCACAATGCCTGCCCTTGATGCTGGCTCCATCTAAGGTCATGCTTTGTGGAAAGTGCTGCTTGAAGTGAACCAGACAAAAAGGAGTATCTATCCAGGGTCTAAGTCGGGGCTTCCAAATTAATTGGTATGTTAAGTCTGTCAGAGCAGAAACACTTTTCTAAGGAAGGGTTTTTTTTCTTCTTGATGTTCTCAGATCAGTGATGCCTCCAGGTTTTTGAGGAGCTTTACAGGAGAACCAGCTCCCTCTATGACAATTTCAAGTAGAGCTGATGAGAATTAAGAGAAAACTTGAAGTACATTTTGAGAACCATCAGGACAGCGTTATCTCACCTTAGGCCACACTGCTAAAATCAAACTTGCAGATTAGCAATCTCATGCTAGGGCTTTTCTTTGATATTCTTGTGTTTAAGTATTGCAGTGGAAGGCTGTCCCGAAAATATGTAATGGTCTCCCCCTGTTGCCTCTCGACCTCTCTCTGTCTTACTGAATTACCCTTGAAGAACCGTTCAGTATTCAGGTAACCAGTACTAACAGAAATGCTTACAGCTCCCTCATTTTTAAAAATAAAGAGATAGAACATTGCACAGGGATAGCTCTTAAGGAGCACTGTAGAACCACCAAGATTGAATCATATTGGTTCATGCTTTGATTTTTTAGGAATTTTTAAACGGAAGATAACAAAAATCCTTACATCTGTGTACTTTTTATACATAAAGATATGAAACATGGTAAGGTGATAGCTCTTAAGGAGGGCTTTTGCCAAGTTGAATCAGATCTATTCATGCCTTGAGTTTTTAGCATTTTTTATAAAAATTCCCCACTCCAGCCTTCTCCAAGCTGTTGCCCTCCAGATCTACAGGATGGACCTCCCCCACCCACCCAACCACTGAAATAAAAAGGTTTCCTGTGCCTAACTCAGGCGTAGAAGCTTTCTCACTCACCATGCCAGCCAGCCAGCCCAACAGTACTTTCACATTGTGGAAACGTGGATGATTGACTTTAATGAGCATGAGCAGAAATGTGCTCCCTCTCTCCCTCCCCACCCCCGGCCAGAATCCGCAACCTGTTTGTGCTTCCCACTCCCCCAAACACTCGATTGGAGGAGAACATGGTCAGGGACAGTGCTGTGGCGATTCCTAATTGGGTAGTCACAGAAGTCAATATCAAAGCTACACCTTACCACACTCAGCATCTTCCAAAGTTGGAGATATTCAGTTCATACAAACACGCACAGAGAGAGAGAGAAGGGAGGGGGGTAGAGAGGGAGAACACACAGGATAATTCCAGAGACCTTAGGAGCTCCGACTGGGCACATCTCCGCTGTGATATTAATGAATGGGTTTGGCAGCAGCTAGTCTCTGCTCTGGAAGATCGAATGCTCTGCAGATGTTCGTGGTTACCAGATAATTCCTTCTGGTGTGCACACCCCTAAATGATAATGATAATGATGAATCCAGATTTACATGTGCAAATGTATATTTTGTGGCCAGGAGGAATCATTCCTTTTTCTGTTCTTTCTGGTTTCCACTTCCTTTTCCCTAGGCCATAGGAAAGCACAACAATCTAAATGACCATCCTTCTAGTCGCCTATAGTCCAAGACTACTTTTGTGACGTGACCCATGGAGCAACAAAGGTCAATTGACCAAACTTCAGAGGAAGGATCAGAAGAGACAGGAGAAGAACCCCATGAATCTCAGGCAAGAAGGATTTCAGTAATGGGTTAGCAGTTGAGATTCTTCCTGTCTCATCTCCATGACATTGAGCCAAAGGCTGGTTATTTGTCATATGGAATGATAGTGACTGCTGTGGCTGGTTCTAACCACCACCTGTAACCTGAGATTGGGCCAAGTTGGGTGTGGGTGATTGGTCAGATGAATGGAGTGTGTGTTTCTGAATGTTTGAGTTGTGAGCGGGTGTGGAAAGAGTGTGGAAATTTCTGGTGTTATAAAGATGTGCTTGGAAAACTTTTGACACTGCAATCCATGGACGTGGTACCTCCATTCCAGGGACTTGCAGCAAAAGGGGTTATAGCAGCAGGATGGGGTTTGGGCATCGGAGTAGAATGGGTTGCACATGTTTATATACTTGCTGCGAAATCTCAACAAACCACAGATTTTTTCCTGCACCCACGTGTATAAAAGATGGATCACTACAGATCAATCAGGTGGATTTTGTTATCACCCCCACCCATGCCCAAACTTCAGCTTGAGCACTATGGAAATTCTTGAAAGATCAAAAGCTTTCAAAGCTTGAGCTTTAATAGCCAAACAGTATGTTTCAGTGCCTTTTCCAGGAGCCTGAGGCCTTCAGGGAACTAGAGCTACTAGTCAGGTCTGTGCCGCACAGCACGTAGGCAGAAAAACACAAAGGCAGGGATGAAAGGAATGCCTTGCGCTTTGCAAGTCAGGGATGGAGGTGGTGGACTTAATGTTCTGAAATTAAGGTGGGGGGAGGAAAAGAAGCGGCCCTAGGCAAAGGCATGTTTTAAAATGTGGGGGAAGAGGCAAGGAGTCCTGGCCAAGTCCGGTCGACCACCTGTGTGCTTGCCCCTTGCCCCTCGTGGCTCATTACATCAAATAAGGAGGGGATCGCCGGCTGGGTCCAGGAGGTTGTAAATGCCTCCTTGAGAGAGGGAGTGGTGCCGGCCTCTTTAAAAGAGGCGGTAATTAGACCACTCCTGAAGAAGCCTAATCTGGACCCGGAGGATGTTAACAATTACAGGCCGGTGGCTAATAACCCTTTCCTGGGCAAGGTGCTTGAGCGGGTGGTTGCAGGACAACTCCAGGCACTCTTGAATGAAACGGATTATCTAGATCCATTTCAATCGGGTTTCAGGCCTGGTTTTGGAACGGAAACTGCCTTGGTCACCCTGTGGGATGACCTCTGTCGGGAGAGAGACAGGGCGAGTGCGACCCTGTTGGTTCTTCTAGACCTCTCAGCGGCCTTCGATACCATCGACCATGGTATCCTTCTGGATAGGTTGTCTGAGCTGGGAGTTGGAGGTACTGCGTTGCAGTGGTTCCGCTCCTACTTGGATGGCTGATTCCAGAAGGTGGTGCTGGGGGATTATTGCTCTGTGCCGTGGCTCCTAAGCCATGGGGTTCCGCAGGGCTCTATTTTATCCCCTATGCTGTTTAAGATATACATGAAGCCTCTGGGGGAGGTTATCCAGAGATGTGGACTGAGGTGTCATCAATATGCGGATGACACCCAGCTCTACCTTTCCTTTTCATCAAACCCAGGTGAGGCAGTGACTGTTCTGAACCAGTGCCTGGGCACGGTAATGGACTGGATGAGGGCTAACAAACTGAGACTCAATCCAGACAAGACGGAGGTACTGTTAGCGGGTGGTTCATTTGTCCGGCGAGGTGATGTTTGCCCTGTCCTGGACGGGGTTGCACTCTCCCTAAAGGATCAGGTCCGTAGTTTGGGGGTGCTCTTGGATCCAGAACTGTCACTTGAGGCACAGCTGAACTCAGTGGCAAAGAGCACCTTTTATCAGCTTAGGCTGATATACCAACTGCGCCCTTATATGGACAGTGATAGCCTAGCTACAGTTATCCATGCTCTGATAACCACTCGTTTGGATTACTGCAATGCGTTATACGTGGGACTGCCTTTGAAAACGGTCTGGAAACTTCAGCTGGTACAAAACAGGGCAGCCCGTTTACTAACAGGGACTGGCTGGCGAGATCACATTACGCCAGTCCTTTTACAACTTCATTGGCTGCCAGTCCAGGTCCGGGCCCGATTCAAAGTGCTAGTATTAACATTTAAAGCCCTAAACGGCTTGGGGCCAGGCTATCTGAAGGAACGCCTCCTCCCGTATGTACCTGCCCGGACCTTAAGATCATCCAGATGGGCCCTTCTCCGTGAGCCCCTGCCAAAGGAAGTGAGGCAGGTGGCTACTAGGAGGAGGGCTTTCTCCGCTGTGTCACCCCGGTTGTGGAATGAGCTCCCCAGAGAGGTCCGCCTGGCGCCTACACTGTACTCCTTTCGTCACCAGCTGAAGACCTTTTTATTCACTCAGTATTTTAACACTTAATTTTAACTTAAATTTAAATTATTCTGTTTTAACTCTGTATTTTAACCTTATATCAATTTTGCTGCGTGGTTTTTATCCTGGTTGTGCTTTTTATATTGTATTTTGTATTTGTATTTTTAACTTGTTGGTTGTTTTATGCTGGTTTTAATTTTTGTGAACCGCCCAGAGAGCTTCGGCTATTGGGCGGTATAAAAATATATATATAAAAAAAAGGAGCTGGACTTGGGACTGATGGAAATGCCGTTTTGGGGCAATAGGTGTGAGGAAGCAAGGGCCAAAAGACCTCCATTGCATTGAAAAAAAGTAACCTTCATATAGCTCCTGGAGGACTGACATCGCAGAAATCAAAGAACCATAAGCATTGGCACTGGATGTGCTGGGTGTCCCCAGGAACACCCTAATGCCTTTGAGAACACTTCCACTTTAATGTGTCTTTAAGGAGGAAGTGAAAGCGCTTTGCTGAATTCTGCCAGGCTCGCTAATGGGGGCTTCCATTAGCATGCATGGAGGAAATATGCACTTTCTGAAGGCCCCTTTAATCCCCAGTTGGAGCAGAGGAGAGGAGAGCGCACTTTCTGGGGCCTCCAGAAAGTGCCTAATTCACCCCACTATGCTAATGGCAGCCACCATTACTGTGGTGGTGGAGAATTGCGTACTTTCTCAAGGCCAAGGAACGTGTGACTTCTCACCCCATTGAAAGGGGACTTGGACAGGGCTCTATCCCCTCTCCTGCTCCAATCAGGGCCTTTAAGAGTGCAGGACCTATACAAAGAACAGTGTGTTTTGTGATCTGACTACTAGCAGCCTTGGTGACATGGACTTTACAGTGGTATATATAGATATAATTAACATATGCAGAATAGGCCCTATATCATCAGGCACAATCAACCTAACCTGAAAGGGCTCCTCTCTCTGGTTTCAGAGAGAATTTGAAGAGGGGGCTGAGAGGTCCACCATTTCAAGCCAGGCTGTGTCTGATGTTGAGCAGAGTTCAGGCCGTACTGAAGTGGGGGAGGAAGATGAAGATGCTGAGGCCAGACCATCAGGTAAGGGGGAAATATGCCATTTTGTTCCTGGGTTCTGGATGCTCTGAAACTCCCTTCTTGGCTAGATTCAACAATAGCTGCAGCAGCATTGCTTGTTGGAGGATGAAGCAGTAAATAACACACAGACACATAGCTTGGATACAACTTGGGCCTCTTTATTTATAATTAACTGGAGAAATCAACCCTCCCTGAATCTTCCTGTGAATTAATCATCACTCAGGCCATACTGCCTGTCCATATGGGCAAGCCACACTCAAAGTGAGCAGCTGGTTAACCCGGCTCCTTGCTTATCAGTCACTTATGTAAGTGTGGGGATACCGCCCTGTTCCACCCCCGCTCGTTGCCATCACGACAGAGAGTAGATTAAACAGGAGGATCTCCAAAGGCATACCATTTCCTCACACGTAAACCGCGGAGCCCCACGGAGCAGGCCGTCTGGATATGCCAATCACCCAAACAGGTGCCAGTGTGCTGACCATCCAAGCTAAACTCTGTAATTCCCGCACATCCCTGCCAACAGATTAACCTATTTGTTCACCCTTCCCCTAAAACCTCCAGTATGGAGTAGTAAAAAAACCCGTGGGTAAAAATTCCTACTCAGCCCCCTCTCCAAAGAGAACGACTGGCTAATCCCATACTAGAAGCGGAGGGAGGGTGGGGTCAGCAAACCCGAAAGAGGCCGAGAGGCTGGTGCGGGCTGCTTATATAGCGCAGCCCCACCCAGCCCCTTGCACGTAACCCGGAAGAAGCTAGAAAGTTCTTTATGGCTCCTCCCCAAACGCAAGGACCGGCTTCCCGCCCAAACCTTCAGCTGGGCGGAGACGGTTTTCTCTGAAAATCGATCCCCAAGAGTTCTCAGGTACAGCTACCCAATTTGACTTCTATTGACTTTTTCTTAATAAGGCAACTGAAATTGTCACTAATGTGAAAACTGCCAAGTTGATCTGTGATGCGGCGGTTTACTTATTTCTCCAGCAGAAAAAGATGGATTATGGGGAGAAATCTAGGGCAAAAGGAGAAAAGCCTGTGGGATTACATTAATCATCAGTTAGGACTCTAGATGAGAGAAGGAAAGGGATGATCCCGTTTCTTGCAGGGAGGGGGATTCAGAGCTTCAGATTTAGCCTTGTTCAGCTTGAGTCAAACCTGCTTCAGACTCCAGATGTGATATTAGATTCAGAAAGCTGAGTTGTTCAGATTTTACATTTTGTCCAATGATTTGCATTGGAAATTAGAAGTGCTGACAGTTATAAATTTTTATGATAAATACATGAAATTTGGGGACCTCAGCCTTTTCTCTTTTCCACACTTTTGTACTAGCCACTGGTTAAAGTTGTTTTTTTCCACCCCATGAATATCTATTAAAACAAAGAATTATTTTTGTGCTTTCACAGAAGTGCTTCGAACTTGTAGATATAGAAAATTTCTGTCAGATAAATCCAGTGGCTTTTGTGTTAGCTACGCATAAAGTTTCCTTTTCTCAAAAACTAAAACAAAAGGTGAAAAAAACACCTGTCAAGCCTCATAGGAAATTAGAGTTCCTAATCAGAAGATATTTAATGTGACAATTGGGAAGTCACTATCCCTAATCTCTGGTGTAGGTTTTTCTTTCTTTTTTCTTTTTTCTTTCTTTTTTCTTTCTTTCTTTTAGAAGAGCAAAACAAACCTTCTCCCCTAATACTTTCCTTTTGTCTGTCCTTAATCGGCCACTATTCAGCTTCAATGGATGGTCTTCTCATTAAGGAAAGGGAAAAAATGGATAAACCTTTCTTTGGCTGCAATACCCATTACCAACACAAATGCCACTAGCTCTAATAAGACTCACATGGAAGAACAAGCAGCAAACAAAGTACATCTTAATAATATTGAGGAAGGATTTAAGGGAAAGGGATGGTTTGAAATGGAATTGAGAATGCCCGGGTAATTAGCAAGGGATGAATAAACAAGTAAAACTGCACTATCACAACCAGAGAGAGGGCCTTCTCTGTGGTGGCCCCCCAGCTGTGGAACAATCTACCTGACAACTTCTGCCTGGCACTGAAATTATTATCTTTTTGGCACCAGGCCAAGACTTTTCTCTTCTCCCAGGAATTTAGTAATATAAATTGAGCCTGGGTCTGTTTTTTTAGGCTCATAATTTTTATAGTTGTTATAGTGGTTTTATATGTGGTTTTAAATATGTGTATATATTGTATGTTTTGTGGTTGTTAATTTTAGTATGTTGTTTTTAAATGTCTTAATATCACTAAAACGTCCCATAGAGCTTCGGCTATGGGTCAGTATACAAATGCAATAAATAAATAGATTCGTCTGCATTTTTACAAAGCAATTTCGATCAATTTAAACTACTTCAGACCAGTTTGGCTCAATTCAGCCTGCTCCGGTTTCAGAATTTGCAGTGGAGCAATGCACATCTTTAACATTTTCTCTTATTTATTCCATCAGATGCTGTGCCGGAGAGTGAGAATGAGGGAGAAAAACTTAGGACATCAGCAGGAAGAGCGAGAGTTGAAGAGGTAAAAGTGGTCTTGTGCAATCAGGATGGATCCAGAAGGCAGAGGGGAAACCATACACAGGAGAAGAAGGATGAATCCATTCCATCCTGCACTGGGCTCCACATTGAACAAGAACAACGGAAAGGAAGGAGACACAGAAAGCGCCTTGGTGCTCATTTAAGAATCCACACAGAGGAGGAAGACAGTCAAAGCTTAGAATCTGTGAAAAGCAGCTGTCTGAGCAAACCAACTTTAAAACCTCCAATGCTTGACAAAAAGAGAAAAGGTCATAAATGCTTCAAGTGTAAAATGAGGTTCACATGGAGCTCGCAACTTACAAGACATCATCAAGAAATTCATTCTGGAGAGGAACGGTATGTTTGTAAAGAATGCGGAAAGAGCTTCCAAGAACAACAAAAACTCACAAAACATCAAAGATGCCACAATACAACCTTTAAGTGCTCATGGTGTGAAAAATACTTCTGTTATAAAAAACACCTTACCAGACATGAAAGAATTCACACTGGAGAGAGACCCTTTAAATGCTCAACATGTGGAAAATGCTTCAGGGACAGCTCACACCTTACCAACCATGAAAGAATTCACACAGGAGAGAAACCCTTTAAATGCTCAAAATGTGGGAAATGCTTCAAGCAAAGTGCACAGCTTACCAACCATGAAAGAATTCACACAGAAGAGAAACCCTTTCAATGCTCAAAATGTGGAAAATGCTTCAAGCGAAGCGAACACCTTACCATTCATGAAAGAATTCACACAGAAGAGAAACCCTTTCCATGCTCAATTTGTGGAAAATGCTTCAGGACGAACTCAAACCTTACAAGGCATAAAAGAATTCACAAAGGGGAGAAACCTTTTAAGTGTAAGGAATGTGGGAAAAGCTTCAGTAGTGGCT
Source organism: Elgaria multicarinata webbii (assembly GCF_023053635.1). Taxonomy (NCBI): domain Eukaryota; kingdom Metazoa; phylum Chordata; class Lepidosauria; order Squamata; family Anguidae; genus Elgaria; species Elgaria multicarinata. The sequence goes on from NC_086173.1 coordinate 161,329,149, forward strand.
CCAACTTTAAGAGACATCAACAAACCCATTCAGGAAAGAAACCATCTACATCTTGAGAATGTGGAAAGAGCTTCAACCAGAGAGCAACACTCATCAAACATCAGTGCTGCCTCACACAAGAGAGAAACCCTATAAATGCAAAAATGTGGAAAGAGATATGCAGACCCCTCATCCTTTACTGGACATGAAAGAATTCACAAAGGGAGAGAGATGTTAGCAATGTTCTGTGTGCAGTGAAACGTTCTGTTGTAGGAAACCACTTGTTAGACACCAAAGAATTCATACATGGGTGACTCCCTAGAAATGTTCAGTGGGTGAGGAAATCTTTACTGGCCTACTAAACCTCGCAATACATTACAATGACTTCCATAAACTGCAGGGACAATACAAACACCCTAGTTCTATGATGTGCTTTTATGGTGAATTGATCTGTCATAAACATGAGAATGCAGAAACTCTGTCATGGCCTGAAACGTGGTCAAACGTTCAGTCTCTGCTCAAACTTCACATGAAAGAAGCCCATGTCTTCTCCCATTTGATCCTTGCAGCATAAGTAGGTTTTAAGCCAGGGGGATCCTTAAGACAGGTCTTGATGTCCTGGAAGGTGATTTCAGGAAGCCAGGCCTTCTGAGGGGATGTGATACATGGGACACCCTACCTCTGCTTCAGTGGTTCAATGGCTGTATTACTTCTATGTTTTCATGGGTTGTTTTTATTGCTTCATTGTATTTTATCATTTTAGGGAAATACAAGAAAAGGATATGTCACATGAATGCTCAGAGATCATTTCAGAGTTCAGAACTTTCTGGAGAGCAAAGAATGCACACATGGGAGATTCCCTACATATGCTTATTATGTGGGAAAACAGTCACTTGTATAGCAAACTGTACGATACATCTAAGTGTCCATTTAGGGGAAGGGCCACACAAATGTTCACACTGTAGAATTTTTTTGGATAGCCAATCCAGCCTCCATGAATTTGGGAGTCCACATAGCAGGGAAATACCTTCACCGTTTGGAAGGTGGTAAAATGCAGTTTCAGCCCATATATTGTTTTCATCCACATTTGGGTGGATGTGATATGTGGAACTCCCTGTCTCTCGTTTTGTGACTGTATTAGACGTTTTAGTGGGATGTTTTTAATAGCTTAACAGAGAAACCTTATTTATGTGCTTCTCTGATGTTATTCATTGAATGTTTTATCTGGATGGTTTTAAGAGTGTAATTGTACTGTACCATTTTATGACAACTGCCTTTGGGAGAAGCTGGAGAAATAGAACTTCCCCCTCTGCCAGAGAAGTGACAACCAAGTTTTACTCTTTCTTGTCTTATCTGAGGGCCTTTACCAGGCAGGAGACATACTAAGAAATGCCCAAGTTGGGTTGAGGGTTCTTCAGATAAGTTTGCCAAGTTATAAATGTCTGAAAGGTCGATGTGGGGATTCCTGAATCCACGCACAGGAGATATTAAGATGTGAAATGTTTTAAAGTCTTTTGCAATTTCTCCCTTCTGGCATTGAACTGGAAATCTGGTCCAGCAGCTGTGGCTGGTTTTTAGATGGCTTCTGTAACTTTCAATGTGTTTGAATACAAATAAAGTTCTGTGTGTGTTTTCTCTGTTTCGTACTCTTGATTTCAATTGCCTCATTAAACAAGAATGGTCCCAGTTTGGATGTTCAGGCTGCCATTTTGGATAGAGTTCCAAGCACTTTAACCAAAGGGAACACAGGGAATTTTATCATGGGGAAAGAACGGTTGGACTGCATTTTCAATGTACTGAAGCCAAGGGTAATTTCTTAATTCATAACACTTCTTTTATTGGGTGATGTTGTCATACTCTGTGCAAGCAAGGGGAAACAGGAAAATATTGTCCCCTCCTTCTTTTTGGTTCTTTCCACTACTTGGAAGTCTTTGTGATTTGAAAGTGGAGCAACTGCAAGAAAGATGGACCACTGAAGGGTTCACTTCCTACTCCTCTGATGGCATCCAAGTGCTCCTGCCTGCAGTTCCTCTGGACATCCAGTTGGGGCAGGATGGAGAGGGGCTGTTTTTGTCCTGCAACCTTCATTTCTCTGTCTTCCTCCATGAAACCAGTATTTATAAAACAAGAACAAACAAAGAGAAACCCTGCGTCTCCTGCAACCACTTTTAGATAAGGGCTGGGGGTTTTGGATATTAGACGTAGGGAAGGGATCTTAACAAGGAAATAAAGTATAATGGTTCAAAGAAAGAAAAAATAGAAAACTTTACTGGACAAGTATAAATGGGAAAGGAGTTTTACTTCTGAACAAAATCTACACATATATTTCCTCTTCAAAAACGTTGGAGCTGTAAGGTAAATATAATAACCAGGTGAAACGCAGACAGCTATGCTGAGCCCTGATTTATTTATTTATTTATTTCATTTTTATACCGCCCAATAGCCGAAGCTCTCTGGGCGGTTCACTTGGATTCTATCCAAGTTTCTTCCAAGTAAGATCTTTTTCCATGGAGCCCAAGGTAGCACATATGATCTCCCTCCTCCATTTTATCCTCACAACAACCCTGTGAGGTGGGTCAGGCTGAGAGTCAGTGACTTGGCCAAGGTCACCCAGTGAGCTTCATGGTCAAGAAAGTAATTCAAACTTGATCTTCTCCTTTTCAGCTGCTACACTAACGATTACACCCCAGTGATTCCAGTTGGGGCAGGACGGAGAGGGGCTGCGTTTATCCTGCAACCTTCATTCTCTGTCTTCCTCCATGAAACCACTATTTATAAAACAAACATAAACAAACAAAGAGAAACTCCTGGGTCTTCTGCAACCATTTTTACATAGGTGTTGGGTGGGGGCGTTGCCTATTAGATGTAGGGTGGAGATCTTAACAAGAAAATAAACTATAATGGTTCAAAGAAACAAAAGAAATAAAAAAAACTTTACTGGACAAGTATTTATTAATGGGAAAGGAGTTTCACATCTGGACAAAATCAACATGGATACTCACTCTTCAAAACTATAAGAGGCATAAGGTAAATATAATAACAAGATGAAATGCATACAGCTAGCCTACCAACACTGTTTCCCCGTTCTCTCCTAGTTTGTTCCCAGTAAGAACTTTTCCCAAGGAGCCCAAGGTATCACATGTGATCTCCCTACTCCATTTTATTGTCACAAGAACCCTGTGATGTGGGTCAGGCTGAGAGTCAGTGACTCGGCCAAAGTCACCCAGTGAGCTTCATGGTCAAGTAGGCACTTGAACCTGGATCTTCTCATTTTCACGAATCCTCTAACCATTACACCATAATGGTTCATAAATGCAAATGGAACCTCCATGTTTAGGGGTCATATACCTCTAAGCACAAGGAACTGGGAGCCACCAACAGTGGTGGTGGCGTTGGTAGTGGGGAGGACTTCATGCTTTCCTTTCAGGCTTTTGAGGGTCACATGATAGGCTGTGTTAATAGAAGTATAGTTGCCAAATTATGTGAGGTACTTGTTCCTCTCTATTCAGCCCTGGTTAAGCCTTATCTAGAGTATTGCGTCCAGTTCTGGGCTCCACATTTCAAGAAAGACACAGACAAACTGGGGCGTGTTCAGAGGAGGGCAACGAAGATGATCAGGGGTCTGGAAGCAAAGCCCTATGAAGAGAGACTGAGAGAACAGGGCACGTTTAGCCCAGAGAAGAGAAGGGTAAGGGGAGACATGATAGCATTGTGGGCTTATTTAATTGCACTTAACTACAGCTCCCAGTAGCCCTTGCAAGTCCTGTGTGAATGTCCCACAGCTGGCCCCATTTATCTGAGCCAGGTGCTCAGCTTGGAGTGAGAAGACAATTAAGAGGCAGAGGAGAAAGAATAAATCCCCCTTCTGCAGGCCAGACAAGTAGTGCAGGGAACTTGCTGCTCTCTGCTTTCATTTTTCTGAGGATGAGGGCTGTTTCCTTGATGTTCTCAGGTCAGTGATGCCTCCAGGTTTTTGAGGAGCTTTACAGAAGAACCCTCCCTCTGTGAGTATATGTTCTTACTGCTGTATTACCAGCTTTATCTCCTCCTCCTCCTCCCTGTTATGACCTGCTTGCTTGGCAGTCAAGAGAGATACTGAGCAATAAGACAATGGTGTCTCCTGCTCCTCCTTCTCACCACCACCATTGTCTGGGCCAGAAGGAGAAGTAGGTGAATGAACAGGTTGAAATGCTGAAGAGAAGAAGCAGGTCATGGGAGATTTTCCCTGTGGGCCCCTGCTGGGGGTGGGCCTTCAGTTGGTATCTCACAATGCCTGCCCTTGATGCTGGCTCCATCTAAGGTCATGCTTTGTGGAAAGTGCTGCTTGAAGTGAACCAGACAAAAAGGAGTATCTATCCAGGGTCTAAGTCGGGGCTTCCAAATTAATTGGTATGTTAAGTCTGTCAGAGCAGAAACACTTTTCTAAGGAAGGGTTTTTTTTCTTCTTGATGTTCTCAGATCAGTGATGCCTCCAGGTTTTTGAGGAGCTTTACAGGAGAACCAGCTCCCTCTATGACAATTTCAAGTAGAGCTGATGAGAATTAAGAGAAAACTTGAAGTACATTTTGAGAACCATCAGGACAGCGTTATCTCACCTTAGGCCACACTGCTAAAATCAAACTTGCAGATTAGCAATCTAATGCTAGGGCTTTTCTTTGATATTCTTGTGTTTAAGTATTGCAGTGGAAGGCTGTCCTGAAAATATGTAATGGTCTCCCCCTGTTGCCTCTCGACCTCTCTCTGTCTTACTGAATTACCCTTGAAGAAACGTTCAGTATTCAGGTAACCAGTATTAACAGAAATGCTTACAGCTCCCTCATTTTTAAAAATAAAGAGATAGAACATTTATTTATTTATTTATTTATTTATTACATTTTTATACCGCCCAATAGCCGAAGCTCTCTGAACATTGCACAGGGATAGCTCTTAAGGAGCACTGTAGAACCACCAAGATTGAATCATATTGGTTCATGCTTTGATTTTTTAGGAATTTTTAAAGGGAAGATAACAAAAGTGCTTACATCTGTGTATTTTTTATACATAAAGATATGAAACATGTTAAGGTGATAGCTCTTAAAGAGGGCTTTTGCCAAGTTGAATCAGATCTATTCATGCCTTGAGTTTTTAGCATTTTTTATAAAAATTCCCCACTCCAGCCTTCTCCAAGCTGTTGCCCTCCAGATCTACAGGATGGACCTCCCCCACCCGCCCAACCACTGAAATAAAAAGGTTTCCTGTGCCTAACTCAAGCGTAGAAGCTTTCTCACTCACCATGCCAGCCAGCCAGCCCAACAGTACTTTCACATTGTGGAAATGTGGATGATTGACTTTAATGAGCACGAGCAGAAATGTGCTCCCTCTCTCCCTCCCCACCCCCGGCCAGAATCCGCAACCAGTTTGTGCTTCCCACTCCCCCAAACACTCGATTCCTAATTGGGTAGTCACAGAAGTCAATATCAAAGCTACACCTTACCACACTCAGCATCTTCCAAAGTTGGAGATATTCAGTTCATACAAACATGCACAGAGAGAGAGAGAATGGGGGGGGGGGGAGAGGGGGAGAACACACAGGATAATTCCAGAGACCTTAGAAGCTCCGACTGGGCACATCTCCGCTGTGATATTAATCAATGGGTTTGGCAGCAGCTAGTCTCTGCTCCGGAAGATCGAATGCTCTGCAGCTGTTCGTGGTTACCAGATAATTCCTTCTGGAGTGCACACCCCAAAATGATAATGATAATGATGAATCCAGATTTACATGTGCAAATGTATATTTTATGGCCAGGAGGAATCATTCCTTTTTCTGTTCTTTCTGGTTTCCACTTCCTTTTCCCTAGGCCATAGGAAAGCACAACAATCTAAATGACCATCCTTCTAGTCGCCTATAGTCCAAGACTACTTTTGTGACGTGACCCATGGAGCAACAAAGGTCAATTGACCAAACTTCAGAGGAAGGATCAGAAGAGACAGGAGAAGAACCCCATGAATCTCAGGCAAGAAGGATTTCAGTAATGGGTTAGCAGTTGAGATTCTTCCTGTCTGATCTCCATGACATTGAGCCAAAGGCTGGTTATTTGTCATATGGAATGATAGTGACTGCTGTGGCTGGTTCTAACCACCACCTGTAATCTGAGATTGGGCCAAGTTGGGTGTGGGTGATTGGTCAGATGAATGGAGTGTGTGTTTCTGAATGTTTGAGTTGTGAGCGGGTGTGGAAAGAGTGTGGAAATTTCTGGTGTTATAAAGATGTGCTTGGAAAACTTTTGACACTGCAATCCATGGACGTGGTACCTCCATTCCAGGGACTTGCAGCAGAAGGGGTTATAGCAGCAGGATGGGGTTTGGGCATCGGAGTAGAATGGGTTGCACATGTTTATATACAGTTCCACCTTTGCTTGCTCTGAAATCTCAACAAACCCCAGATTTTTTCCTGCACCCACGTGTATAAAAGATGGATCACTACAGATCAATCAGGTGGATTTTGTTATCACCCCCACCCATGCCCAAACTTCAGCTTGAGCACTATGGAAATTCTTGAAAGATCAAAAGCTTTCAAAGCTTGAGCTTTAATAGCCAAACAGTATGTTTCAGTGCCTTTTCCAGGAGCCTGAGGCCTTCAGGGAACTAGAGCTACTAGTCAGGTCTGTGCCGCACAGCACGTAGGCAGAAAAACACAAAGGCAGGGATGAAAGGAATGCCTTGCGCTTTGCAAGTCAGGGATGGAGGTGGTGGACTTAATGTTCTGAAATTAAGGTGGGGGGAGGAAAAGAAGCGGCCCTAGGCAAAGGCATGTTTTAAAATGTGGGGGAAGAGGCAAGGAGTCCTGGCCAAGTCCGGTCGACCACCTGTGTGCTTGCCCCTTGCCCCTCGTGGCTCATTACATCAAATAAGGAGGGGATCGCCGGCTGGGTCCAGGAGGTTGTAAATGCCTCCTTGAGAGAGGGAGTGGTGCCGGCCTCTTTAAAAGAGGCGGTAATTAGACCACTCCTGAAGAAGCCTAATCTGGACCCGGAGGATGTTAACAATTACAGGCCGGTGGCTAATAACCCTTTCCTGGGCAAGGTGCTTGAGCGGGTGGTTGCAGGACAACTCCAGGCACTCTTGAATGAAACGGATTATCTAGATCCATTTCAATCGGGTTTCAGGCCTGGTTTTGGAACGGAAACTGCCTTGGTCACCCTGTGGGATGACCTCTGTCGGGAGAGAGACAGGGCGAGTGCGACCCTGTTGGTTCTTCTAGACCTCTCAGCGGCCTTCGATACCATCGACCATGGTATCCTTCTGGATAGGTTGTCTGAGCTGGGAGTTGGAGGTACTGCGTTGCAGTGGTTCCGCTCCTACTTGGATGGCTGATTCCAGAAGGTGGTGCTGGGGGATTATTGCTCTGTGCCGTGGCTCCTAAGCCATGGGGTTCCGCAGGGCTCTATTTTATCCCCTATGCTGTTTAACATATACATGAAGCCGCTGGGGGAGGTTATCTGGGGATGTGGACTGAGGTGTCATCAATATGCGGATGATACCCAGCTCTACCTTTCCTTTTCATCAAACCAAGGTGAGGCAGTGACTGTTCTGAACCAGTGCCTGGGCACGGTAATGGACTGGATGAGGGCTAACAAACTGAGACTCAATCCAGACAAGACGGAGGTACTGTTAGCGGGTGGTTCATCTGTCCGGCGAGGTGATGTTTGCCCTGTCCTGGACGGGGTTGCACTCTCCCTAAAGGATCATGTCCGTAGTTTGGGGGTGCTCTTGGATCCAGAACTGTCACTTGAGGCACAGGTGAACTCAGTGGCAAAGAGCACCTTTTATCAGCTTAGGCTGATATACCAACTGCGCCCTTATATGGACAGTGATAGCCTAGCTACAGTTATCCATGCTCTGATAACCACTCGTTTGGATTACTGCAATGCATTATACGTGGGGCTGCCTTTGAAAAACGGTCCGGAAGCTTCATCTGGTACAAAACAGGGCAGCCTATTTACTAACAGGGACTGGCTGGTGAGATCACATTACGCCAGGCCTTTTCCAGCTTCATTGGCTGCCAGTCCAGGTCCGGGCCCGATTCAAAGTGCTGGTATTGACATTTAAAGCCCTAAACGGCTTGGGGCCAGGTTATTTGAAGGAACGCCTCCTCCCGTATGTACCTGCCCGGACCTTAAGATCATCCAGAGGGGCCCTTCTCCGTGAGCCCCTACCAAAGGAAGTGAGGCAGGTGGCTACTAGGAGGAGGGCTTTCTCCGCTGTGGCACCCCGGTTGTGGAATGAGCTCCCCAGAGAGGTCCGCCTGGCGCCTACACTGTACTGCTTTCGTCGCCAGCTGAAGACCTTTTTATTCACTCAGTATTTTAACACTTAATTTTAACTTAAATTTAAATTTTACTATTTTAACTCTGTATTTTAACCTTATATCAATTTTCCTGCGTGGTTTTATCCTGGCTGTGCTTTTTATATTGTATTTTGTATTTGTGTTTTTAACTTGTTGGTTGTTTTATGCTGGTTTTAATTTTTGTGAACCGCCCAGAGAGCTTCGGCTATTGGGCGGTATAAAAATGTAAAAAAAGAGAAAAAAGGAGCTGGACTTGGGACTGATGGAAATGCCGTTCAGGGGCAATAGGTGTGAGGAAGCAAGGGCCAAAAGACCTCCATTGCATTGAAGGAAAGTAACCTTCATATATCTCCTGGAGGACTGACATCGCAGAAATCAAAGAACCATAAGCATTGGCACTGGATGTGCTGGGTGTCCCCAGGAACACCCTAATGCCTTTGAGAACACTTCCACTTTAATGTGTCTTTAAGGAGGAAGTGAAAGTGCTTTCCCGAATTCTGCCAGGCTCGCTAATGGGGGCTTCCATTAGCATGCATGGAGGAAATATGCACTTTCTGAAGGCCCCTTTAATCCCCAGTTGGAGCAGAGGAGAGGAGAGCCCACTTTCTGGGGCCTCCAGAAAGTGCCTAATTCACCCCACCATGCCAATGGCAGCCACCATTACTGTGGTGGTGGAGAATTGCGTACTTTCTCAAGGCCAAGGAAAGTGTGACTTCTCACCCCATTGAAAGGGGACTTGGACAGGGCTCTATCCCCTCCCCTGCTCCAATCAGGGCCTTTAAGAGTGCAGGACCTATACAAAGAACAGTATGTTTTGTGATCTGACTACTAGCAGCCTTGGTGACATGGACTTTACAGTAGTATATATAGATACAAATTAACATACGCAGATTAGGCCATTTATCATCAGGCACAATCAACCTAACCTGAAAGGGCTCCTCTCTCTGGTTTCAGAGAGAATTTGAAGAGGGGGCTGAGAGGTCCACCATTTCAAGCCAGGCTGTGTCTGATGTTGAGCAGAGTTCAGGCCGTACTGAAGTGGGGGAGGAAGATGAAGATGCTGAGGCCAGACCATCAGGTAAGGGGGAAATATGCCATTTTGTTCCTGGGTTCTGGATGCTCTGAAACTCCCTTCTTGGCTAGATTCAACAATAGCTGCAGCAGCATTGCCTGTTGGAGGATGAAGCAGTAAATAACACACAGACACATAGCTTGGATACAACTTGGGCCTCTTTATTTATAATTAACCGGAGAAATCAACCCTCCCTGGATCTTCCTGTGAATTAATCATCACTCAGGCCATACTGCCTGTCCATATGGGCAAGCCACACTCAAAGTGAGCAGCTGGTTAACCCGGCTCCTTGCTTATCAGTCACTTATGTAAGTGTGGGGATACCGCCCTGTTCCACCCCCGCTCGTTGCCATCACGACAGAGAGTAGATTAAACAGGAGGGTCTCCAAAGGCATACCATGTCCTCACACGTAAACCGCGGAGCCCCACGGAGCAGGCCGTCTGGATATGCCAAACACCCAAACAGGTGCCAGTGTGCTGACCATCCAAGCTAAACTCTGTAATTCCCGCACATTCCTGCCAACAGATTAACCTATTTGTTCACACTTCCCCTAAAACCTCCAGTATGGAGTAGTCAAAAAACCCGTGGGTAAAAATTCCTACTCAGCCCCCTCTCCAAAGAGAACGACTGGCTAATCCCATACTAGAAGCGGAGGGAGGGTGGGGCCAGCAAACCCGAAAGAGGCCGAGAGGCTGGTGCGGGCTGCTGATATAGCGCAGCCCCACCCAGCCCCTTGCACGTGACCTGGAAGAAGCTAGAAAGTTCTTTATGGCTCCTCCCCAAACGCAAGGACCGGCTTCCCGCCCAAACCTTCAGCTGGGCGGAGACGGTTTTCTCTGAAAATCGATCCCCAAGAGTTCTCAGGTACAGTTACCCAATTTGACTTCTATTGACTTTTTCTTAATAAGGCAACTGAAATTGTCACTAATGTGAAAACTGCCAAGTTGATCTGTGATGCGGAAGTTTACTTATTTCTCCAGCAGAAAAAGATGGATTATGGGGAGAAATCTAGGGCAAAAGGAGAAAAGCCTGTGGGATTACATGAATCATCAGTTAGGACTCTAGATGAGAGAAGGAAGGGGATGATCCCGTTTCTTGCAGGGAGGGGGATTCAGAGCTTCAGATTTAGCCTTGATCAGCTTGAGTCAAACCTGCTTCAGACTCCAGATCTGATATTAGATTCAGAAAGCTGAATTGTTCAGATTTTACATTTTGTCCAATGACTTGTATTGGAAATTAGAAACGCTGACAGTTATTAATTTATATGATAAATACGTGAAATTTGGGGACCTCAGCAACCGCCCGCCTTTTCTCTTTTCCACACTTTTGTACTAGCCACTGGTAAAAGTTGTTTTTTCCACCACACGAATATCTATTAAAACAATTAATTATTTTTGTGCTTTCACAGAAGTGCTTGGAACTTGGAGATATAAAAAAAATCTGTCAGTTAAATCCAGTGGAGTTTATTTTAGCTATGCATAAAGTTTCCTTTTCTCAAAAACTAAAACAAAAGGTGAAAAAACACCTGTCAAGACTCATAGGAGATTAGAGTTTCTAATCAGAAGATATTTAATGTGACAATTGGGAAGTCACTGTCCCTAATCTCAGGTGTAGGTTTTTCTTACATTTTCTTTCTATTTTTTGAAGTGCAAAACAAACCTTCTCCCCTAATACTTTCCTTTTGTCTGTACTTAATCTGCCACTATTCATCTTCAGTGGATGGTCTTCTCATTAAGAAAGAAAAAAAATGGATAAACCTTTCTTTGGCTGCAATACCCATTACCAACACAAATGCCACTAGCTGTAATAAGACTCACATAGAAGAACAAGCAGCAAACAAAGTATTATTATTATTATTATTATTATTATTATTATTATTATTATTATTATTATTAATTTATTTATATAGCACCATCAATGTACATGGTGCTGTACAGATAACACAGTAAATAGCAAGACCCTGCCGCATAGGCTTACAATCTAATAAAGTTGTAGTAAACAATAAAGAGGGAAGGAGAATGCAAACAGGCACAGGGAAGTGTAAACAGGTAGGGTGAAGCTAACAGTATAGAGTCAGAACAAACTCAATATTTAAAAGCTATAGGGAAAAGAAAAGTTTGTAGCTGAGTTTTAAAAGCTGTGATTGAGTTTGTAGTTCTCAAGTGTTCTGGAAGAGCGTTCCACGTGTAAGGGGCAGCAGAAGAAAAAGGACGAAGCCGAGTAAGGGAAGTGGAGGTCCTTGGGCAGGCGAGAAGCATGGCATCAGAGGAGCGGAGAGCACAAGCGGGGCAATAGTGTGAGATGAGAGAGGAGAGATAGGCAGGAGCTAGACCGTGAAGAGCTTTGAAGGTCAGCAGGAGAAGTTTATATTGGGTTCTGGAGTGAATTGGAAGCCAATGAAGAGATTTCAGAAGTGGAGTGACATGGTCAGAGCGGTGGGCCAAGAAGATGATCTTAGCGGCAGAGTGGTGGACAGAGACCAGCGGACGAGGGAAGGCCAGTGAGACGAGGGAAGGCCAGAGAGAAGAAGGTTGCAGTAGTCCAACTGAGAGATAACCAGTGCGTGAACGAGAGTCTTGGCAGAAGAGACAGACAAAAATGGTCGAATCCTGGCAATATTATACAGGAAGAAACGACAGGATTTAGCTACTGCCTCGATATGAGGAGTAAAGGAGAGCGAGGAATCAAATATAAAGCCAAGACTACGAGCTTCCTTGACCGGAGTAAGCGTGACATCGTTGACAGTAAATGAGAGGTGAGGAGGAGGTTTAGGAGGAAAAACAAGCAGTTCAGTTTTTGCCATATTAAGTTTCAAACGACGATGAAGCAGCCAGGCTGAGATATCTGAAAGACATGCCGAGATACGATCGTGAACATCAGGAGAAAGTTCCGGAGATGAGAGATATAATTGTGTATCGTCGGCATACAGGTGATATTGGAGGCCGTGAGATTGAATAAGCTTACCCAAGGGCAGCATGTATAGAGAAAACAACAACGGGCCAAGCACCGAGCCTTGCGGAACCCCAACAGAAAGGGGAAAAGAGGAGGATGAGCTGCCGTTAGCCGACACGCTGAAAGAGCGACCCTCTAGATAGGAGGCGAACCAGTTATCATGGAGGGAATCTAAGAGAAGATCGTGATCAACCGTGTCAAAGGCTGCAGTTAGATCAAGGAGAATAAGAACAGAATAATGGCCTTTAGACTTGGCAGTAAGAAGATCATTGGTGATCTTGATAAGGGCTGTTTCAGTGGAATGCAAAGGACGGAAGCCAGATTGAAAGGGATCCAGAGCAGAGTTACTAGAGAGAAAGTCAAGACAACGAGAGTAGACCACACGTTCCAGGATCTTCGAGACAAAGGGCAACAGAGAGACAGGTCGGTAGTTAGACAGGGATAGTCGATCAAGAGTGGGTTTTTTGAGAATGGAAGAGACTGTAGCATGTTTAAAAGCAGAAGGAAATGAACCAGAGGACAGAGAAGAATTAATGATGTGAAGCAAGGATGGGAGGATAGCGGGGATAAGATTAATAAAAACGTGAGAGGGAATCGGATCACGGGAACAAGTGGAAGGCTTCGACGAGCGCAGTATTTTAGACAGTTCATCAGCTGAGACCGAAGGGAACGCCGAGAGAGTTGCAGGAGGAACTGACAGGTGAGGGACAGGAGCTGGAAGCGGAGCAGAGCTGGCTAGATCAAAGCGAATAGTTTGGATTTTAGCATTGAAGAAAGAGGCAAAGTCATTGGCAGACAAGGAGGCGGGGAGAGATGGTGGATTAGGCTTCAGAAGAGAATTGAAGGACGCGAAGAGCCGCTGAGGGTGCCTAGCATTTGACTGGATCAACGTTGAGTAGTGCTGTTGTTTGGCCAGTGAAATGGCAGAAGAGAAAGAGGAGAGAACAAATTTGTAATGGACAAAGTCCGCCCAGTCCTTGGTCTTACGCCACAGGCGTTCGGCTGCCCGGGAACAAGAGTGAAGGTAGCGGAGGAAAGAGGTGAGCCACGGTTGGGGTTGAGAGGGGCGAACTATCCGAGTTGTAGATGGAGCAAGATTATCAAGAGTTGAAGATAAGGAGGAGTTAAAGGAGGAGACGGCTGAGTCCAAGGAGACGGCTGTGAAGACAGAAGGAAGAGAGGAGGCTAGAGACTGAGAAAAAGCCTCATAGTTGATAGAATGCAGGTCACGACAAGGGCGTGAAGCGGGACGTGAAGGAGGGGGATTGTGAGTAATATTGAAAGAGACTAGATGATGATCTGACAGAGGAAAGTCAACAATAGAAAAGTCCAGTACAGAGGATTTAAGGAAAAGGGATGGTTTGAAATGGAATTGAGAATGGCTGGGTAATTAGTGAGGGATGAATAAACAAGTAAAGCTGCACTATCACAACAAGAGAGAGGGCCTTCTCTTTGGTGGCCCCCCAGCTGTGGAACAATCTACCTGACAACTTCTGCCTGGCACTGAAATTATTATCTTTTTGGCACCAGGCCAAGACTTTTCTCTTCTCCCAGGAATTTAGTAATATAAAATGAGCCTGGGTCTGTTTTTTTAGGCTCATAATTATTTTAGTTGTTATAGTGGTTTTATATGTGGTTTTAAATATGTGTGTATATTGTATGTTTTTGTGGTTGTTAATTTTAGTATGTTGTTTTTAAATGTCTTAATATCACTAAAACATCCCATAGAACTTCGGCTATGGGTCAGTATACAAATGCAATAAATAAATAGATTCGTCTGCATTTTTACAAAGCAATTTTGATCAATTTAAACTACTTCAGACCAGTCTGGTTTGGATCAAGAATCCAAACCAGTTTGGCTCAATTCAGCCTGCTCCGGTTTCAGAATTTGCAGTGGAGCAATGCACATCTTTAACATTTTCTCTTATTTATTCCATCAGATGCTGTGCCGGAGAGTGAGAATGAGGGAGAAAAACTTAGGACATCAGCAGGAAGAGCGAAAGTTGAAGAGGTAAAAGTGGTCTTGTGCAATCAGGATGGATCCAGAAGGCAGAGGGGAAACCATACGCAGGAGAAGAAGGATGAATCCATTCCATCCTGCACTGGGCTCCACATTGAACAAGAACAACGGAAAGGAAGGAGACACAGAAAGCGCCTTGGTGCTCATTTAAGAATCCACACAGAGGAGGAAGACAGTCAAAGCTTAGAATCTGTGAAAAGCAGCTGTCTGAGCAAACCAACTTTAAAACCTCCAATGCTTGACAATAAGAGAAAAGCTCATAAATGCATCAAGTGTAAAATGAGGTTCACATGGAGCTCGCAACTTACAAGACATCATCAAGAAATTCATTCTGGAGAGGAACGGTATGTTTGTAAAGAATGCGGAAAGAGCTTCCAACAACAACAAAAACTCACAGAACATCAACGATGCCACAAGACAACCTTTAAGTGCTCATGGTGTGAAAAATGCTTCAGTTATAAAAAAGACCTTACCAAACATGAAAGAATTCACACTGGAGAGAGACCCTTTAAATGCTCAACATGTGGAAAATGCTTCAGGGAAAGCTCACACCTTACCACTCATGAAAGAATTCACACTGGAGAGAGACCCTTTAAATGCTCAAAATGTGGGAAATGCTTCAAGCAAAGTGCACAGCTTACCAACCATGAAAGAATTCACACAGAAGAGAAACCCTTTCAATGCTCAAAATGTGGAAAATGCTTCAAGCGAAGCGAACACCTTACCAGTCATGAAAGAATTCACACAGAAGAGAAACCCTTTCCATGCTCAATTTGTGGAAAATGCTTCAGGACGAACTCAAACCTTACAAGGCATAAAAGAATTCACAAAGGGGAGAAACCCTTTAAGTGTGAGATATGTATGGAAAGCTTCAGTGATAGCTCCAGCTTTCAGAGACATCAACAAACCCATTCAGGAAAGAAACCATCTACATCTTGAGAATGTGGAAAGAGCTGAAACCAGAGAGCAACACTCATCAAACATCAGTGCTGCCACACAAGAGAGAAAACCTATAAATGCAAAAATGTGGAAAGAGATATGCAGACCCCTCATCCTTTACTGGACATGAAAGAATTCACAAAGGAGAGAGATGTGAGCAATGTTCTGTGTGCAGTGAAACGTTCTGTTGTAGGAAACCACTTGTTAGACACCAAAGAATTCATACATGGGTGACTCCCTAGAAATGTTCAGTGGGTGAGGAAATCTTTACTGGCCTACTAAACCTCGCAATACATTACAATGACTTCCATAAACTGCAGGGACAATACAAACACCCTAGTTCTATGATGTGCTTTTATGGTGAATTGATCCGTCATGAACATGAGAATGCAGAAACTCTATCATGGCCTGAAACGTGGTCAAACGTTCAGTCTCTGCTCAAACTTCACATGAAAGAAGCCCATGTCTTCTCCCATTTGATCCTTGCAGCATAAGTAGGTTTTCAGCCAGGGGGATCCTTAAGACAGGTCTTGATGTCCTGGAAGGTGATTTCAGGAAGCCAGGCCTTCTGAGGGGATGTGATACATGGGACACCCTACCTCTGCTTCAGTGGTTCAATGCCTGTATTACTTCTATGTTTTCATGGGTTGTTTTTATTGCTTCATTGTATTTTATCATTTTAGGGAAATACAAGAAAAGGATATGTCACATGAATGCTCAGAGATCATTTCAGAGTTCAGAACTTTCTGGAGAGCAAAGAATGCACACATGGGAGATTCCCTACATATGCTTATTATGTGGGGAAACTATCACTTGTATAGCAAACTTTACGATACATCTAAGTGTCCATTTAGGGGAAGGGCCACACAAATGTTCACACTGTAGAAATTTTTTGGATAGCCAATCCAGCCTCCATGAATTTGGGAGTCCACAGAACAGGGAAATACCTTCACCGTTTGGAAGGTGGTAAAATGCAGTTTCAGCCCAATTATTATTTTCATCCACATTTGGGTGGATGCGATATGTGGAACTCCCTGTCTCACGTTTTGTGACTGTATTAGACATTTTAGTGGGATGTTTTTAATAGCTTAACAGAGAAACCTTATTTATGTGCTTCTCTGATGTTATTCATTGAATGTTTTATCTGGATGGTTTTAAGAGTGTAATCGTACTGTACCATTTTATGATAACTGCCTTTGGGAGAAGCTGGAGAAATAGAACTTCCCCCTCTGCCAGAGAAATGACAACCATTTTTTTTTCTTTCTTGTTTTATGTGAGGGCCTTTACAAGGCAGGAGCCATACTAAAAAAATACCCAGGCTGGGTTGAGGGGTCTTCGGATTATTTTGCCAAGTTATAAATATCCGAAAGGTATTCCCGAAAGGGAATCCTGAATCCACGCACAGGAGATATTAAGATGTGAAATGTTTCAAAGTCTTCTGCAGTTTCTCTCTTCTGGCAGTGAAATGGAAATCTGATTGGGCAGCTGTGGCTGGATTTTAGATGGCTTCTGTAACTTACAATCTGTTTGAATACTAATAAAGTTCTGTGTGTGTTTTCTCTGTTTCGTACTCTTGATTTCAATTGTCTCATTAAACAAGAATGGTCCCAGGTTGGATGTTCAGGCTGCCATTTTGTACAGAGCTCCAACCCTTTACCCAAAGGGAACATGGGGGAATTTTATCCTGGGGAAAGAACAGTTGGCTGCATTTTCAATGTATTGAAGCCAAGGGTAATTTCTTAATTCATAACACTTCTTTTATTGAGTGATGTTGTCATATTCTGTGCAAGTAAGGGGAAACTGGAAAATATTGTCCCCCCCTTCTTTTTGGTTCTTTCCACTAGTTGGAAGTCTTTGTGATTTGAAAGTGGAGCAACTGCAAGAAAGATGGACCACTGACGTGTTCACTTTCCACTCCTCTGATGGCATCCAAGTGCTCCTGCCTGCAGTTCCTCTGGACATCCAAATGGGGCAGGATGGAGAGGGTCTGTGTTTATCTTGCAGCCTTCATGTCTCTGTCTTCCTCCATGAAACCAGTATTTATAAAACAAGAACAAACAAAGAGAAACCCTGCGTCTCCTGCAACCACTTTTAGAGAAGGGGTGGGGGTGTTAACTTTAGATGTAGGGTGGGGATCTTAACAAGCAAATAAACTGTAATGGTTCAAAGAAAGAAAAAATAGAAAACTTTACTTGACAAGTATTAATGGGAAAGGCGTTTTACTTCTGGACAAAATCTACACAGATATTTCCTCTTCAAAAACGTTGGAGCTGTAAGGTAAATATAATAACCAGGTGAAACGCAGACAGCTACACTGAGCCCTGATTCTATCCAAGTTTCTTACCAGTAAGATCTTTTTCCATGGAGCCCAAGGTAGCACGTATGATCTCCCTCCTCCACTTTATCCTCACAACAACCCTGTGAGTTGGGTCCGGCTGAGAGTCATTGACTTGGCCAAGGTCACCCAGTGAGCTTCATGGTCAAGAAAGAAATTCAAACTTGATCTTCTTCTTTTCAGCTGCTACACTAACGGTTACACCCCAGTGATTCCAGTTGGGGCAGGTTGGAGAGGGGCTGCGTTTATCCTGCAACCTTCGTTCTCTGTCTTCCTCCATGAAACCACTATTTATAAAACAAACATAAACAAACAAAGAGAAACTCCTGGGTCTTCTGAAACTATTTTTACATAGGGGTGGGTGGGGGTGTTGCCTATTTGATAGGGTGGCCATATGAAAAGGAGGACAAGGCTCCTGTATCTTTAACAGTTGCATAGAAAAGAGAATTTCAGCAGGGGTCCTTTGTATGCATATCACACTTGGTGAAATTTCCTCTTCATCACAACAGTTAAAGCTGCAGGAGGTATACTGTGATCAGGTTTACAGGAGGGCAGGGCACCTGCAGCTTTAACTGTTGTGGTGAAGAGGGAATTTCACCAGATTCCCCATATATACAAATGACACCTGCTGTAATTCCCTTTTCTATGCAACTGTTAAAGCTACAGGAGCCCTGTCCTCCTTGTCATAGGGCCACCCTACTATTAGTTGTAGGGTGGAGACCTTAACAAGAAAATAAACTATAATGGTTCAAAGAAAGAAAAAAGGACAAAACTTTACTGGACAAGTATTTATTAATGGGAAAGGAGTTTCACAACTGGACAAAATCAACATGGATACTCACTCTTCAAAACTATAAGAGGCATAAGGTAAATATAATAACTAGGTTAAATGCATACAGCTAGCCTACAAACACTGTTTCCCCATTCTCTCCAAGTTTGTTCCCAGTAAGAACTTTTCCCAAGGAGCCCAAGGTAGCACATGTGATCTCCCTCCTCCATTTTATTGTCACAACAACCCTGTGAGGTGGGTCAGGCTGAGAGTCAGTGACTCGGCCCAAGTCACCCACTGATCTTCATGGTTAAGTAGGCACTTGAACCTGGATCTTCTCATTTTCACGAATCCTCTAACCATTACACCATAATGGCTTGTGAATGCAAACGGAATCTCCATGTTCAGGGATCATATATCTCTAAGAACAAGGAACTGGGAGCAACCAACAGTGGTGATGGCGTTGGTAGTGGGGAGGACTTCATGCTTTCCTCTCAGGCTTTTGAGAGACACATGATAGGCTGTGTTAATAGAAGTAGTGCTTCCAAATTATGTGAGTTACTGGTTCCCCTCTGTTCAGCACTGGTTTGGCCTCACATTGAGTATTGCGTCCAGTTCAGGTCTCCACTAATTCAAGAAGGACGCAGACAAACTGGAGGGGGTTCAAAGGAAGGCAATGAAGATGATCAGGTGTCTGCAAACAAAGCCCTATGAAGAGAGAGACTGAGAGAACAGGGCATGTTTAGCTTGGAGAAGAGAAGGCTGAGGGGACACATTATAGCATTGTGGGGTTGTTTAATTACACTGAACTCCATTTCCCTGTAGCCCTTGCAAGTCCCGTGTGAGTGTCCCACACCTGGCCCCATTTAGCTGAGCCAAGTGCTCAGCTTGGAGTGAGAAGACAATTAAGAGGCAGAGGAGAAGGAATAAATCCCCCTTCTGCAGGCCAAGAAAGCAATACAGTCAGCTTTCTGCTCTCTGCTTTCATTTTTCTGAGGATGAGGGCTGTTTCCTTGATGTTCTCAGGTCAGTGACACCTCCAGGTTTTTGAGGAGCTTTACAGGAGAACCCTCCCTCTGTGAGTCTACGTTCTTACTGCTGTTGTTACCAGCAGCTTTTTCTCCTCCTCCTCCTCCCCCCTGTCTGTTGTTGCTGGCAGCCCATGACACTTTCAAGTAGAGCTGATGAGAATTAAAAGAAAACTTGAAGTACATTTTGAGAATAAACAGGACAGTGTAATCTAACCTTAGGCCACACTGCTAAAATCAAACTTACTGATTTGAAATCTCATGCTAGGCCTTCTCTTTGACATTCTTGAGTTTAAGTATGGCAGTGGAAGGCTGGCCTGAAAATATGGAAAGGTCTCCACCTGGATTCTAAATATCGCCGTATCTGGTGCAATATTTGGGACCATGTCTCCTTTTAGTAGGGCATTTATTGCTGGTATTTGATAGCACAGAGGTGAATGTATGTAGCAGGTGATGTTTGGTCTTGCAATCATTTTGCCAGAGTGGATTGAGGGATGACATTGGCTTCTAGATTTGTTTCAGGAACTGGTCTCTATGCCTTTCCGTCTCTCTTCTGTGGCCTGCTGTTCTGGGTGAAGTGTTTGAGCTTTAGAAGGTGTCTATAAACAAGGATGGATCTACTATCCAAGACCTTATCAGAATACGTCAATATGTATTAACAAAACCACAGTGATGCTGGAATATAATTAAATGTTGAGAACTGTGGAAGCTGCGCTGAGATCCTTACAAGAGGAACGAAGGAGGAACGTAAATGGGATGATGGCAGTGGTGGCGTTGATAATGATAATTGGGGTGTGCAAAGTGGGTCTTCTATCCCTCGAACTTCAATCTGGAGCTCCGTAGAGGTGATTCTCTGCCAGGATTTTGGCGTGCTCCCCATTCCCCTCTCTCTGCCTCATTGAATTACCCTTGAAGAACCATTCAGTATTCGGATAACGGGTATTAACAGAAATATGCTTCCCGTCCAACCTGAAAGTTTGGGGGGGAAAGCAACGGTTGTGGGTTGGGAGGGGCTGGAAAGGAGCAAGAGCTCACGTGGCTCAGTGTGCGAGCCTCGTGTGCTGGGGGCGGGGCCGCGGCTATAAAAGCCACACCACCCGAGGCTCGGCCTCTTACAGTTTTTCAGCTGTCAGCATGGACAAAGAGACCAGTCTCTGCAGCAGCAGCAAGAATCGGCGGCAGATTCGGTGGCCCAGAGGCTTGACTACGGCG
Organism: Elgaria multicarinata webbii; assembly: GCF_023053635.1. NCBI lineage: Eukaryota > Metazoa > Chordata > Lepidosauria > Squamata > Anguidae > Elgaria > Elgaria multicarinata. The sequence goes on from NC_086173.1 coordinate 161,349,782, forward strand.
GCCGAGTCTCTTGCAGCTACGTGGCAGCTTCGGCGAGCGTCGTCTTCGGCCTCTTTCTTCTATTTCAGCTGGTTTGGAGGGAATAGGGTGGACGCTTGAAAGAGCCTGGGGGTTGTTGGGGGGGCTGCCTTCGGGTAGGCTTTTGCCCGGCCCCGGTCACTTTGGGAGTGGGCAGACCTTTATAAGACACCTGCAGTGGGGAATACTTAAGGGGGGGGAATCGCCCCCTTTTCTAGAGCCCATCTCTTCCCAGTTCCAGCCCCATTCTTAGCCAGCCCCCTCCTCGCCTTCATAGTTTATTCTTCATATTCCCGTTCATTCTATTCTGCTTTGTGTGTGGCCCTCAGGGCCCATATTATTGATCTTGGTAGTGTGTTTGCCTGCAGTATTGGGCTTGGTCTAAAAAGCCTTTGTGCCAGCCAGTTTGCTGAAGCTAAAGTGGTTTAAAGGGATAATTTGAAAAGTTTAGTTTCACTTTTGGTTCCCAATCGTATTTTAGTTGATTCCCTTAGCGTTTTGTTTAGTTTCAATTTTTCTGGCCTAATTCTTGGTTTGTTTCTCCCAAACTGCAAGTTTTATTGCCCAGAATTATTTTAGGTGTGGCTGAATTGTGAATTTTACTTGATTCTATTCTATTTTATTTTATTTTATTTACTTACTTGCAGTTGGCAATTTTATTTTTATTTATTAATCTAATCTGGTTATTATTGGCTAATTGATTTAAATTCCAGTTTAATTGTAATTGAATTTAATTAATAAATTTTATCTTTAATTTTAATTTTAATTGTGTTTGCCCTGCAGTATTGGGCTGGGTCTCAAAAGCCTTTGAGCCAGCCAGTTTGCTGAAGCTAAGGTTGGCATCGGCTAGCATTGGTTTAAAGTGATAATTTTGAGAAGTTTAGTTTCGCTTTTGGTTCTCCTCTTCATCTGACGATGAAGAATCTTCTATTATTATTATTATTATTTATTATTTATATAGCACCATCAATGTACATGGTGCTGTACAGAGTAGAACGGTTGGTTTCAGGACCCTGCCGCATAGGCTTACATTCTTGGTCCTTGGTTTTACAACGCATTGCTGTTTTGGAGCGAGACAATGCAGCCCTCAAACAACAACTGAAAGCAAGGGATACGAAATACAGGGATTAATAAGCAGAAGAGTAAAGAGCTAGTGATTTATCTGTAGTTACTTTTTCAGAACAATCTTCTGTGGTGCAAGCAGCAGACGTCACACAAGACGAGTCAACTTCAGTGCAAGCTTCTGAGGCTTCCCAAGTTACAGAACCTGCAGCGGTGGCCATGTCCACCTTGGCATCATCTGCAAGTTCCTCACGTAGTGAGTATCAGTGCACCACAGCAGGTCATACACCTTTACCAGTTGCACTTGGGGAACGCCTCCATGGGCCATGAGCCATTCTGGCTTTTTCTAGACCTAGTGAGCTAGGAGATACACAGGAAATAGAAACCCCTCTACAGGCAACCCCAGAAGCATGTATGTTTGGCAACCCAGACTCTCTTCTACCAGGCAAGCAGTTTCTGAGACCCAGACATCTGCAGCTCCTATTATTGAATGCACTGCTCCTGTGCCTATTAGAGCTTCGCAAACTATACAAACTGAATTGGAAACCAATAAAGAGGAGCCAAAGTGTGATCCTCATTCCTCTGTTAAAGGGTGTAATATCCCTTATAGAGCAATTTCTACGCCTATCGGATGTCATTTATTACATGCCACCAAAGGAAGATTTAGATAGGCGAGTTTGTTGATCTGTCTCTCTCTTATTTAGAGAGGAAGAACAGAAAGACAAGGATAATAACAATGAAAGAAATCAGGAGCGCAGTAAGAAGAGAAAGGTTGAGTGAACCTGGGCCATCTTGTTGGCCGGATATATAATATTCATAAGAGTGGTTTCATTGAAGCACCCCAAAAAGGCAACAGTGTTAATGAACATTGGGTTATAATTTAGATTTTATGCTGAATAGGTAGACCCAGCATGGCTTGGGTATGATGAGGCTTTTCAGATTGAAGGCCCAGTTTAACCCAGAAGTTAAATGGGACGTGAAAGAGCCAGATTTATGGCTACAATTTATGACCCCAGCTAAACCAATCTCTGGCGAAAGCTGATAGCGGGCATATTCTATCACGCCCGGATGGGCCCTTTCAGCATAAAGGGCATGATGAGCAATCGGTTCAACCCCGATTATTGTGCTGGGGGTTTAGCTCCAAGGGCACGTGTGCGCGGACACAGTGCAAGTTTAAGCACGAATGCTCTATTTGTGGTGGGGATCACCCATACTCTGGATGTCCCAAGATCAAAGACTCCAAGGGTGGAAGAGAATTCCGCCCTGGTAACAAGCCCAATGTATCCAGCCCTGTTACAAAGGGCCCCAGCCCAATTAAGATCCAGGAATTATCCTTAGCTTTACGCGATTATATACGTCAGGATGTCGCGTCATTTCTTTTCGAGAGGTCTAGGTTTGGCCTTAGAATTCCTTTTCAGGGTCCTCCGATCCCAGTTTTTTCCAAGAATCAGGCTTCCATTAATGCAATAGAAGATCTGGTTCGGGGGGGGGGGGGGAATTCTAAAGGAAGTGATTGCAGGTAGGGTTTTAGACCCGTTTGTGCAACCTCCCCTGCCTCGTTCGAGGCTTTCTCACCTGGGCATTGTGCCAAGAAATCCCCGAGAGAATATCGATTGATTTGCGGGAATTCAGTAAGCAGCCTTGCAGTCTGCCCAGAGATAAGCTAAAATCTCCCAAAGACCTCGTAGAAACCATATCCAAGGCCCATAAGATCACTATGAGGCAACTTCAGGAGCTGGTAGGCTACCTGAATTTTGCCTACAGAGTGATAGCACCTTGAAAGGCATCGTCCAGGCGATTATACGATGCGATGAAAGGGGTCAAGTGACCCCTTCATCGCATACAGGTATTGACCGAAATGAGAGCTGACCTGGAGGTATAGGCTTCTTTTTTGAACCAATTCAATGGCATTCCTTTTCGAGTGCTGACTTTCTTTTAGAAGTTCAGTTACAGGTGCACTCAGATGCGTCGGGGTCATATGGCTTCGAGGTGATCCTTAAGGAATGCTGGTGTGCTCAACAATGGCTAATGGGTTGGAGAGAGGAAGGCATCTGCCGTGACTTGACCTTGCTGGAATTTTTTCCTATTGTCATAGCAGTCTGGCAGTGGGCTGACCTCCTTTCCAATTCATCCATACACTTTCGGTGTGATAACCAAGCCACAGTGCAGGTTGTCAATTCTATCTTCCAAAACAAGCGAGTAATGAGACTAGTCAGAGCTTGATGCTCCTTTGCCTCCAGTTTAATATCATATTTTATGCAAGGCATGTTCCCGGGCTGGATAATGGAATCGCTGACGCCTTGTCGCGCAACCAGATTTCCAGGTTCCAGGAATTGGCCCCAGCAAATAGATAGTTTCCAGATCCCATGCCCAAACACTTGTGGGATCTTGGAGGGACGAAGCGTTTGAAGCCATGAATAGGTCTGGGCCCCAGGTACCTGAGCGCTATAAGAGCGTGCAGGTAGGGAATTCCACGCATTTCTGATCTCCTCAGATTTAGCAGCTCAATGGCCTATTCCCATGGACCACATAATGCAGTTCCGCGTGGCTTTGCACAGTAGAGGCGTAGCCATCATGACTTTGAAAGGGAAATTAGTAGGGGTGTGCACGGACCCCCCGCTCCGCTTCACTTGCAGATCCGCCATTTTCCGGAGCGGGTCGCTCCGCTCCGCCCCCGCTCCGCCCACTTCCGCTCCGCTCCGCTCGGAGCTCTGGATCCGGATCCGGAGCTCCGTTTTTGCCCCCCATAGGGTTGCATTGAAAGCTAAAAAAGTAAACAACTTTTTTTCCGTTGAAGTTAGAAACCTCACGTTTGGCACCATGACACCTCATGGGCGTATACACACACACGCCAAGTTTCAAGGCAATCCCATCATACCCTGATTTTTGGCGAATTTTTGAAAATCGGGCACCCCATTCACACCCCTTGGGATAGCTCCGTCAATTTGCATGTTAGAAACCTCAAACTCGGCAACAGGGCAGCTTATCCATGTGTCCACATGCACGCCAAGTTGCAAGCAAATCCCATCATCCCCTGATTTTTGGCGCGGCTCTACCCTCTAACGCACCACCCATAACCCTAATTCACACCCCTTTAGATAGCTCCGTCAATTTGCACGTTAGAAACCTCAAACTCAGCACCATGATAGCTTATCCACGTGTCCACATGCACGCCAAGTTGCAAGGCAATCCCATCATCCCCTGATTTTTGGGGAATTTATGAAAATCGGGCACCCCATTCACACCCCTTGGGATAGCTCCGTCAATTTGCATGTTAGAAACCTCAAACTCGGCACCATGAGAGCTTATCCATGTGTCCACATGCATGCCAAGTTGCAAGCAAATCCCATCATTCCCTGATTTTTGGCATGGCTTAACTCACCCCAAATTGTCCCATTCTACAACTACGTCAATTTGCATGTTTGAAACCCCAAAGTCGGCACCATGATAGCTTATCCACGTGTCCACATGGACGCCAAGTTTCAAGGCAATCCCATCATCCCCTGATTTTTGGGGAATTTATGAAAATTGGGCACCCCATTCACACCCCTTGGGATAGCTCCGTCAATTTGCATGTTAGAAACCTCAAACTCGGCACCATGATAGCTTATCCATGTGTCCACATGCACGCCAAGTTGCAAGCAAATCCCATCATCCCCTGATTTTTGGCGCGGCTTAAACTTTTTAACTCACCCCAAATCAAGTCCCATTCTACAACTACGTCAATTTGCACGTTAGAAACCTATCCTTTGGTCCCATGACAGCTTACCCATGTGTCCCCATGGACACCAAGTTTCAAGGCAATCCCATCATCCCCTGATGTTAGGGGAACTTTTGAAATTTGAACACTCCAGTATGTCAGGGATTTAAAGTTGCAATTGCAGACAGCTCAATGGGGCCAGTTCCAAGGCAATCCCAACATGCCACGAGATAACCCTAAATCTTCTTGCACATTTGAAAAAGGGATTATTGAATTTGATAAAGTCTAAGTGAGCGCAGGAAGGACTTCTCCCCTTAGTCAAAGCAAGACACATACACCATCGTTGCAAGGTGGGAAGGGGAGAAGGGAGGGAAAGCAGGCAGGCAGCATGCATTGTAGTGCCGCAAGGATGGCTTGAGCACTAACGCATAGCAAACCAACCCGTAAGCGGGTGCAAGGAGCAAGTGAGGCAAAGATGGCTGGTTGTTTCTTTCTAAGCCAGCAGTTACGCCTTGAGGGGCACAGAGGAGGACGACTAGGAGCAAGCGTGCCGGAGGGTGCTGGCCACGAACCGCAAAGCCCATCTCCCAGGCACCAGGCGGGCAGAGCAGGCGAGGAGTCAGTCCTGGCAGATGCCCCACCACAGCAGCACCCCGGGGGAGGCGGGCAGACAGGCAGGCAGGCATGGGTTGGCGGGCCCAGAAAAGCTGGTACCTTGCACAAGTAAGCCATAGATCTGTGGGGGAGTCAGTCCCAGCAGATCCAGCTACCTCACAAGGACGGCTCCCAGGCAGGCGGGCAGGCGCCTCCACTGTAGTGGCTGTGCTCAACTCGGCGGGCGCACTACAAGACGAGTTGAAGTGAGAGCTCACTTCTCAGGAAACGTAGTGGCTGTGCTACGGGAGATCGGTGGACTGCTGGAGCTTAGCTTTTTCTCTGAGGGGAAGTCCATGAGTTGAAGTGACAGCTTGCTTCTCAAAGACAGGGTTACAGTGGAAGAGGGGTGGGATGAGACCGGGGAGAGAAGCTCGACCAGTGACTACTACTAATCCCCACATCCTGGAGGACCACAGCATCCCACACAAAGTGGCTGTGGTGAAGTCAATGGCTGTCATGAGTCGAAGTGAGTGCTCACTTCTCAGGAGGAAACTTAAACTGTCCCTATGCACTAAGTGGCTGTGCTATGGGAGTTCGGTGGACTGTTGGAGTACCAGCCGCAATTGGGGAAGTGAATGAGTTTCAGTGAAAGGTTGCTTCTCAAAATCAGCACACAGATCAAGGACTCCATTTGATCCCCGAGCTATCTAAAGGGTGACCCGTGGACTGCTGGAGTTTTCCTCCGGTTCCCGGTGGCTGGGATGGGTCTCGGCTTCTCAAAGCCATGGCACTGCTGCATATGCAGTGCAGCTTCTCGAAAGAGAGCTGTCCCACGGAAAAACGGTGCATTACTGGAGCTTAGCTTTTTCTCAAAGGGGAAGTCAATGAGTTGAAGTGAAAGGTTGCTTCGGAAGTCTATGGCTTTCATGAGTTTCAGTGACAGCTTGCTTCTCAAAGAGGGCGTTACAGCGGAAGAGGGGTGGGACGAGACCAGGGAGAGGAGCTGGACCAGCTTCTGCAACTAATCCTCACCCACATCCTGGAGGACCACAGCATCCGCAGTAGTGGCTGTGGTGAAGTCAATGGCTGTCATGAGTTGAAGTGAGTGCTCACTTCTCAGGAAAATTAAACTGTCCGTACACACTAAGTGGCTGTGGTATGGGCGATCGGTCGACTGCTGGAGTACCACCCACACATAGGGGAAGTCCATGAGTCGAAGTGAAAGCTCACTTCTCAGATAACTTGAATTGCGAGACTGGGGAGAGACGCTCGACCAGCTGCTGCAACTAATCCTCCTCACCCACATCCTGGTGGAACAAAGCATCCACCGAGAAGTGGCTGTGGTGAAGTCAATGGCTGTCATGAGTTGAAGTGAGTGCTCACTTCTCAGGAAAATTAAACTGTCCGTACACACTAAGTGGCTGTGGTATGGGCGATCGGTCGACTGCTGGAGTACCACCCGCACATAGGGGAAGTCCATGAGTCGAAGTGAAAGCTCACTTCTCAGATAACTTGAATTGCGAGACTGGGGAGAGACGCTCGACCAGCTGCTGCAACTAATCCTCCTCACCCACATCCTGGTGGAACAAAGCATCCACCGAGAAGTGGCTGTGGTGAAGTCAATGGCTGTCATGAGTCGAAGTGAGTGCTCACTTCTCAGGAGGAAACTTAAACTGTCCCTGTGCAGTCAGTGGTTGGGGAGAGAGGCACGGCCAGCTGCTGCAACTAATCCTCCTCACCCACATCCTGGTGGAACAAAGCATCCACCAGGAAGTGGCTGTGGTAAAGTCAACGGCTGTCATGAGTCGAAGTGAAAGCTCACTTCTCAGGAGGAAACTTAAACTGTCCCTATGCACTAAGTGGCTGTGCTATGGGAGTTCGGTGGACTACTGGAGTACCAGCCGCAATTGGGGAAGTCCATGAGTTGAAGTGAGTGCTCACTTCTCATTAAACTTAAACTGTCCCTATGCACTAAGTGGCTGTGCTATGGGCGTTCGGTGGACTGTTGGAGTACCAGCCGCAATTGGGGAAGTCCATGAGTTGAAGTGAGTGCTCACTTCTCATTAAACTTAAACTGTCCCTATGCACTAAGTGGCTGTGCTATGGGCGTTCGGTGGACTGTTGGAGTACCAGCCGCAATTGGGGAAGTCCATGAGTTGAAGTGAGTGCTCACTTCTCATTAAACTTAAACTGTCCCTATGCACTAAGTGGCTGTGCTATGGGCGTTCGGTGGACTGTTGGAGTACCAGCCGCAATTGGGGAAGTCCATGAGTTGAAGTGAGTGCTCACTTCTCAGGAGGAAACTTAAACTGTCCCTATGCAGTCAGTTGAAGTGACAGCTTGCTTCTCAAAGACGGGTTACAGCAGAAGGGGAAGAGGAAGAGGATGAGACTGAGGAGAGAGAGAGAAGAGAGCATCCACTGTAGTGGCTTTGCTAGTGGCTGTGCTACGGGCGATCGGTGGACTGCTGGAGTACCTCCCGCACATAGGGGAAGTGAATGAGTTTCAGTGAAAGGTTGCTTCTCAAAATCAGCACACAGATCAAGGACTCCATTTGATCCCCGAGCTATCTAAAGGGCGACCCGTGGACTGCTGGAGTTTTCCTCCGGTTCCTGGTGGCTGGGATGGGTCTCGGCTTCTCAAAGCCGTGGCACTGCTGCATATCCAGTGCAGCTTCTCATAAGAGAGCTGTCCCACGGAAAAACAGTGCATTACTGGAGCTTAGCTTTTTCTCAAAGGGGAAGTCAATGAGTTGAAGTGAAAGGTTGCTTCGGAAGTCTATGGCTTTCATGAGTTTCAGTGACAGCTTGCTTCTCAAAGAGGGCGTTACAGCGGAAGAGGGGTGGGACGAGACCAGGGAGAGGAGCTCGACCAGCGACTGCTACTTATCCCCACATCCTGCAGGACCACAGCATCCACAGTAGTGGCTGTGGTGAAGTCAATGGCTGTCATGAGTTGAAGTGAGTGCTCACTTCTCAGGAGGAAACTTAAACTGTCCCTGTGCAGTCAGTGGTTGGGGAGAGAGGCACGGCCAGCTGCTGCAACTAATCCTCCTCACCCACATCCTGGTGGAACAAAGCATCCACCAGGAAGTGGCTGTGGTAAAGTCAATGGCTGTCATGAGTCGAAGTGAGTGCTCACTTCTCAGGAGGAAACTTAAACTGTCCCTGTGCAGTCAGTGGTTGGGGAGAGAGGCACGGCCAGCTGTGCCTCCACCGTAGGGGCTGTGCTCAAGTGTCTGAACTTGGAGTCGAAGTGAGAGCTCAAAATTGCTCCATATGAGACTGGGGAGAGAAGCTCGACCAGCGACTGCTACTTATCCCCACATCCTGGAGGACCACAGCATCCCACACAAAGTGGCTGTGGTGAAGTCAATGGCTGTCATGAGTCGAAGTGAGTGCTCACTTCTCAGGAGGAAACTTAAACTGTCCCTGTGCAGTCAGTGGTTGGGGAGAGAGGCACGGCCAGCTGCTGCAACTAATCCTCCTCACCCACATCCTGGTGGAACAAAGCATCCACCAGGAAGTGGCTGTGGTAAAGTCAATGGCTGTCATGAGTCGAAGTGAGTGCTCACTTCTCAGGAGGAAACTTAAACTGTCCCTGTGCAGTCAGTGGTTGGGGAGAGAGGCACGGCCAGCTGTGCCTCCACCGTAGGGGCTGTGCTCAAGTGTCTGAACTTGGAGTCGAAGTGAGAGCTCAAAATTGCTCCATATGAGACTGGGGAGAGAAGCTCGACCAGCGACTGCTACTTATCCCCACATCCTGGAGGACCACAGCATCCCACACAAAGTGGCTGTGGTGAAGTCAATGGCTGTCATGAGTTGAAGTGAGTGCTCACTTCTCAGGAAAATTAAACTGTCCGTACACACTAAGTGGCTGTGGTATGGGCGATCGGTGGACACCTGGAGTACCACCCGCACATAGGGGAAGTCCATGAGTTGAAGTGACAGCTTGCTTCTCAGGAGGAAACTTAAACTGTCCCTATGCACTAAGTGGCTGTGCTATGGGCGTTCGGTGGACTGTTGGAGTACCAGCCGCAATTGGGGAAGTGAATGAGTTTCAGTGAAAGGTTGCTTCTCAAAATCAGCACACTGATCGGGTCACCCAGAGGACCACAGCCTGTACGTAGTGGCTGTGCTGAAGTCAATGACTTCCATGAGTTTAAGTGAAAGGTTGCTTCTCAAAGGCGAGGACTTGCCTGTTTCATTTTCGCAGCGAGACAGGCAGCTGCAGTAACACTCACAACCACACACACAAGGACAGCTTTTGCACAGAGGCTCATGAGTTCAAGTGACAGCTTACTTCTCAAAACCATACTTCTGGATCAGGGAGTACGTCTTCCACTCCCAGGGCACTCCAAAGGGCGACCCGTGGACTGCTGGACTTTACCTCCCTCAGTTGGGGAAGTGAATGATGAGTTTAAGTGAAAGCTTGCTTCTCAAAGACGGGTTACAGCAGAAGGGGAAGAGGAAGAGGATGAGACTGAGGAGAGAGAGAGAAGAGAGCATCCACTGTAGTGGCTTTGCTAGTGGCTGTGCTACGGGCGATCAGTGGACTGCTGGAGTACCTCCCGCACATAGGGGAAGTGAATGAGTTTCAGTGAAAGGTTGCTTCTCAAAATCAGCACACAGATCAAGGACTCCATTTGATCCCCGAGCTATCTAAAGGGCGACCCGTGGACTGCTGGAGTGTAACCTCCCTCACCCTCAATTGGGGAAGTGAATGAGTTTCAGTGAAAGGTTGCTTCTCAAAATCAGCACACAGATCAAGGACTCCATTTGATCCCCGAGCTATCTAAAGGGCGACCCGTGGACTGCTGGAGTGTAACCTCCCTCACCCTCAATTGGGGAAGTGAATGAGTTTCAGTGAAAGGTTGCTTCTCAAAATCAGCACACAGATCAAGGACTCCATTTGATCCCCGAGCTATCTAAAGGGCGACCCGTGGACTGCTGGAGTGTAACCTCCCTCACCCTCAATTGGGGAAGTGAATGAGTTTCAGTGAAAGGTTGCTTCTCAAAATCAGCACACAGATCAAGGACTCCATTTGATCCCCGAGCTATCTAAAGGGCGACCCGTGGACTGCTGGAGTGTAACCTCCCTCACCCTCAATTGGGGAAGTGAATGAGTTTCAGTGAAAGGTTGCTTCTCAAAATCAGCACACTGATGGAGTCACCCAGAGGTCCACAGCCTCTATGTAGTGGCTGTGCTGAAGTCAATGACTTCCATGAGTTCAAGTGAAAGGTTGCTTCTCAAAGGCGAGGACTCGCCTGTTTGCTTCTCAAAAAACCATACTTCTGGATCAGGGAGTACGTCTTCCACTCCCAGGGCACTCCAAAGGGCGACCCGTGGACTGCTGGAGAGAGGCAGCCTGGCTAGTGGTGGTGGTGGTGCCAGGCATTGCCTTGCCCCCTGCTTGCACCTCACCTAAACGTGCAGTCAATCATGGACAAACGGTTGTAAACCGCCCAGAGAGCTTCGGCTGTGGGGCGGTATATAAATGTAATTAAATATATAAATATATAAATAAATAAATGGAGTCTTTTGGAACTGGGTGGAAAACTATCCGGATGAGTTGACTAAGCTGTACCGGACGCCACAGAAATGAAATGAACTCAAGTGCGGTGCTTTGCCCTCACATTCAGTCACACACACGCACGGTGACAAACTCTGCCTAGTGCCTACAGAGAAAAAACCAGCCTGCCTGAACTGTAGTGTGCCTGCCAACCCAAGGAGGGGTGGAATTAAAGGGAGCCTGCCTGTCACTCCCACGAGGGCTTGAGGGTGGGGTATCCCAGCAGGGGGAGATTGCCCTTCAGAAAGACCAGCTGCTCCACCAAGTCCGGCTCCAAGCGAGAGCGGTGAGGGGTCACTATGTCGCCCGCCATAGAGAACACCCTCTCGCTTGGAACACTGGTGGGTGGGCAGCTGAGTCGATCCATGGCCACCCGCGCCAGGTCCGGCCAAATCTGAAAACGGGATGACCAGTAGGCCAGGGGGTCCATGGAGGAGTCTGCTGGTGAGGCTGCTGCTGGTGCTGCTGCGGGGAGGGGTGGCCTGCTCCTCTGCCTCACTCTGCCCCACCCTCTTGGCCCATGCCGCCCGCACTTCGCCCACCAGCGTTTCCACCCAGTGCTGCCTGCTATTTGGCCCACAAAGCCCATCCTTCACACGAGGGTCGCACATGGCTGCCAACATGTGGACCCTGTCGGTTTGGATGGGCTCCAGCCTCCGCGTCACGCCGTCCCTCAGCCTAGTCACCGCTTCGCGGACCTCGGGCTCGAAGCGCCTGCCGGTGACGGGATCCCTGTACTCCAGAAAGTCGCCCATCTGTTTCTGGAGATGCCTGCATACAGGGATCACCTGGCTGAGGAGGGCAGAGCTTTTGCTCAGGTTCTCGGTGGCGTTCAGGAACGGCTTGAGGACCGCCACCAGCTGGGACATGGCGTCCCACTGCTGCTTGCCCAGGTGGTGGACGCCCATGTCCCTGACCCTGAACAAGTCGTGGATGGCACGCTGTTGCTCCACCATCCGCTCCAGCATCAGGTAGGTGGAGTTCCAGCGTGTCACCACATCCTGCACTAGCCTGTGCTGTGGGAGATTCAACTCCTCCTGCTTCTCCCGCAGCAAGCGACTGCCCTTGACGCTGTGGTGGAAATGGTCTGCCACCTTTCTGCAGCTCTCCAGGAGGTTACGGATCCCGGACAGGGGACCGAGGTTGGGCTTGCTGCTGCCCATCCCAAGGCCATCCCTCACCACCAGGTTCAAGACGTGCGCGATGCAGCGGACGCCCTCGAATCCGCCGTCGCGCACCGCCTTCACCATGTTGGCTCCCCCGTCCGTGACCATGTAACCGCAGGTGACCTTCTGCCCAGCTAGCCACCCATCCACCATGCGGTTCATGGCCTCCGTAATCTCCACTGCCGTGTGGGACTGGTCCATCACTTGCGTGTGGAGGAGGGCCCAGCAGTAGCCCTCCTTGCCAGTCCCTGTAGTGCTGGATCCTTCCTGCCCCACGGCTGCCCACCAGTGTGCCGTCAGGGACAGGTAAGCGTGCACTCCGCCCTCGCTGGACCAAATGTCCGAGGTGAAGTGCACCATCCGTGCCTCTGCCTGGCACAGACGACCCAGCACTAACTCCCTGCAGGAACGGTACAGGGAAGGCACCACCCGCCTGCTCAGGGTGGTGCGACACGGCAGCTTATAGTATGGCACCACAAGCGCCATCAGCCTCTTGAAGCCTGCGTTGTCGATGAGGCTGAATGGCTGGTCGTCCAACGCCACCATCTCACCGATTGACGTGGTGATCTGGGATGGCGTTGGAAAACGCCATCTTGTGGTTCCATACTTCCCCCACCCCATTTCCGGCAGGGTTGCCTGCCTAACCCTTGTGGGGATGGGAGATGGAGAGCTGAGACTGGAAGTGCCAGCAGCAGCAGCAGCAGCAGCCGCCGCCTTCGGCTTTCCCCTGGAACCAGTCGCCTTGCCCGCCTCTTTCCCCAGCAAGACCGACTGGTGCTGCCTCTTAAGATGCATCTTCATGCTGCTGGTTCCATAATGCCCTGTCGATGAACCCCTGCTTAGGCTGAGTTTGCAGTGGCGACAGACAGCAAAGCGGGGATCCGCTCCCAACTCAAAGTGGTCCCACACGATGCTTGTCTTTTGTTTCCGTGGTGACACCACCAATTGCCCGCCTGAGCTCTCTGGTGTTGCCACAGAAACAGGGGTGTGGGATGAGACTGGGGAGAGAGCCTCGGCCTGCTGCTGCTCCTCCTCAGCCCCCACATCCTGGAGGCCCACCGCCTCCTCCTCCTCCTCCTCCCCCCCCTCCACTGTGCTGAGGACCTCGTCTAGGTCCATCATCGGGCTCGTGGGCTGAAAGGAGAATGAAGGAGTTGGGGATACTCCTCCTCCTCTAATGGCACTGCTGCCACGTGCCTCTTGCAAACGGGCACTTTTCCCATTCCCACCCTCAAAAAGAGAACGCCGGGCACAAGTTGCAGACGAGAGTGGCTCTGCCTGCTGCTTGTCCTGCTTCTGTTTTGGAGCAGTCAGCCAAGGAGTTGCCCGTTTGAGTTTCACAGGAGGAGAGGAAGCCTGCTTACTGCTGGCAGACTGAGCCTTGCTGCTTTCAGCACGCCTGCTTCCTCTTTTCATGATGACTAACAAAATATTAATACTACTAATACTATGTATAAGGTACTACTAAGAATATGTATAAGAAGAATATAATATGTTTAAATGTAGGGAAATGGGACAAGAACAATAAAATATACTACTACTAATATGTATGAGAATATACTAATATATATATATATATATATATATACTACTAAGAATATCTACAAGAATATAATAATATGTTTAAGAATATTACTAATAAATGTAGGGAAATGGGACAAGAAATGGGACAACCACTACTATAACAAGAACAAAATATGAATACTACTACTAATATGTATGAGAATGTATACTAATAGACTACTAAGACTATGTAAAAGAATATAATATAATATGTTTAAGAATAGGGAAATGGTGTGCGTATGCTTTCCCCAAAATGCTCAATCTGTGGCTGCCTGTTGAACTTGACAAAAGCAGCCCACTCTGTCCAAGTTACACAGAGAAGAAAAAGAGAATCCAATTTTTTTGGTGTATTTGGTATATAGAAGATAGAAGGAAACACAATCAGGATTTAAGAGAGGGAAGGGGGGAAAAGAACCAACCACTACTATAAGAAGAACAAAATATGAATACTACTACTAATATGTATGAGAATGTATACTAATAGACTACTAAGACTATGTAAAAGAATATAATATAATATGTTTAAGAATAGGGAAATGGTGTGCGTATGCTTTCCCCAAAATGCTCAATCTGTGGCTGCCTGTTGAACTTGACAAAAGCAGCCCACTCCGTCGAAGTTACACAGAGAAGAAAAAGAGAATCAATTTTTTTTGGTATATCTGGTATATAGAAGATAGAAGGAAACACAATCAGGATTTAAGAGAGGGGAGGGGGGAAAAGAACCAACCACTACTATAAGAAGAACAAAATATGAATACTACTAATATAATATGTATGAGAATATATACTAATAGACTATGTGAAAGAATATAATAAAATATGTTTAAGAATATAAATGTAGGGAAATGGGACAAGAAGTGTGTGTATGCTTTCAAAAGAAAGCTTTCACAAAAGCAGAACAGTCAGGCTTTAATACAGGGAAGGGGGGGGCAACCAACCCAACCACACACTCCAAAATTCAAAAATAAAGTTTATATTAAATCAAAGTAAGGGGAAAACACAGGGCAAACTAAGCTACAAGTCAGAAAGAAGCAAACAAACACACACACACGCCAAACTAAACCTATCCTAATCTATCTCCAAAGTCCAAAGCAGGAGCACTAACTAACTAAGTGTTCCCTCCACGAACGCCAACCCACAAAGAGACACAAAACAGAAAGTTCTCAGGGTGGGTCTGCCTTAGTCCCCCCTCCAACGCTGGGATTGGAGGAGGATGCTTTCTGAGGAGATCAATTCTCATCAGGATTGGGAGTTGAATGTGCCTGTCATCGCTTCCAAAAAAATAAAAAAATAAATAAAAAAACCCAAACCCCGATTTTTAAAAAAATATTGCACGTGAACCACAGCACGCAGAAAGTTGAGAGTGGTCTCAAAATGACCCCCATCCACGACTCTCTGTGCACAAGAATTTTCAGAACGATAGCTTAAACCCCCCCCCCCAGTTATCCCCGATTCTTTCCCTCAATGCAATCCTATGGGCGAAAAGCCGAAACGCAGTTTGAGCCGCGCGGTTGACCCGATTTTCAAAAAAATATAGCACGCGACACGGACAACGCAGAGAGGTGAGAGTGGTCTCAAAATGACCCCCATCCACGACTCTCTGTGCACAAGAATTTCCAGAGCGATAGCTTCAAAAACAACGTAGTTATGCGCGATTATTTGCCGCAATGCAATCCTATGGCGAAATGTTTTCAAGATGGCGACCGGAGCGCTCCGCCTGAACTCGGAGCTCCGAAAAATGGTCGCTTCTCTTCGCCTTGCTTCTAGGGGGTCCGCGGTCCGCTCCTACTCCGCCTCTGGGTAAGGCGGAGCAGGCCAATCCGCTACTGCTTCTACGCTCCTAATCGGAGCGGAGCACATCCCTAGAAATTAGCAGGTTTGTCATTTGAGGCTAAGACTATGGGGTTCGACGGCACACACCTTGGACATTAGAATCAAGCGTATGCTGGAGGGCTGGGGCTAGAATTGCTCCAGCCCCTTCCGACAAACGCAAGCCAATTACCCCGGATATATGGTTGGGACTACGTCAACAGTAGATAGCAATATGTTCATCACCTTATGAGCAGGATTTATTTCATGCCAGTGCCTTGATAATGTTTTTTGGTGTGTTCCGAGTTAGCGAGGTACTGGCATTCTCTATGAAAGACGTGTCTGACAAAGTTTTTCAAATTAAGGACATTCAATTCTTGGGGACGAGATTAGGATTGCCCTTAGGCAATCTAAGACAGATCAGAGAGCTAGAGGCACTAGTATAATAGCGTCTGCTAGATGTTCTGAAATTTGCCCAGTAGCAGCAATGAGAGCCTTGTTTACTAGAAGACTCGGCAGGGCTACCATTCCGACATGTGGACTAGTCCCCAGTGACCAAGTTCCAGTTTTGGTCTGTAGCCAAGAAGGCGTTACTGGCTATGGGACTAGATAATTGCCAATTTGGAACACACTCCTCCCAAATTGGAGCGGCATCTACAGCAGTAGTGGCCTGGGATGCCTGAAACAAAGATTCGGGCCATAGGTAGATGGCGTTCCAGAGCCTTCAAGACCTATGTGCGTTACTAATTGGATGTGGAATTAATAGTTTTTCATTTCCACCAGATTTTGAGTCAAGACGGGAACCTCCCCTGATTCTAATGTGAACACAGTGTGGTGTTCTGGGCCAGTCACAGAGCGTCTCAGACAGACATGGGTCTTTGCTGAGGCTTGGACTGGCAGCCGTCATTCACTGGGTTTGGACGGCGAGGTTTGAGATTAGGGGTGTGCACGGACCCCCCGCTCCGCTTCACTTGCAGATCTGCCATTTTCCGGATCGGGCCGCTCTGCCCCGCCCCCGCTCCGCCCACTTCCGCTCCGCTCCGTTTCCCCCCCCATAGGCTTGCATTGAAAGCTAAAAAATTATACAACTTTTTTTCTGTTCAAGTTAGAAACCTCATGTTTGGCACCATGACACCTCATGGGGATATACACACGCACGCCAAGTTTCAAAGCAATCCCATCATCCCCTGATTTTTGGCGAATTTTTGAAAATCGGGCACCCCACACACAACATCCCTGCGAGGTGGGCAGGGGAGGAGGGAGGGAAGGCAGGCAGGCATGCAGCTGGCATTTCTGGGGGCATAAGGAAGTGAGCCAAGGATAAGCCAGTAATGCATATAAAATGGAATAAATCAATAAATAAACAAAGGAGGGGTGGAATTAAAAGCAGCAGTGTTGCTCAATAAACAGCAAGAAGAATTTTTTTAAAAAGGCTATATCTGTCTTTTACCAGCAATAGGGGGACGTGCCCGGGGGAGGGGGAAGTAGCTGCCAGTTCAAGACAGCCACCAACAGCTCTGAGAAGAAGTAAAACGCTCACTTCAACTCATAACAGGCATTGCTCTACCACTGAAAAGTGACCATTCACTTCAACTCATGATAGGCATTGCTCCACCGTTTTACTCTCTTTGGAAGGCTCTAATGGCCTTCCAGTGCAGGAGAGAGTGGGGGCACGTCCACGATGAGATGCCCTAGGGGAGCTCATCCCCTTGCACCACATCTATTCAGTTGTTCACCAAGGTTAGGGTGGTTAGCAGTGCTGTGTTTCTATCTCTTATTCTTGGCTTAGTATATGATTTCAGGTTGTGTTTGTGCATTTGGTAGGGCTACTGTGTTAAAAAACACGGGGAAAAGCCCGTTCAGATGAAGAAAGAGAAGTTTCCCAGAATCCCAAGTTACCTGTTTTGCCTATGCCCTCCTCCAACTTTGGGATCATCATGACCGGGAGCTGACTCTGCCCCTCAGCCCTTTGAAAAAGGTATTTTTCCCGCCGATTTTTTAAAAACTTCTAGCGCGCGACCCGTACGACGCAGAAAGTTGAGAGTAGTCTCAAAATGACCCCCATCCACGACTCTCTGTGCACAAGAATTTTCAGAACGATAGCTTAAACCCCCCCCAGTTATCCCCGATTCTTTCCCTCAATGCAATCCTATGGGCGAAAAGCCGAAAACGCCGTTTGAGCCGCGCGGTTGACCCGATTTTCACAAAAATATAGCACGCGACCCAGACAATGCAGAGAGGTGAGAGTGGTCTCAAAATGACCCCCATCCACGACTCTCTGAGCACAAGAATTTCTAGAACGATAGCTTCAAAAACAACCTAGTTATGCGCGATTATTTTTCCGCAATGCAATCCTATGGCGAAATGTTTTCAAGATGGCGATCGGAGCGCTCCGCCTGAACTAGGAGCTCCGAAAAATGGGCGCTTCTCTTCGCCTTGCTTCTAGGGGGTCCGCGGTCCGCTCCTACTCTGCCTCTGGGTAAGGCGGAGCAGGCCAATCCGCTACTGCTTCTACGCTCCTAATCGGAGCGGATCACACCCCTATTTTAGATGGAGAGGTCTATTTCACACTCAATCACAGTTTGAGTTTAAGTTTGGCCCTCCACAGGTGTTGGCGATTCACTCAAGATTGGAACCTCCCCTGATTCTAATGTGAACACAGTATGGTGTTCTGGGCCAGTCGCGGAGCGTCTCGGACAGACATGGGTTCTTTGCTGAGGCTTGGACTGGCAGCCGCCGTTCACTGGGTTGGACGACGAGGTTTGAGATGGGGAGGTCTATTTCATACTATCACAGTTTGAGGTTAAGTTTGGCCATCCACAGGTGTTGGTGATTCACCTGGGAGGCAATGATTTAGGCCTTCTAAAAGGAAAGGCCCTGATTATACAGGCTGAAGAGGATTTCGAATAGAATTGGAGACGATGGCCACTGTCGTGGATCGTCTGGTCTTGCATGTTGCTTCGGCGCCATTGGCGTGAGGGACATAATATCAAAGGTTTAAATAGGGCGGTTCACAAGGTGAACAGAGAAATTAGAACGTTTTGTGGGGAAAGCGGGGATGAGTCATCCCGCACCCCGATATTGCACCGGACAGAACAGAGCTTTATAGGGCAGATGGGGTCCACCTTCCCGATGCAGGAAATGATATTTTCCTGCAGGATCTGAGTGTGGGACTGTGGGATTTTTTCCCTGGTCGGTGGGGGAAAGAGGACCTAAGCTGAGGCTTGGTCCCCTTTTGTGGCAGGAAGGTGTGGGAATCTAAACCCAGGACAGGGACGGTGAGCCCACTGGCACCCTTGGCGGTGAGCTGCATAGCCAGAGGACCTGCTCCTCGGGGTTGTGCGGCTTGCGAGTCAGGCTATGGTGTGCAGTTGGAGACCATACTGACTGCATCTACCCACTGTCCCTTATGGCAGTGGGCGGGGGGTGCAGTGGGATGGTCTCTCCACACTCTCAGAGTGTCGTACAGGCAGGGAGCCGATGAAACGGCTTCTTGCCTGGAGAGTGGCTCGCCCTTTGGCAGGCAGTAGGCCTGAGTAGATGTGAGATTCCCGCACTGTCACACTCAGATCCGGGGAGGGTTGGATTAACAGAATTATTCAATAAAGAGGCCCTAAGTTATACCCAATGCTCTGGTGTCTGTGTCTTCTTTCAGGCGTCCTCCCTCACCCACAAATGCTTACAGCTCCCTCATTTTTACAGATAAAGAGTTAGAACTTGGCACAGTGATAGCTCTAAAGGAGTGCTGTAGCCCCACCAAGTCCCAATCATATTGGTTTATGCTTTATTTTCATCAAAAAATGTAAATGGAAACTAACACAAATGCATATATCTGTATACTTTTTATAGAAGGCTGGAGTGGGGAATTTTTTTAAAAAATCTTAAACTCAAGGCATGAATAGATCTGTTCAACTTGGAGAAAGCCCTCCTAAAGAGCTTACCAAGTTGAATCAGATCTATTCATGCCTTGAGTTTTTAGGATTTTTTTTTAAATTCCCCACTCCAGCCTTCTCCAAACTATTGCCCTCCAGATCTACCCAACCACTGAAATAAAGAGCTTCCCTGTGTCTCAGGTTTTTTTTTTTTTTGGTTAATATTTTTATTTTCTACATTAATTAAACATACAGCATTACAATAAGAAAAGAAAAGAAACATCAAACAACTGCTACATACACATTGAATAAACGTTGAGTACATATATGTTGAATAGATATTACCTATAAATTATCATACTACAACATAATCGTTCTTAACATCAAAGTGCACCCCCCACCTCGGGATCTATTCCTGATTCCAAAATCTTAGCGTTTCTTCTGCTGGCGGTTTCCCACTTCCCTTAGTAAACACGAATATTAGGAACTGTTTCCAGATTCCTTCAAACTCATTTATTTTAGTTATGCCTTTTCTCCACTTAATATTACAAGTCAGTTTATCATTAATAGCTATATCCCATACTTCTTTATACCATTCTTCAATAAAGTATTCCCCTTGAATCTTCCAGTTCCTAGCTACCATCAATCGTGCTGCAGTCAGCAAACTCGATATCAGCTCTTTAGTTTCTTTTCCACATTTTAAATCTTCAAATAGTGATAGTAATGCAATCTTTGGTGTTTGTTCTATTTTCATTCCCACTATTTCTTTGATTTCTAAAAACACCATCTTCCAAAGTCTTTGTACATATTTGCATTCCCACCACATATGTAAATACGTTCCTTTTTCCCCACAACCTCTCCAACAATTTGCTGAATGCTGATCATTTATCTTATTCAACCTTATCGGGGTTAGGTACCACTTCCACAAAATTTTAAAATAATTCTCCTTTATTCTCACTGACATACTTCTCAACACTCTTTGTTTCCATAGTCCCTCCCATCTCTGTCGCCCTATTTGCACCTTCAAATCTGTCTCCCATACCATTTTCCCTGAGCTTTCCCTTAACTCCTTTTCTAACAATATTTTATATATTTCGCTCATTAACCCTTTTAAAACTATGCTACCTCCTTTACCTTTTTCCTTATTTACTATTAACTCTTCAAACTTCGTCATCTTTCTGCAATCTCTGTTGTCTTTAATCCACTTTTTATTCCATTGTTCTAATTGCCCATACTCTAACCAAGATAATTTTTTCTCCTTTAACAAATTTTCCATATCTTCTCTTGTTTTTATATCTCTTAACCAATCTTTTAATTTCATTTTATTTTTCTCTTTTAATATTTTAGACAATCTACCCTTCAGATCCTCTGGGAAATTCTTTAACATAATTACCGGTGATAAGGGAGAGTTGCTCGGAAGCAACCTCCCTTTAAATTTACTCCAAATTTCCCATTGAGTCCTCAGGAGTGGATTATCTATACTTCCAACCCACTTTCTCCCTCCTTCCTTAAAAAAGACATTATCCAAACTCATCTCTATATTACTTGTAGTTTTTTCCTTCCTCCTACTCCTATAATTGCTTCTACAATGTGTCTTAATCTATTTGCTACATAGTATAATTTTATATTTGGGAGACCCAATCCACCCTTTTTTTGGCTTAGATACCAATTATTTTTATTTACCCTCACTTTCTTTTCTCCATTACAATATTTATTAATAATATTTTGCCAACTTTTTATCTCAGTTTCTGAAATTTTTATTGGTTACATCCTAAACACAAAATTAATTTTAGCTAAAATCTTCATTTTTATTAAAGCTATTCTTCCAAACCAAGATAAATTTAGTCTTTTATATTTCTCCAGTTTTTCTAATACCTCTTTCTTTAACCTCGTTAAATTCTCCTTTTCTAGGTTCTCCAAATTTTTTGTAAGTTTAATTCCCAAGTATTTAATCTCCTCCTTAATTCTCATTTCTATTCCCTTATATTCCCATTCCTTTTCTTCCTTCTTAGTATAATTAAACAACATCATCTCTGATTTAGACCAATTTATTCTTAATCCTGTAACTTCTTCAAATTCCCTCAGTTGATATTTAATTCTATCTATTATTCTTATTGGGTTCTTAATAGTCAATAAGGTATCATCCGCAAACATATTCAACTTTATTTCCCTTACCTCTCCAATTCCTTCTATCTCTTCATCATCCCTTAATGCGTTCGCCAATACTTCCATAACCATTACAAACAGGACCGGCGAGAGCGGACAACCTTGTCTTGTACCTCTGGCTAGTCGTATCTTTTCGGTGAGTCCGTCGTTTACCACCACTACAGCTGTATTTTGGGAATATAGCTGTTCTATTATATTTTAAAATTTATTTCCAAATCCCATTTTATCTACAATAATCTTTAATGCCTGCCAGCTCACACAATCAAAAGCCTTAAAACTATCCAGTGCCAAAATTCCTGCCTTAATATTTGACTTTTTATTACATTTATTGCATTTAAAACTCTTCCCACTAAACTATGCATCTGCCTTCCTGCCACAAATCCGCATTGATCTTCTCCTATATATTCTGATATAAATTTATTTAACCGTTTAGCCATAATAGATGAAAAAATTTTGGCATCCTGATTTATTAATGAGATAGGTCTATAAGAATCAGGACTAGTCAGATCTTTATCTGGTTTTGGAATTAATATTATCAATGAATGTTCCCATGATTCAGGTATCTTCTCTCCTAATAATAAAACATTATAAAGTTTCACTAATTTCGGAATTAAAAATTCTTTAAAAACTTTATAATATTCTGATCCCAAACCATCTGCTCCCGGTGATTTACCAACTTTCAAATTATCAATTACTTCTTCAACTTCTCTTTGAGTTATTACCTTCTCCATTTGCTCTTTATGTTCTATTTTTATTCCCTTCTTGATAAACCTTCCAATATATTCCCCCACCTTCTCTTGTTGAATTTCTTTACCCTTATATAATTCCTGATAAAATTTCTGAATTTTTTTTATTTTATCTTTCATTGTATGGTAATAATTCCCTCGATTGTCCTTCAATACTTCTATCCCATTTCTCCCTTTTTCTTTTTGTGTGAGTCTGGCAAGCAACCTAGAATTCCTATTGTTAGTTTCAAAATATTCCCTTTTCATATATATTAAATTTTTTTGAACCTCCTCTAAATTTAAATTTTCTAATTGTTTCTTCTTAGCTTGTATTTCTACTAATTTATATTTATTTTTACCTTGCCAATATTCTTCCTCCAAACTTCTAATTTCTGTCTCTAGCTTCTCCTGCTCTGCATGTTGTTGTCTTTTTAAGCTGCACATTTCTCTAATGAAAATTCCTCTTGCTACAGCCTTCATGGTGTCCCAAACGACCGACCCAGCTGTTCCTCCCTTTTCATTAATTTCCCAAGACTCTGACATTTCCTTCTGAATTTTTTCTACCACTTTATTATATTTCAATATTTTTGTATTCAATTTCCATCTGTACGCCTCTTTATAATTCTTCTTAACTGCAAATTCTAAACTTAACAATGCGTGGTCAGTTACCTTTATTACCCCCATTTCCATTTTACAAATCTTAGTTGCAAAATCTTTTGAGACAAAGATATAATCTATCCTGGAGTATGTATGATGAACTGGGGAAAAGTACGAAAACCCAGGCTTAGCCCCGTTAAGTAAACGCCAAGAATCTAAATCATCATTTTCTTTTACCAATTTATTCAAAATAGTTATATTGTTCCTCTTTTCAACATTAGTGGGGTTCGACCTGTCCCATCTATTATCCATAACCATATTAAAGTCCCCAGCTAAAATAACATACCCCTCCTTGAATTCTTCTATTTCTTCAAATAATTTTATAAAAAACTCTCTATGTCTCTCATTTGGGGCATACACATTAATTAACGTATATACCTTTCCTTCAATTTTACCTTTTATCATAAGATATCTACCACTATCGTCCTTTTTTATATCTTCTAGTATGAATCCACTTTTTTTTGAGATCAGAGTGGCCACTCCATTTTTTTTGAAGTCCCTAACGACTTTTCATAATAAGCTAGCCACTTTAATTTTATCATATTCACATTTTCGAAGCCTTGGGGTGTTTCTTGCACCATTATAATATCAGATCCTTCTTTATTAAACATTTGTTCTATTCGCCTCCTTTTCACGACTGCCCCCAAACCTTTAACATTGAGTGTTGATACTTTTATCTTTTTATCCATATTCACCCTTTTGGAGTCTCTTCCCATCCCTTGTGCTCTGAAACTCAAATTTACAAACATAAACACACAAACTCCTTACTACCACCCCCAATCCCCTTACCCCAACCCCTTCCCTCCTCCCTTCCCCCCTCCCCTTCCCCAACTCTTCCCCCCCACATCCCCGTGAGTCTAATACTCCAGCCATCTACTTTAAGGGGAGGGGGGGAGGCAGTGCTGCGCCTGGCCGGCAAGGTTTCTATGCTTAACATTTTATCTACAATTATCTCACAATACAGTTAACAATTCTATTACACCCCAGATGTCTAACTCAGGTTTAAAAGCTTTCTCACTCACCATGCCAGCCAGCCAGCACAGCAGTACATTCACACTGTAGAAATGTGGATGATTGACTTTTATGAGTCTGAGCAGAAACTTGCTCCCTCTCTCCCTCCCCCCCTCCGGCCAGAATCAGCAGCCGATTAGTGTTTCCCACTCCCCTAAACACTCGATTGGAGGAGAACATGGTCAGGGACAGTGCTGTGGTGATTCCTAATTGGTTAGCCACAGAAGTCAATATCAAAGCTACACCTCACCACACTCAATATCTTCCAAAGATGGAGATATTCAGTTTATATACACCCACCCACCCACCCACACACACAGAGAGAGAGAGAGAGAGAGAGGGATACTTCAAGAGACTTTAGAAGCTCCAACTGGATACGTCTCTGCTGTGATATTCGTTGATAGGTTTGACAGCAGCCAATCTCTGCTCTAGAAGATTGAAGGCCCTGCAGATGTTCATGGTTACCAGATAATTCCTTCTGGAGTGCACACCCCTAAATGATAATGATGAATCCTGATTTACATGTGCAAATGTATATTTTGCTGCCAGGAGGAATCATTCCTTTTTCTGTTCATTCTGATTTCCACCTCTTTTTCCCTAGGCCATAGGAGAGCACAACCATCTAAATGACCATCCTTCTACTCATCTCTAGTCCAAGACTAATTTTGTGAAGTGACTCATGGAGCAACAAAGGTCCACAGGCCAAAGATCAGAGGAAGGATCAGAAGAGACACAAGAAGAACCCCATAAACCTCAGGCAAGACGGATTTCAGTAACGGGTTAGCAGTTGAGATTCTGCCTGTCTCATCTCCAAGACATTGAGCCAAAGGCTGGTTATTTGTCATATGGAATGATAGGACCAGTGTGGCTGGTTCTTACCACAAGCTACAATCTGAGATTGGGCCAGGTTGGTGTGGGTGATCGGTTGGATGAATGGAGTGTGTGAGTTTCTGAAGTGTTGAGGTTATGTTTGAGTTGTGAGCAGGTGCAGAAAGAGTGTGAAAATTTCTGGTATTGTAAAGATGTGCTTGGAAAACTCTTAACACTGCCATCAATGGAGGTCGTACCTCCGTTCCAGTGACTTCCAGCAGAAGGAGTTATAGTAGCAGGATGGGGTTTGGGCATTAGAGTAGAATGGGTTACACATGTTTATATACAGTTCCACCTTTGCTTGCTCTGAAATCTCAACAAACCCCAGATATTTCCCTGCACCACATGTATGAAAGATTGATCACTACAGATCAATCAGGTGGATTTTGTTATCCCCTTACTAAACTTCAGCTTGAGCACTACGGAAATTCTTGAAAGTTCAAAAGCTTTCAAAGCTTGAGCTTTAATAGCCAAACTGTCTGTTTCAGTGCCTTTGTCAGGAGCCTGAGTCTTTCAGGGTACTACAGCTACTACGCAGATCTGTGCCGCACAGGCACATAGGCAGAAAAAACACAAAGTCAGGGATGAAAGGAGGGGTAGTGGTAGAGTTGGTGGACAATGTTCTGAAATTGGTGGAGGGGGGGAAAAGAAAAGCCAGGTTTCAAAATGTGGGGGTGAGCTCGACTGGGGACTGATGGAAATGTTGTTCTGTGGCAATAGCTGTGAGGAAGCAAGGGCCAAAAGACCTCCATTGCATTGAAGGAAAGTAACCTTCATACAGCTTCTGCAGCACTGACATAGCAGAAATGAAAAAACCATAGGGGTGGGCACTGGGTGTGCCAGGTGTGCCCGGGAACACCCTAATGCCTTTGAGGACCCTTCCACTTTAAAGTGCCTTTAAGGAGGATGTGGAAGCACTTTCCAGAATCCTGCCAGGCTCGCTAATGAGGGCTGCCACTAGCATGCGTGGTGGAAATACGCACTTTCTGGAGCCCCTTTAATGCCCCAGTTGGAGCAGAGGAGAGCCTGCTTTCTAGGGCCTCTGGAAAGTGCCTAATTCCCCCCACCATGTGAATGGCAGCTAGCATTACTGTGGTGGTGGAGAATTACATACTTCCTCGAGGCCAAGGAAAGTGTGACTTCTCACCCCCATTGAAAGGGGACTTGGACAGAGCTCTATCCCCTCCTTTGCTCCAATCAGGGCCTTTAAGACTACTGTTCTATGCAAAGAACAGTATGTTTTGTTTCCGGGCTACTAGCACCATTTATGACATGGACTTTAGTATATATAGATATAAATTAGCATATGCAGATTAGGCCTTATATCATCATACACAATCAACCTAACCTGAAAGGGCTTCTCTCTCTGGTTTCAGGGAGAATTTGAACAGGGGGCTGATAGGTCTTCCATTTCAAGCCAGACTACGTCTGATGATGAGAAGAGTTCATGGTGTCCAGAAACAGATGAGGAAGATGAAGATGCTGAGGCCAGACCATCAGGTGTGTGTGTGTGTGTGTGATATGCCATTTTGTGTCTGGGTTCTGGATTGGTCTGAAAATATGCTTCCCACCCAACCTGAAAGTTTGGGCGGGAAAGCAGCGGTTGTGGGTTGGGAGGGGCTGAAAGGAGCAAAGGCTCACGTGGCTCTGTGTGCGAGCCTCGTGTGCTTGGGGCGGGGCCGCGGCTATAAAAGCCACACCGCCCAAGGCTCGGCCTCTTTCGGTCTTTTCAGCTGTCAATCGGACAGCACGGACGTGAGAGGTTCTCTTTCACCCGGCCTTTTCCACCCACAGTGGGGTCGGTTCGTCACCGGGTGGGACTAATTTTTAGGGCTGCTTTTGGGGGGGGGGGCTTTTGGCTCAGCCTTTGCCACCCACAGTAGGCGCGGTGGGTCACCTGGAAGGACAAGCTCGCCCCCCCCTTCTCTCTTCCCACGCGTTCCCGGTACCAGCCCTGATCTGCCAACACCCCCCCTCCTGCACAGTTTTCCCCTTACCATTTTCGAGACCAATATTAAGGTTTTAGTTTCGCTTTTGACTTGTTCCCTATTTTATTTGCTTTAGTCATTTCTCAGCGTTTATTTCTGGTTTTATCTCCCTAGCGTAATTATAGGCTAGTGAGTTTTGGGGCTTTGGACGCTTCTTGCCTTGAATTATTTTGTCTTTTATTTTCGTGCTATAGTTTTTTTAGTTCATAGTTTATTCTTCATATTCCTCAGCGTTTTGTTTGATTTCAATTTTTCTGGCCTAATTCTTTGTTTGTTTCTCCCAAACTGCAAGTTTTATTGCCCAGAATTATTTAAGTGTAGCTGAATTGTGAATTTTACTTGATTCTATTTTATTTTATGTTAATTTAGTTACTCAATTGCAGCTGGCAATTTTATTCTTATTTATTAATCTAATCTCGTTATTATTGGCTAATTGATTTAAATTCCAGTTTAATTGTAACTGAATTTAAATAATAAAATATTATTTTAATTTTAATTTTAAGTATGTTTGCCCTGCAGTATTGGGCTGGATCTCAAAAGACTTTGAGCCAGCCAGTCTGCTGAAGCTAAGCTTGGCGCCAGCTAGCATTGGTTTGAAGTGATAATTGTAGAGTTTAGTTTCACTTTTGGTTCTCCTCTTCATCTGACGATGAAGAATCTTCTATTATTATTATTATTATTATTATTATTATTATTATCATTATTTATTTATATAGCACCAGCAATGCACATGGTGCTGTACAGAGTAGAACAGTGAAGGGCAAGATCCTGTCGCAGAGGATTACATTCTTGGGCCTTGGTTTTACAACGCATTGCTGTTCTGGAACGAGACAATGCAGCCCTCAACCAACAACTGAAATGAATGGATACTAAAGACAGGGGTAATAAGCAGAAGAGTAAAAGAGCTAGTGATTTATCTATAGTTACTTTTTCAGAACAATCTTCTGTGGTGCAAGCAGCAGACGTCACACAAGACGAGTCAACTTCAGTGCAAGCTTCTGAGGCTTCCCAAGTTACAGAACCTGCAGCGGTGGCCATGTCCACCTTGGCATCATCTGCAAGTTTCTCACGTAGTGAGTATCAGTGCACCACAGCAGGTCATACACCTTTACCAGTGGCACTTGGGGGAACGCCCCCGTGGGCCATGAGCCCATTCTGGCCTTTTTTAGACCTAGTGAGCTAGGAAATACACATGAAATGGAAACCCCTCTTCATGCAACCCCAGAATCATGTACGTCTGTTTGGCAACTCACATTCACTTCTACCAGGCAAGCAGTTTCTGAGACCCAGACATCTGCAACCCCTATTATTGAATGCACTGCTCCTGTGCCAATTAGAGCTTCGCAAACTATACAAACTGAATTGGAAACCAATAGAGAAGAGCCAAAGTGTGATCCTTATTCCTATGCTAAAGTGTGTAATATCCCTTATAGAGCAATTTCTACGCCTATCAGATACCATTTATTACATGCCACCAAAGAAAGATTTCGAAGGGCGAGTTTGTTGATCTGTCTCTCTCTTATTTAGAGAGGAAGAACAGAAAGACAACGATAATAACAATGAAAGAAATCAGGAGCACAGTAAGAAGAGACAGGTTGAGTGAACCTGGGCCATCTTGTTGGCCGGATATATAATATTCATAAGAGTGGCTTCATTGAAGCACCCCGAAAAGGCAACAGTGTTAATTAACATTGGGTTATAATTTAGATTTTATGCTGAATAGGTAGACCCAGCATGGCTTGGGTATGATGAGGCTTTTCAGATTGAAGGCCCAGTTTAACCCAGAAGTTAAATGAGACGTGAAAGAGCCAGATTTATGGCTACAATTTATGCCTCGATTATGGTGCTGGGAGTTTAGCTCCAAGGGCACGTGTGCGCGGACACAGTGCAAGTTCAAGCAAGAATGCTCTATTTGTAGTGAGGATCGCACATACTCTGGATGTCCCAAGATCAAAGACTCCAAGGGTGGAAGTAAATTCCGTCCTAGTAGCAAGCCCAATGTATCCAGCCCTGTTATAAAAGGGCCCCAGCCCAATTAAGATCCGGAAATTTATCCTTAGCTTTACGCAATTATACGTCATGATGTCGCGTTATTTCCTTTCAGGGGGTTTTAAGTTTAGCTTGAAAAATGAATGGATAAATGGATCTGTTTCAAATTTGGTGTGGCTAAAGCTCTACCTAAAAGCTATCATGGTACAAAGTTTCATCTATTTATCTTTAAAAATGACGATTTTAAAAATAATAAATTTAAAATCTCAATTTTTAAAAAATTCCTAAAAAATTAATGGATGAACGGATCAGTTTCAAATTTGATGTGGTTAAAGCTCTACCTAAATCCTATCATGGTACAAAGTTTCATCTCTTTAACTTTAAAAATGACGATTTTAAAAATAATAATTTTAAAACCTCAATTTTTAAAAAATTCCTTAAAAATCAATGGATGAATGGATCTGTTTCAAATTTGATGTGGCTAAAGCTCTACCTAAATCCTTTCATGGTGCAAAGTTTCATCTCTTTATCTTTAAAAATGATGATTTTAAAAATAATAATTTTAAAACTTCTATTTTTAAAAAAATCCTAAAAAATCAATGGATAAACGGATCTGTTTCAAATTTGGTATGAATAAAGCCCTTCCTAAGAGCTACCATTGTGCCAAGTTTCATGTCTTTATCTTTAAAAATGACGGCGTTATAAGCATTTTTGTTAATTCCCATTAGAGCTGCTCTTTGGGGAAAAAAATCCGGATTTCCCCTCCCCTCCCGGATTTGCCATCAGAAACCTGGACAAATCCAGTCATATGGTCACCCTACCGCTGAAGTGTTCACTTTCGGCTCCTCTGATGCCATCCAAGTGCTCCTGCCTGCAGTTCCTCTCCGCATCTAATTGGGGCAGGATGGAGAGGGTCTGCTTTTGTCCTGCAACCTTCATTTCTCTGGCTGCATCCGTGAAACCAATATTTATAAAACAAAAACAAACAAAGAGAAACCCTGGGTTTCCTGCAACCACTTTTACATAGGGTGACCATATGAAAAAGAGGACAGCGCTCCTGTATCTTTAATAGTAATGTAGAAAAGGGAATTTCAGCAGGTGTCCTTTGTATGGTGAAATTCCCTCTTCATCACAACAGTTAAAGCTGCAGAAGCCCTGCCCTCTTTTGCATCTGGCCACTCTGCTATAGCTAGTGTAGCTTTAACTATTGTGATGAAGAGGGCATTTCACCCTCTTCAATTGAAACCTACTGAAATTCCCTTTTCCACTTTACTGTTAAAGATACAGGAGCCCTGTCCTCCTTTTCATAGGGTCACCCTATTTTACATAGGGGCGGGTTGGGGGTGTTGGGTATTAGATGTAGGGTGGGGATCTGAAGAAAATAAACTATAATTTGGTGGTGATTAACAGATCCAACTGTCACTGCAGAGTCCACCAGTGAGGGAGGAAGCAGCAGCCAGGCACCTCTCCACCATGCCTGGGTCCAGCTCCAGCTGAGAGCCCCCTCCCTCCTGCTGTCAACTGTAACTGCTGAACTTTCCAACTAAAATTTTAGTGCCTGAGTTTGCTTTCCTTTCCCCCCCCCTCCTCCTCCCTCCCAATCCCCTTTCCTTTTGTGTCATGTCTTTTAGATTGTAAGCCTGTGGGCAGGGACTGTCAAGAAATACTTTTGTAAGCCGCCGTGAGAGCCTTTTTTGGCTGAATGGCGGCATAAAAATCCTTAAATAAAATAAAATAAATAAATAATGGTTCAAAGAAACAAAAATGAGAAAACTTTTCTGGACAAGAATTTATTAATGGGGAAGGAGTTTTACATCTGGACAAAATCAACACAGATACTCATTCTTCAAAACTATAAGGGGTGTAAAGTAAATATAATAACCAGGTTAAATGTATAGAGTTAGCCTACCAACACTGTGTCCCCATTCTATCCAAGTTTGATCCCAGTAAGATCTTTTTCCAAGGAACCCAAGGTATAATATATGATCTCCCTCCTCCATTTTATCCTCACAACAACCCTGTGAGGCGGGTCAGGCTGAGAGTCATCCAGTGACCTTCATGGTCAGGTATGCACTTGAACCTGGATATTCTCATTTTCACTAATACACTAACCATTACACCATAATGGTTCGTGAATTTTATTTATTTATTTATTTATTTATTTATTACATTTTTATACCGCCCAATAGCCGAAGCTCTATGGGTGGTTCACAAAATAGAATTCACAAAATAATTTATTTATTCACAAATAAATTCTATTTGTGAATGCAAATAGAACCTCCATGTTCAGGGATCATATATCTCTAAACACAAGGAACTGGGAGCAACCAATGAGGGGGATGGCATTGGTAGTGTGGTGGACCATGCTTTCCTTTCAGGCTTTTGAGAGACACATGATGCTATTTTTGGCTGCATTAATAGAAGTATAGCTTCCAAATTGGGTGAGGTCCTGGTTCCCCTCTGTTCAGCACTAGTTAGGCCTCATCTTCAGTATTGTGACCAGTTCTAGGCTCCACAGTTCAAGAAGGACACAGACAAGCTGGAGGGGGTTCATAGGAGGGCAAGGGGGTGATCAGGGGTCTGGAAACAAAGCCCTATGAGGAGAGACTGAAAGAACAGGGCATGCTTAGCCTAGAGAAGAGAAGGCTGAGGGGAGACATGATATTATTATTATTATTATTATTTATTTATATAGCACCATCAATGTACATGGTGCTGTACAGAGTAAAGCAGTAAATAGCAAGACCCTGCCGCATAGGCTTACAATCTAATAAAATCATAGTAAAACAATAAGGAGGGGAAGAGAATGCAAACAGGTACAGGGTAGGGTAAGCAGGCACAGGGTAGGGTAAAACTAACAGTTGAAAGTAACAGTAGAAGTCTGCACAACATCAAGTGTTAAAAGCTTTAGGAAAAAGAAAAGTTTTTAGTTGAGCTTTAAAAGCTGCGGTTGAACTTGTAGTTCTCAAATGTTCTGGAAGAGCGTTCCAGGCGTAAGGGGCAGCAGACGAAAATGGACGAAGCCGAGCAAGGGAAGTAGAGGCCCTTGGGCAGGCGAGAAACATGGCATCAGAGGAGCGAAGAGCACGAGCAGGGCAATAGTGTGAGATGAGAGAGGAGAGATAGGAAGGAGCTAGACCGTGAAAAGCTTTGAAGGTTAACAGGAGAAGTTTATATTGGATTCTGAAGTGAATTGGAAGCCAATGAAGAGATTTCAGAAGCGGAGTAACATGGTCGGAGCGACGAGCCAAGAAGATGACCTTTGCGGCAGAGTGGTGAACAGAAACCAACGGACTGATGTGAGAAGAAGGAAGGCCAGAGAGAAGAAGGTTGCAGTAGTCCAACCGTGAAATAACCAGTGCATGAACAAGCATCTTGGCAGAAGAGACAGACAAAAATGATCGAATCCTGGCAATATGATACAGGAAAAATCGACAAGATTTAGCTACTGCCCCAATATGAGGAATAAAGGAGAGCGAGGAGTCGAATATAAAGCCAAGGCTACGAGCTTCCTTGACCGGAGTAAGCGTAACATCATTGACAGTAAGAGAGAATGAGAGATGAGGAGAAGGTTTAGGAGGAAAAACAAGCAATTCAGTCTTTGCCATGTTAAGTTTCAAGCGACGATGAAGCAGCCAAGCTGAGATATCTGAAAGACATGCCGAGATACGATCGTGAACATCGATAGCATTGTAGGGTTGTTTAATTGCACTGAACTCCATTTCACAGTAGCCCTTGCAAATCCCCTGTGAATGTCCCACAGCTGGCCCCATTTATCTGAGCCAGGTGCTGAGCTTGGAGTGAGAAGACAATTAAGAGGCAGAGCGGAAGGACTAAATCCCTCTTCTGCAGGCCAAGTAAGCAGTGGTGGGGAGCTTTCTGCTCTCTGCATTCACTTTTCTGAGGATGAGGGCTGTTTCCTTGATGTTCTCAGGTCAGTGATGCCTCCAGGTTTTTGAGGAGCTTTACAGGAGAACCCTCCCTCTGTGAGTCTACGTTCTTACTGCAGTTGTCACCAGCAGCTGTTTCTCCTCCTTCTTCTCCTCCTCCCTGTTATGACCTGCTTGCTTGACAGTCAAGAGAGTCACTAAGCAAGAATGGCATTTCCTGCTCCTCCTTCTCACCACCACCATTGTCTGGGCCAGAAGGAGAAGCAGGTGAATGAACAGGTTGAAATGCTGGGGCTCCATCTAAGGTCATGCTTTGTGGAAACTGCTGCTTGAAGTGCAGCAGACAAAAAGGAATGTCTATCCGGGGTCTACATCGGGGCTTCCAAATTGACTGGTATGTTAAGTCTATCAGAGCAAAATCACTTTTCTGAGAATGGGGGTTGTTTTCTTGATGTTCTAAGGTCAGTGATGAGTCCTGGTTTTTGAGGAGCTTTCCAGAAGAAACCCCCTCCCTGTGTGAGTCTATGTTCCTACTGGCATTATCAACTGCAGTTCTTTCTCCTCCTCCCTTTCTCTTCTTTACTAACGCTTGGTTGGCAGGCAGGGCATCAGTGGGCAAGATGGCCGTGGTGTCTCCTGCTTCTCCTTCCCCTCACCGCCGTTGTCCTGGCCAGAGCAAGAGGCAGATGAACAAGCAGGTTGAAGAGGTGAAGAGGAGGAGCAGGTCCAGGCGGCTCTTGCCAGTGGGCCCCTGCTGGGGGTGGGCCCAAAGCTGGTAATGGACCATGCCTCCCCTTGACGCCAGCCCCATCTAAGGTCATGCTTTGTGGAAATGGTTGCTTTCACAGAAAGGAAAGTGTATCCAGGGTCTCTGTTGGGGCTTTCAAATGAATTTAGCATGGCTGGGGTAGGGTGTGGTGGGGAGAGGGGTAAGAGTGTTAGATCAAATCTGTAAATCTGTAATCCACCAGCAATGTATTTGCATTGTGAAGCCTTAGCCACAGATGATCTAAAAGAAGCTAGCAAGCTTAAGTTTTGTATTGCTTTAAGGGGGGAAATGTTAGCAGAACCACCTCCATTTTTAACAGGAAACTGTAAAGTCTCCATTGCATACCAAGCAAAACGCCATGATGCCCTGTATGAGAATGTCTCCTTGTGCGCATCCTTGCATCCTTCTTATCTAATATAAACAGCAGCTCCAAGTGCTGCTGTGTCGAAGTTAACTTCTGTTACTTACTGTCAGGCCAAAGGTATTGTTTACAGAACTGTTTAGCATAATTAGCTATGCCCCAGTGTTATGTTCTGATTGGTTAATGCTGCTGCTGGGCCCTGCCCCTTGCAAGCTCAAATACTGTACCGTATTCCCTATGTCTTTTAATTTTTGTGAACCGCCCAGAGAGCTTCGGCTATTGGGCGGTATAAAAATGTAATAAATAAATAAATAAATAAATAAATAAATAAAATGTCTTTTGTCTGATTGCTCCCTTTGAAGAGACCAGGCCTTGATTACTAATCAATAAAGCGCTTTTGAACCCTCTGTCGCTGGAATGGTGGAGTCGTGCTTAAGGGCTGTTTGGATTTCATCCTTGGGTGAAAAGAACATTGATCTAACAAGAGTATGTTAATCTCTTCCTGCCATGCTATACAAACATGCCTCAACAGATGAATGAATTGTTGTCGGCACTTGGCATGTTTTCATGTGCATGGTCTAAAGAAATGGAAGAATATGAGGCTAAATGGCTATGAAATCCAAAAGAACAGTTCATGACAATTTCAAGTAGAGCTGATGAGAATTAAGAGAAAACTTCAAGCACGTTTTGAGAACAATTCGGACACCCTAATCTCACCTTAGGCCACACTGCTAAAATCAAACTTACTGATTAGCCATTTCAAGCTAGGGCTTCTCTTTGACATTCTTGTGTTGAAGTATGGCAGAGGAAGTCTTTCCCGAAAATATGGAATGGTCTCTCCCTGGATTCTAAACATTGCCATAGCTGATGCAATATGATATGTCTTCCTTTGTAGCAGGGTATTTATTGCTGGTCTTTGATAGCATAGAGGCGAATATAGCAGATGATGTTTGGTCCTGCAATCATTTTGCCAGAGTGGATTGAGGGATGACATTGGCTTCTACATTTGTTGCAGGATCTTGTCTCTATGCCCTTCTGAACAGGGCACTGGATTCAATGGCCTTATATGCCCCTTCCAACTCTACTATTCTATGATTCTATGTTCTGATGTTCTGGGTGAAGAGCTGTTTGAGCTTTAGGAGGTGTCTATAAGCAAGGATGGATCTACTATCCAAGACCTAATTAGAATAAGAAAATATGTATTAACAAAACAACAGCAATGCTGGAAAATAATTAAATGTTGAGGAGCAGGTCTGTGGAAACTGCACTGAGATCCCTGAAAGAGGAATGAAGAAGAAATATAAATGGGATGGTGGCAGTGGTGGCGTTGATAATGATAATTGGAGTGTGCAAAGTGGGTCTTCTATGCCTCAAAATTCAGTCTGGAGCTCCATAGAGTTGATTCTCTGCCTTGATTTTGGAGTACCCCCCTCCCCCTCTCTCCACCTCGCTGAATTACCCTCAAAGAACCGTTCAGCATTGGGGTAACCGGTATTAACAGAAATGCTTACAGCTCCCTCATTTTTAAAGATAAAGAGTTAGAACTTGGCACAGTGATAGCTCTTAAGGAGTGCTGTAGCCCCATCAAGACTGAATCACATTGGTTCATGCTCTGATTTTTTAGGATTTTTTAAAATGGAAATTAACAAAAACGCTTACATCTGTCTACTTTTTATAGATAAAGACCTGAAACATGGTAAGGTGATAGCTCTTAAGAAGGGTTTTACCCAATGCCAAGTTGAATCAGATCTATACATGACTTCAGTTTTTAGATTTTTTTTTTTAATATTTCCCCACTCTAGTATTCTCCAACCTGGTGCCCTCCAGATCTTTTGGATGGACCCCCACCCACTGAAAAAAGAGCCTGCCTGTGCCTAACTCAGGTGTAGAAGATTTATTTATTTATTTATTTATTACATTTTTATACCGCCCAATAGCCGAAGCTCTCTCACTCACCATGCCAGCCAGCCAGCGCAGCAGTACTTTCAAACTGTGGAAATGTGGATGACTGACTTCTATGAGTCCAAGCAGAAACACGCTCCTTCTCTCCCTCCCAACCCCCGGTCAGAATCCGCAACCAGTTTGTGCTTCCCACTCCCCCAAACACTCGATTGGAGGAGAACATGGTCAGGGACAGTGCTGTAGCGATTCCTAATTGGTTAGTCACAGAAGTCAACACCAAAGCTACACCTCACCACACTCAGCATCTTCCAAATATGGAGATATTCAGTTCATACACACACGCGCACACACACAGCGTGCGCGAGAGAGAGCAGGATAATTCCAGAGACCCTAGAAGCTCTGACTGGGCACATCTCCGCTGTTATATTAATCAATGGGTTTGGCAGTGGCCAATCTCTGCTCTGGAAGATCAAAGGCTCTGCAGAAGTTCATGCTTACCAGATAATTCCATCTCGAGTGCACACCCCTAAATGATAATGATAACAATGAATCCTGATTTCCATGTGCAAATGTATATATTGCTGCCAGGAGGAATCATTCCTTTTTTTGTTCACTCTGGTTTCCATCTATTTTTCCCTAGGCCACAGGAGAGGACACCAATGTCAATGACCATCCTCCTAGTCACCTATAGTGCAAGACTCCTTTTTTGAAGTGACCCATGGAGCAACAAAGGTCCACAGGCCAAAGATTAGAGGAAAGATCAGAAGAGACAGGAGAAGAACCCCATGAACCACAGGCAAGAAGGATTTCTGTAATAGGCTAGCTGTCAAGATTCTACCAGTCTCATCACCAAGACATTGAGCCAAAGGCTGGTTATTTGTAAATTGGAATTATAGTGACCAGTGTGACTGGTTCTAACCACAAGCTATAATCTGAGGTTGGGCCATGTTGGATGTGGGTGATAAGTTGGAAGAATGGAGTGTGTGAGCTTCTGAATGGTTGAAGTTATGTTAGAGTTGTGAGTTGTGAGTGGTTGCGGAAAGAATGTTGAAATGTGGTTGGAAAAGTCTGACACTCCAATCCATGGAGATGGTATATCTATTCCAGCACAATCAACCTAACCTGGAAGGGCTCCTCTCTCTGGTTTCAGGGAGAATTTGAAAAGGGGGCTGAGAGGTCTTCCATTTCAAGATAGACTGTGTCTGATGTTGAGCAGAGTTCATGGCATACAGAAATGGAGGCGGAAGATAAAGATGCTGAGGCTAGACCATCAGGTAAGGGGGAAATATGCCATTTTGTTCCTGGGTTCTGGATTGCTCTTAAACTCACTTCTGGGTTGGATTCAGCTCCAGCTGCAGCATCATTCTATGAAAATAGATTCCCAAGAGTTATCAGATAAAGCTACCCAATTTGACTTCTATTGACCTTTTCTTAACACAGCAACTGAAATTGTCTCTAATGTGAAAACTGCCAAGTTGATCTGTGATGCTGTGGTTTACTTACTTCCCCAGCAGAAAAAAAGGTGGATTATGGGGAAAAATCTAGGGCAAAAGGAGAAAAGCTTGTGGGATCATATGAATCATCAGTTAAGACTCTAGATGAGAGAAGGAAGTGGATGATCCCATTTCTTGCAGGGAGGAGGATTCAGAACTTCAGATTTAGCCTTGATCAAACCTGTTTCAGACTCCAGATCTGATATTAGATTCAGAAAGCTGAATTGTTCAGATTTTACATTTTGTCCAATGATTTGCATTGGAAATTAGAAATGCTGACAGTTATTAATTTTTATGATAAATACATGAAATTTGGGGACCTCAGCAACCACCCGCCTTTTCTCTTTTCCACACTTTTGTACTAGCCACTGGTTAAAGTTGTTTTTTCCACCACACAAATATCTATTAAAACAAAGATTTTTTTGTGATTTCACAGAAGTGCTTCGAACTTGCAGATATAGAAAATTTCTGTCAGATAAATCCAGTGGCTTTTGTGTTAGCTATGCATAAAGTTTCCTTTTCTCAAAAACTAAAACAAAAGGCGAAAAAACACCTGTAAAGCCTCATAGGAGATTAGAGTTCCTAATTAGAAGGTATTTAATGTGACAATTCGTAAGTCACTATCCCTAATCTCTGGTGTAGGTTTTTCTTACTTTTTTCTTTTTTCTTTCTTTCTTCTTCTTCTTCTTCTTCTTCTTCTTCTTCTTCTTCTTCTTCTTCTTCTTCTTCTTCTCCTTTTGAAGTGCAAAACAAACCTTCTCCCCTAATACTTTCCTTTTTTCTGTCCTTAATCTGCCACTGTTCAGCTTCAATGGATGGTCTTCTCATTAAGGAAAGAAAAAAAATGGATAAACCTTTCTTTGGCTGCAATACCCATTACCAACACAAATGCCACTAGCTCTAATAAGACTCACATGGAAGAGCAAGCAGCAAACAAAGTACATCTCAATAATATTGATGAAGGATTTAAGGAAAGGGGATGGTTTGAAATGGAATTGAGAATGGCTGGGTAATTAGTGAGGGATGAATAAACAAGTAAAGCTGCACTATCACAACAAGAGAGAGGGCCTTCTCTGAGGTTGCCCCTCAGCTGTGGAACAATCTACCTGACAATGTCTGCCTGGCACTGAAATTATTATCTTTTTGGCACCAGGTCAAGACTTTTCTCTTCTCACAGGAATTTAGCAATATGAAATGAGCTTGGGTCTGTTTTTTTAGGCTCATAATTTTTAAAGTTGTTATAGTGGTTTTATATTTGGTTTTAAATATATTTGTATATTGTATGTCTTTGTGGTTGTTAATTTTGGAAAGTTGTTTTTAAGTGTCTTAATATTATGAAAATTGCCCTGAGAGTTTCCGCTACGGAGTGATATACAAATGCAATCAAAAAATCTATCAATAGATTTGTCTGGCTCTGTACAAAGCAATTTGGATCACTTTGGACTGCTTCAGAGCAATCTGGTTGGGGTTTGGATCCAGACCTGCTTCGGTCCGAATCAACATGCTTCAGTTTCAGAATTTGGAATGGAGCAATGCACATCTTTAACATTTTCTCTTATTTATTCCATCAGATGCAGGAGAGGAGAGAGAGAATGATGGAGAAAAACATAGGACATCAGCAGGAAGTGTGAGAGTTGAAGAGGTAAAGGTGGTCTTGTGCAATCAGGATGGACCCAGAACGCAGAGGGGAAACCATAGACAGGAGAAGAAGGACAAATCCATTCCATCGTGCACTGGTCTCCACGTTGAACAAGAACAACGGACAGGAAGGAGATACAGAAAGCACCTTGGTGCTCATTTAAGAATACACAGAGAGAAGGAACCCAGTCAAAGCTCAGAGACTGTGAAAAGTGGCTGTTTGAGCAAATCAACTGTGAAATGTCCAATGCTTGACACAAAGGTAAAAGGTAATAAATGCTTCAAGTGTGGAATGAGGTTCACATGGGCCTCACAACTAACAAGGCATCATCGAGCAATTCATTCTGGAGAGGAACTGCATATTTGTACAGAATGTGGAAAGAGCTTCCAAGAACAACAACATTTCATAGCACATCAAGGATGCCATAAGAAATCCTTGAAGTGCTCATGGTGTGAAAAATGCTTCAGGGATAACACACACCTTACCATTCATGAAAGAATTCACACAGGAGAGAAACCCTTTCAATGCTCAACGTGTGGAAAATGCTTCAAGCAAAGCTCACACCTTACCAGTCATGAAAAAATTCACACTGGACAGAAACCCTTTAAATGCTTGATATGCGGAAAATGCTTCAAGCAAAGCTCAGGCCTTACCAGTCATGAAAGAATTCACACAGGAGAGAAACCCTTTAAATGCTCGACATGTGGAAAATGCTTCAGTATGAGCTCAGACCTTACCAAGCATAAAAGAGTTCACACAGGGGAGAAACCCTTTAAATGTTCAACATGTGGGAAATGCTTCAAGCAAAGCTCAGGCCTTACCAGACATGAAAGAATTCACACTGGACAGAAACCCTTTAAATGCTCAACATGTGAAAAATGCTTCACGGATAGCACAGGCCTTACCAGTCATGAAAGAAGTCACACAGGGGAAAAACCCTTTAAATGCTCAACATGTGGAAAGTGTTTCAGAGATAGCTCAGGCCTTACCAGACATGAAAGAATTCACACAGAAGAGAAACCCTTTCACTGCTTGGTATGTGGAAAACGCTTCAAGCAGAGCTCAGCCCTTACCAGGCATAAAAGAGTTCACACAGGGGAGAAACCCTTTAAGTGTCAGGAATGTGGAGAAAGCTTCAGTGATGGCTCCAAGTTTAAGAAACATCAACAAATTCATGAATGAAAGAAACCATCTACATCTTGAGAATGTGGAAAGAGTTTCAACCAGAGAGCAACACTCATCAAGAGAGAAACCCTATAAATGCAAAGAACGTGGAAAGAGCGATGCAAATCCCTCATCATTTACTGGACATGAGAGAATTCACAAAGGAGAGAGATCTTAGCAATGTTCTGTGTGCAGTGAAATATTCTGTTGTAGGAAACCGCTTGTTAGACATCAAAGAATTCATACCCGGGTGACTCCCTAGAAATGTTCAGTGTGTGAGGAAATCTTTACTGGCCTACTAAACCTTGCAATACATTACAATGACGTCCATAAACTGCAGTGACAATACAAACACCCTAGTTCTATGATGTGTTTTGATGGTGAATTGATCCATCATGAGCATGAGAATGCAGAAATTCCATCATGGCCTGAAATGTGGTCAACCGTTCAGTCTCTGCTCAAACTTCACATTAAAGAAGCCATGTCTTCTCCCGTTTGATCCTCGCAGCATAAGTAGGTTTTCAGCCAGGGGGATCCTTAAGACAGGTCTTGATGTCCTGGAAGGTGATTTCAGGAAGCCAGGCCTTCTGAGGGGATGCGATACATGGGACACCCTATCTCAGCTTCAGTGCTTCAATGGCTGTATTACTTCTATGTTTTCATGGGTTGTTTTTATTGCTTCATCGTATTTTATCATTTTAGGAAAATACCAGAAAAGGATATGTTACATGAATGCTCAGAGATGATTTCAGAGTTCAGAACTTTCTGGAGAGCAAAGAATGCACACATGTTAAATTCCCTACATATGCTTGTTATGTGGGGAAACATTCACTTGTATAGCAAACTTTACAATACATCTAAGTGTCCATTTAGAGGAAGGGCCACACAAATGTTCACACTGTAGAAATTTTTTGAATAACCAATTCAGCCTCCATGAATTTGGGAGTCCACATAGCAGGGAAATACCTTCACCGTTTGGAAGGTGGTAAGATGCAGTTTCAGCCCATATATTGTTTTCATCCACATTTGGGTGGATGCGATATGTGGAACTCCCTGCCTTGCGTTTTGTGACTGTATTAGACATTTTAGTGGGATGTTTTTAATAGCTTAAAAGAGAAACTTTATTTATGTGCTTCTCTGATGTTATTCATTGTATGTTTTATCTGGATGGTTTTAAGAGTGTAATCGTACTGTACCATTTTATGACAACTGCCTTTGGGAGAAGCTGGAGAAATAGAACTTCCCCCTCTGCCAGAGAAATGACAACCAAGTTTTACTCTTTCTTGTCTTATCTCAGGGCCTTTACAAGGCAGGAGCCATACTAAGAAATGTTCTAGTTAGGTTGAGGGTTCTTCAGATAAGTTTGCCAAGTTATAAATGTCTGAAAGGTCAATGTGGGGAATCCTGAATCCACACACAGGAGATATTAAGATGTGAAATGTTTCAAAGTCTTCTGCAGTTTCTCCCTTCTGGCATTGAAATGGAAATCTGGTCCAGCAGCTATGGCTGCTTTTTAGATGGCTTCTGTAACTGTCAATGTGTTTGAATACTAATAAAGTTCTGTGTGTGTTTTCTCTGATTCGTACTCTTGATTTCAATTGCCTCATTAAACAAGAATGATCCAAGGTTGGATTTTCTGGCTTCCATTTTGGATAGAGTTCCAAGCACTTTAACCAAAGGGAACACAGGGAATTTTATCATGGGGAAAGAATGGTTGGACTGCATTTTCAATGTACTGAAGCCAAGGGTAATTTCTTAATTCATAACACTTGTTTTATTGGGTGATGTTGTCATAGTCTGTGCAAGCAAGGGGAAACTGGAAAATATTGTCCCTCCTTCTTTGGTTCTTTCCACTAGTTGGAAGTCTTTGTGATTTGAAAGTGGAGCAACTGCAAGAAAAATGGACCGCTGAAGGGTTCACTTCCTACTCCTCTGATGGCATCCAAGTGCTCCTGCCTGCAGTTCCTCTGGACATCCAGTTGGGGCAGGATGGAGAGGGGCTGTTTATCCTGCCACCTTCATTTCTCTGTCTTCCTCCATGAAACCAGTATTTATAAAACAAGAACAAACAAAGAGAAACCCTGGGTCTCCTGCAACAAGTTTTAGATAAGCATTGGGGGTGTTAACTGTAGATGTAGGGTAGGGATCTTAACAAGGGAATACACTATAATGGTTCAAAAAAAATAGAAAACTTTACTGGACAAGTATAAATGGGAAAGGAGTTTTACTTCTGGACAAAATCTACACAGATATTTCCTCTTCAAAAACGTTGGAGCTGTAAGGTAAATATAATAACCAGGTGAAACGCAGACAGCTACACTGAGCCCTGATTTATTTATTTATTTATTTATTTATTTATTTATTTCATTTTTATACCGCCCAATAGCCGAAGCTCTCTGGCAGTTCACTTGGATTCTATCCAAGTTTCTTCCAAGTAAGATCTTTTTCCATGGAGCCCAAGGTAGCACATATGATCTCCCTCCTCCATTTTATCCTCACTACAACCCTGTGAGGTGGGTCAGGCTGAGAGTCAGTGACTTGGCCAAGGTCACCCAGTGAGCTTCATGGTCAAGAAAGTAATTCAAACTTGATCTTCTCCTTTTCAGCTGCTACACTAACGGTTACACCCCAGTGATTCCAGTTGGGGCAGGTTGGAGAGGGGCTGCGTTTATCCTGCAACCTTCATTCTCTGTCTTCCTCCAGGAAACCACTATTTATAAAACAAACATAAACAAACAAAGAGAAACTCCTGGGTCTTCTGCAACCATTTTTACATAGGTGTTGGGTGGGGGCGTTGCCTATTAGATGTAGGAGGGGGAGATCTTAACAAGAAAATAAACTATAATGTTTCAAAGAAACAAAAGAAATAAAAAAAACTTTACTGGACAAGTATTTATTAATGGGAAAGGAGTTTCACATCTGGACAAAATCAACATGGATACTCACTCTTCAAAACTATAAGAGGCATAAGGTAAATATAATAACAAGGTGAAATGCATACAGCTAGCCTACCAACACTGTTTCCCCATTCTCTCCAAGTTTGTTCCCAGTAAGAACTTTTCCCAAGGAGCCCAAGGTATCACATGTGATCTCCCTCCTCCATTTTATTGTCACAAGAACCCTGTGATGTGGGTCAGGCTGAGAGTCAGTGACTTGGCCCAAGTCACCCAGTGAGCTTCATGGTCAAGTAGGCACTTGAACCTGGATCTTCTCATTTTCACGAATCCTCTAACCATAATGGTCCCATTTCATGCATGCAAATGGAACCTCCATGTTCAGGGGTCATATACCTCTAAGCACAAGGAACTGGGAGCCACCAACAGCGTTGGTAGTGGGGAGGACTTCATGCTTTCCTTTCAGGCTTTTGAGGGTCACATGATAGGCTGTGTTAATAGAAGTATAGTTGCCAAATTATGTGAGGTACTTGTTCCTCTCTATTCAGCCCTGGTTAAGCCTCATCTAGAGTATTGCGTCCAGTTCTGGGCTCCACATTTCAAGAAAGACACAGACAAACTGGGGCGTGTTCAGAGGAGGGCAACGAAGATGATCAGGGGTCTGGAAGCAAAGCCCTATGAAGAGAGACTGAGAGAACAGGGCACGTTTAGCCCAGACAAGTAGTGCAGGGAACTTGCTGCTCTCTGCTTTCATTTTTCTGAGGATGAGGGCTGTTTCCTTAATGTTCTCAGGTCAGTGATGCCTCCAGGTTTTTGAGGAGCTTTACAGAAGAACCCTCCCTCTGTGAGTATATGTTCTTACTGCTGTATTACCAGCTTTATCTCCTCCTCCTCCTCCCTGTTATGACCTGCTTGCTTGGCAGTCAAGAGAGATACTGAGCAATAAGACAATGGTGTCTCCTGCTCCTCCTTCTCACCACCACCATTGTCTGGGCCAGAAGGAGAAGTAGGTG
The DNA here is from genome assembly GCF_023053635.1 of Elgaria multicarinata webbii. NCBI lineage: Eukaryota > Metazoa > Chordata > Lepidosauria > Squamata > Anguidae > Elgaria > Elgaria multicarinata. Next base: position 161,393,672 of record NC_086173.1, read on the forward strand.
AATGAACAGGTTGAAATGCTGAAGAGAAGAAGCAGGTCAAGGGAGATTTTCCCTGTGGGCCCCTGCTGGGGGTGGGCCTTCAGTTGGTATCTCACAATGCCTGCCCTTGATGCTGGCTCCATCTAAGGTCATGCTTTGTGGAAAGTGCTGCTTGAAGTGAACCAGACAAAAAGGAATATCTATCCAGGGTCTAAGTTGGGGCTTCCAAATTAATTGGTATGTTAAGTCTGTCAGAGCAGAAACACTTTTCTGAGGAAGGTTTTTTTTTCCTCTTGATGTTCTCAGATCAGTGATGCCTCCAGGTTTTTGAGGAGCTTTACAGGAGAACCAGCTCCCTCTATGACAATTTCAAGTAGAGCTGATGAGAACTAAGAGAAAACTTGAAGTACATTTTGAGAACCATCAGGACAGCGTTATCTCACCTTAGGCCACACTGCTAAAATCAAACTTGCAGATTAGCAAGCTAATGCTAGGGCTTTTCTTTGATATTCTTGTGTTTAAGTATTGCAGTGGAAGGCTGTCCCGAAAATATGTAATGGTCTCCCCCTGTTGCCTCTCGACCTCTCTCTGTCTTACTGAATTACCCTTGAAGAAACGTTCAGTATTCAGGTAACCAGTATTAACAGAAATGCTTACAGCTCCCTCATTTTTAAAAATAAAGAGATAGAACATTGCACAGGGATAGCTCTTAAGGAGCACTGTAGAACCACCAAGATTGAATCATATTGGTTCATGCTTTGATTTTTTAGGAATTTTTAAAGGGAAGATAACAAAAGTGCTTACATCTGTGTATTTTTTATACATAAAGATATGAAACATGTTAAGGTGATAGCTCTTAAGGAGGGCTTTTGCCAAGTTGAATCAGATCTATTCATGCCTTGAGTTTTTAGCATTTTTTATAAAAATTCCCCACTCCAGCCTTCTCCAAGCTGTTGCCCTCCAGATCTACAGGATGGACCTCCCCCACCCGCCCAACCACTGAAATAAAAAGGTTTCCTGTGCCTAACTCAAGCGTAGAAGCTTTCTCACTCACCATGCCAGCCAGCCAGCCCAACAGTACTTTCACATTGTGGAAATGTGGATGATTGACTTTAATGAGCACGAGCAGAAATGTGCTCCCTCTCTCCCTCCCCACCCCCGGCCAGAATCCGCAACCAGTTTGTGCTTCCCACTCCCCCAAACACTCGATTCCTAATTGGGTAGTCACAGAAGTCAATATCAAAGCTACACCTTACCACACTCAGCATCTTCCAAAGTTGGAGATATTCAGTTCATACAAACATGCACAGAGAGAGAGAGAATGGGGGGGGGGAGAGGGGGAGAACACACAGGATAATTCCAGAGACCTTAGAAGCTCCGACTGGGCACATCTCTGCTGTGATATTAATCAATGGGTTTGGCAGCAGCTAGTCTCTGCTCTGGAAGATCGAATGCTCTGCAGCTGTTCGTGGTTACCAGATAATTCCTTCTGGAGTGCACACCCCAAAATGATAATGATAATGATGAATCCAGATTTACATGTGCAAATGTATATTTTGTGGCCAGGAGGAATCATTCCTTTTTCTGTTCTTTCTGATTTCCACTTCCTTTTCCCTAGGCCATAGGAAAGCACAACAATCTAAATGACCATCCTTCTAGTCGCCTATAGTCCAAGACTACTTTTGTGACGTGACCCATGGAGCAACAAAGGTCAATTGACCAAACTTCAGAGGAAGGATCAGAAGAGACAGGAGAAGAACCCCATGAATCTCAGGCAAGAAGGATTTCAGTAATGGGCTAGCAGTTGAGATTCTTCCTGTCTGATCTCCATGACATTGAGCCAAAGGCTGGTCATTTGTCATATGGAATGATAGTGACTGCTGTGGCTGGTTCTAACCACCGCTTGTAATCTGAGATTGGGCCAAGTTGGGTGTGGGTGATTGGTCAGATGAATGGAGTGTGTGTTTCTGAATGTTTGAGTTGTGAGCGGGTGTGGAAAGAGTGTGGAAATTTCTGGTGTTATAAAGATGTGCTTGGAAAACTTTTGACACTGCAATCCATGGACGTGGTACCTCCATTCCAGGGACTTGCAGCAGAAGGGGTTATAGCAGCAGGATGGGGTTTGGGCATCGGAGTAGAATGGGTTGCACATGTTTATATACTTGCTGCGAAATCTCAACAAACCACAGATTTTTTCCTGCACCCACGTGTATAAAAGATGGATCACTACAGATCAATCAGGTGGATTTTGTTATCACCCCCACCCATGCCCAAACTTCAGCTTGAGCACTATGGAAATTCTTGAAAGATCAAAAGCTTTCAAAGCTTGAGCTTTAATAGCCAAACAGTATGTTTCAGTGCCTTTTCCAGGAGCCTGAGGCCTTCAGGGAACTAGAGCTACTAGTCAGGTCTGTGCCTCACAGCACGTAGGCAGAAAAACACAAAGGCAGGGATGAAAGGAATGCCTTGCACTTTGCAAGTCAGGGATGGAGGTGGTGGACTTCATGTTCTGAAATTAAGGTGGGGGGAGGAAAAGAAGCGGCCCTAGGCAAAGGCATGTTTTAAAATGTGGGGGAAGAGGCAAGGAGTCCTGGCCAAGTCCGGTCGACCACCTGTGTGCTTGCCCCTTGCCCCTCGTGGCTCATTACATCAAATAAGGAGGGGATCGCCGGCTGGGTCCAGGAGGTTGTAGATGCCTCCTTGAGAGAGGGAGTGGTGCCGGCCTCTTTAAAAGAGGCGGTAATTAGACCACTCCTGAAGAAGCCTAATCTGGACCCGGAGGATGTTAACAATTACAGGCCGGTGGCTAATATCCCTTTCCTGGGCAAGGTGCTTGAGCGGGTGGTTGCAGGACAACTCCAGGCACTCTTGAATGAAACGGATTATCTAGATCCATTTCAATCGGGTTTCAGGCCTGGTTTTGGAATGGAAACTGCCTTGGTCACCCTGTGGGATGACCTCTGTCGGGAGAGAGACAGGGCGAGTGCGACCCTGTTGGTTCTTCTAGACCTCTCAGCGGCCTTCGATACCATCGACCATGGTATCCTTCTGGATAGGTTGTCTGAGCTGGGAGTTGGAGGTACTGCGTTGCAGTGGTTCCGCTCCTACTTGGATGGCCGATTCCAGAAGGTGGTGCTGGGGGATTATTGCTCTGTGCCGTGGCTCCTAAGCCATGGGGTTCCTCAGGGCTCTATTTTATCCCCTATGCTGTTTAACATATACATGAAGCCGCAGGGGGAGGTTATCCGGGGATGTGGACTGAGGTGTCATCAATATGCGGATGACACCCAGCTCTACCTTTCCTTTTCATCAAACCGAGGTGAGGCAGTGACTGTTCTGAACCAGTGCCTGGGCACGGTAATGGACTGGATGAGGGCTAACAAACTGAGACTCAATCCAGACAAGATGGAGGTACTGTTAGCGGGTGGTTCATTTGTCCGGTGAGGTGATGTTTGCCCTGTCCTGGACGGTGTTGCACTCCCCCTAAAGGATCGGGTCTGTTGTTTGGGGGCGCTCTTCGATCCAGAACTGTCACTTGAGGCACAGGTGAACTCAGTGGCAAAGAGCACCTTTTATCAGCTTAGGCTGATATACCAACTGCGCCCTTATCTGGACAGTGATAGCCTAGCTACAGTTATCCATGCTCTGATAACTACTCGTTTGGATTACTGCAATGCGTTATATGTGGGACTGCCTTTGAAAACGGTCTGGAAACTTCAGCTGGTACAAAACAGGGCAGCACGGTTACTAACAGGGACTGGCTGGCGAAATCACATTACGCCAGTCCTTTTACAACTTCATTGGCTGCCAGTCCAGGTCCGGGCCCGATTCAAAGTGCTGGTATTAACATTTAAAGCCCTAAACGGCTGGGGGCCAGGCTATCTGAAGGAACGCCTCCTCCTGTATGTACCTGCCCGGACCTTAAGATCATCCAGAGGGGCCCTTCTCCGTGAGCCCCTGCCAAAGGAAGTGAGGCAGGTGGCTACTAGGAGGAGGGCTTTCTCCGCTGTGTCACCCCGGTTGTGGAATGAGCTCCCCAGAGAGGTCCGCCTGGCGCCTACACTGTACTCCTTTCGTCGCCAGCTGAAGACCTTTTTATTCACTCAGTATTTTAATACTTAATTTTAACTTAAATTTAAATTATTCTGTTTTAACTCTGTATTTTAACCTTATATCAATTTTGCTGCATGGTTTTATCCTGGTTGTGCTTTTTATATTGTATTTTGTATTTGTGTTTTTAACTTGTTGGTTGTTTTATGCTGGTTTTGATTTTTGTGAACCGCCCAGAGAGCTTCGGCTATTGGGCGGTATAAAAATATATATATAAAAAAAAGGAGCTGGACTTGGGACTGATGGAAATGCCGTTCAGGGGCAATAGGTGTGAGGAAGCAAGGGCCAAAAGACCTCCATTGCATTGAAAGAAAGTAACCTTCATTCAGCTTCTGGAAGACTGATATCGCAGAAATCAAAGAACCATAAGCGTTGGCACTGGATGTCCCCAGGAACACCCTAATGCCTTCGAGAACACTTCCACTTTAATGTGCCTTTAAAAAGGACGTTGAAGCGCTTTCCCGAATTCTGCCAGGCTCGCTAATGGGGGCTGCCATTAGCATGCGTGGAGGAAATATACACTTTCTGAAGGCCCCTTTAATGCCCCTGTTGGAGCAGAGGAGAGGAGAGCGCACTTTCTGGGGCCTCCAGAAAGTGCCTAATTCACCCCACCATGCTAATGGCAGCCACCATTACTGTGGTGGTGGAGAATTACGTACTTTCTCAAGGCGAAGGAAAGTGTGACTTCTCACCCCATTGAAAGGGGACTTGGACAGGGCTCTATCCCCTCCCCTGCTCCAATCAGGGCCTTTAAGAGTGCAGGACCTATACAAAGAACAGTATGTTTTATGATCTGACTACTAGCAGCCTTGGTGACATGGACTTTACAGTGGTATATATAGATATAATTAGCATATGCAGAATAGGCCCTATATCATCAGGCACAATCAACCTAACCTGAAAGGGCTCCTCTCTCTGGTTTCAGGGAGAATTTGAAGAGGGGGCTGAGAGGTCCACCATTTCAAGCCAGGCTGTGTCTGATGTTGAGCGGAGTTCATGGCGTACAGAAATGGAAGTGGAAGATGAAGATGCTGAGGCCAGACCATCAGGTAAGGGGGAAATATGCCATTTTGTTCCTGGGTTCTGGATGCTCTGAAACTCCCTTCTTGGCTAGATTCAAAAATAGCTGCAGCAGCATTGCCTGTTGGAGGATGAAGCAGTAAATAACACACAGACACATAGCTTGGATACAACTTGGGCCTCTTTATTTATAATTAACCGGAGAAATCAACCCTCCCTGGATCTTCCTGTGAATTAATCATCACTCAGGCCATACTGCCTGTCCATATGGGCAAGCCACACTCAAAGTGAGCAGCTGGTTAACCCGGCTCCTTGCTTATCAGTCACTTATGTAAGTGTGGGGATACCGCCCTGTTCCACCCCCGCTCGTTGCCATCACGACAGAGAGTAGATGAAACAGGAGGGTCTCCAAAGGCATACCATGTCCTCACACGTAAACCGCGGAGCCCCACGGAGCAGGCCGTCTGGATATGCCAAACACCCAAACAGGTGCCAGTGTGCTCACCATCCAAGCTAAACTCTGTAATTCCCGCACATCCCTGCCAACAGATTAACCTATTTGTTCACCCTTCCCCTAAAACCTCCAGTATGGAGTAGTCAAAAAACCCGTGGGTAAAAATTCCTACTCAGCCCCCTCTCCAAAGAGAACGACTGGCTAATCCCATATTAGAAGCGGAGGGAGGGTGGGGACAGCAAACCCGAAAGAGGCCGAGAGGCTGGTGCGGGCTGCTTATATAGCGCAGCCCCACCCAGCCCCTTGCACGTGACCTGGAAGAAGCTAGAAAGTTCTTTATGGCTCCTCCCCAAACGCAGGGACCGGCTTCCCGCCCAAACCTTCAGCTGGGCGGAGCCGGTTTTCTCTGAAAATCGATCCCCAAGAGTTCTCAGGTACAGCTACCCAATTTGACTTCTATTGACTTTTTCTTAATACGGCAACTGAAATTGTCACTAATGTGAAAACTGCCAAGTTGATCTGTGATGCGGAAGTTTACTTATTTCTCCAGCAGAAAAAGATGGATTATGGGGAGAAATCTAGGGCAAAAGGAGAAAAGCTTGTGGGATTACATGAATCATCAGTTAGGACTCTAGATGAGAGAAGGAAGGGGATGATCCCGTTTCTTGCAGGGAGGGGGATTCAGAGCTTCAGATTTAGCCTTGATCAGCTTGAGTCAAACCTGCTTCAGACTCCAGATGTGATATTAGATTCAGAAAGCTGAGTTGTTCAGATTTTACATTTTGTCCAATGATTTGCATTGGAAATTAGAAATGCTGACAGTTATAAATTTTTATGATAAATACATGAAATTTGGGGACCTCAGCCTTTTCTCTTTCCCACACTTTTGTACTAGCCACTGGTTAAAGTTGTTTTTTTCCACCCCATGAATATCTATTAAAACAAAGAATTATTTTTGTGCTTTCACAGAAGTGCTTCGAACTTGCAGATATAGAAAATTTCTGTCAGATAAATCCAGTGGCTTTTGTGTTAGCTACGCATAAAGTTTCCTTTTCTCAAAAACTAAAACGAAAGGTGAAAAAACACCTGTCAAGCCTCATAGGAAATTAGAGTTCCTAATCAGAAAATATTTAATGTGACAATTGGGAAGTCACTGTCCCTAATCTCTGGGGTTGGTTTTTCTTACATTTTTCTTTTTTCTTTCTTTTTTCTTTCTTTTTTTTTTTTTTTAAGTGCAAAACAAACCTTCTCCCCTAATACTTTCCTTTTGTCTGTCCTTAATCTGCCACTATTCAGCTTCAATGGATGGTCTTCTCATTAAGGAAAGGGAAAAAATGGATAAACCTTTCTTTGGCTGCAATACCCATTACCAACACAAATGCCACTAGCTCTAATAAGACTCACATGGAAGAACAAGCAGCAAACAAAGTACATCTTAATAATATTGAGGAAGGATTTAAGGGAAAGGGATGGTTTGAAATGGAATTGAGAATGGCTGGGTAATTAGCGAGGGATGAATAAACAAGTAAAGCTGCACTATCACAACAAGAGAGAGGGCCTTCTCTGTGGTGGCCCCCCAGCTGTGGAACAATCTACCTGACAACTTCTGCCTGGCACTGAAATTATTATCTTTTTGGCACCAGGCCAAGACTTTTCTCTTCTCCCAGGAATTTAGTAATATAAAATGAGCCTGGGTCTGTTTTTTTAGGCTCATAATTATTTTAGTTGTTATAATGGTTTTATATGTGGTTTTAAATATGTGTGTATATTGTATGTTTTTGTGGTTGTTAATTTTAGTATGTTGTTTTTAAATGTCTTAATATCACTAAAACATCCCATAGAACTTCGGCTATGGGTCAGTATACAAATGCAATAAATAAATAGATTCGTCTGCATTTTTACAAAGCAATTTTGATCAATTTAAACTACTTCAGACCAGTCTGGTTTGGATCAAGAATCCAAACCAGTTTGGCTCAATTCAGCCTGCTCCGGTTTCAGAATTTGCAGTGGAGCAATGCACATCTTTAACATTTTCTCTTATTTATTCCATCAGATGCTGTGCCGGAGAGTGAGAATGAGGGAGAAAAACTTAGGACATCAGCAGGAAGAGCGAAAGTTGAAGAGGTAAAAGTGGTCTTGTGCAATCAGGATGGATCCAGAAGTCAGAGGGGAAACCATACACAGGAGAAGAAGGATGAATCCATTCCATCCCGCACTGGGCTCCACATTGAACAAGAACAACGGAAAGGAAGGAGACACAGAAAACGCCTCGGTGCTCATTTAAGAATCCACACAGAGGAGGAAGACAGTCAAAGCTTAGAATCTGTGAAAAGCAGCTGTCTGAGCAAACCAACTTTAAAACCTCCAATGCTTGACAATAAGAGAAAAGCTCATAAATGCATCAAGTGTAAAATGAGGTTCACATGGAGCTCGCAACTTACAAGACATCATCAAGAAATTCATTCTGGAGAGGAACGGTATGTTTGTAAAGAATGCGGAAAGAGCTTCCAACAACAACAAAAACTCACAGAACATCAACGATGCCACAAGACAACCTTTAAGTGCTCATGGTGTGAAAAATGCTTCAGTTATAAAAAAGACCTTACCAAACATGAAAGAATTCACACTGGAGAGAGACCCTTTAAATGCTCAACATGTGGAAAATGCTTCAGGGAAAGCTCACACCTTACCACTCATGAAAGAATTCACACTGGAGAGAGACCCTTTAAATGCTCAAAATGTGGGAAATGCTTCAAGCAAAGTGCACAGCTTACCAACCATGAAAGAATTCACACAGAAGAGAAACCCTTTCAATGCTCAAAATGTGGAAAATGCTTCAAGCGAAGCGAACACCTTACCAGTCATGAAAGAATTCACACAGAAGAGAAACCCTTTCCATGCTCAATTTGTGGAAAATGCTTCAGGACGAACTCAAACCTTACAAGGCATAAAAGAATTCACAAAGGGGAGAAACCCTTTAAGTGTGAGATATGTATGGAAAGCTTCAGTGATAGCTCCAGCTTTCAGAGACATCAACAAACCCATTCAGGAAAGAAACCATCTACATCTTGAGAATGTGGAAAGAGCTGAAACCAGAGAGCAACACTCATCAAACATCAGTGCTGCCACACAAGAGAGAAAACCTATAAATGCAAAAATGTGGAAAGAGATATGCAGACCCCTCATCCTTTACTGGACATGAAAGAATTCACAAAGGAGAGAGATGTGAGCAATGTTCTGTGTGCAGTGAAACGTTCTGTTGTAGGAAACCACTTGTTAGACACCAAAGAATTCATACATGGGTGACTCCCTAGAAATGTTCAGTGGGTGAGGAAATCTTTACTGGCCTACTAAACCTCGCAATACATTACAATGACTTCCATAAACTGCAGGGACAATACAAACACCCTAGTTCTATGATGTGCTTTTATGGTGAATTGATCCGTCATGAACATGAGAATGCAGAAACTCTATCATGGCCTGAAACGTGGTCAAACGTTCAGTCTCTGCTCAAACTTCACATGAAAGAAGCCCATGTCTTCTCCCATTTGATCCTTGCAGCATAAGTAGGTTTTCAGCCAGGGGGATCCTTAAGACAGGTCTTGATGTCCTGGAAGGTGATTTCAGGAAGCCAGGCCTTCACAGGGGATGTGATACATGGGACACCCTACCTCTGCTTCAGTGGTTCAATGGCTGTATTACTTCTATGTTTTCATGGGTTGTTTTTATTGCTTCATTGTATTTTATCATTTTAGGGAAATACAAGAAAAGGATATGTCACATGAATGCTCAGAGATCATTTCAGAGTTCAGAACTTTCTGGAGAGCAAAGAATGCACACATGGGAGATTCCCTACATATGCTTATTATGTGGGGAAACTATCACTTGTATAGCAAACTTTACGATACATCTAAGTGTCCATTTAGGGGAAGGGCCACACAAATGTTCACACTGTAGAAATTTTTTGGATAGCCAATCCAGCCTCCATGAATTTGGGAGTCCACAGAACAGGGAAATACCTTCACCGTTTGGAAGGTGGTAAAATGCAGTTTCAGCCCAATTATTATTTTCATCCACATTTGGGTGGATGCGATATGTGGAACTCCCTGTCTCACGTTTTGTGACTGTATTAGACATTTTAGTGGGATGTTTTTAATAGCTTAACAGAGAAACCTTATTTATGTGCTTCTCTGATGTTATTCATTGAATGTTTTATCTGGATGGTTTTAAGAGTGTAATCGTACTGTACCATTTTATGATAACTGCCTTTGGGAGAAGCTGGAGAAATAGAACTTCCCCCTCTGCCAGAGAAATGACAACCATTTTTTCTTTCTTTCTTGTTTTATGTGAGGGCCTTTACAAGGCAGGAGCCATACTAAAAAAATACCCAGGCTGGGTTGAGGGGTCTTCGGATTATTTTGCCAAGTTATAAAAATCCGAAAGGTATTCCCGAAAGGGAATCCTGAATCCACGCACAGGAGATATTAAGATGTGAAATGTTTCAAAGTCTTCTGCAGTTTCTCTCTTCTGGCAGTGAAATGGAAATCTGATCGGGCAGCTGTGGCTGGATTTTAGATGGCTTCTGTAACTTTCAATCTGTTTGAATACTAATAAAGTTCTGTGTGTGTTTTCTCTGTTTCGTACTCTTGATTTCAATTGTCTCATTAAACAAGAATGGTCCCAGGTTGGATGTTCAGGCTGCCATTTTGTACAGAGCTCCAACCCTTTACCCAAAGGGAACATGGGGGAATTTTATCCTGGGGAAAGAACGGTTGGCTGCATTTTCAATGTATTGAAGCCAAGGGTAATTTCTTAATTCATAACACTTCTTTTATTGAGTGATGTTGTCATATTCTGTGCAAGCAAGGGGAAACTGGAAAATATTGTCCCCCCTTCTTTTTGGTTCTTTCCACTAGTTGGAAGTCTTTGTGATTTGAAAGTGGAGCAACTGCAAGAAAGATGGACCACTGACTTTGTCACTTTCCACTCCTCTGATGGCATCCAAGTGCTCCTGCCTGCAGTTCCTCTGGACATCCAAATGGGGCAGGATGGAGAGGGTCTGTGTTTCTCTTGCAGCCTTCATGTCTCTGTCTTCCTCCATGAAACCAGTATTTATAAAACAAGAACAAACAAAGAGAAACCCTGGGTCTCCTGCAACCACCTTTAGAGAAGGGGTGGGGGTGTTAACTTTAGATGTAGGGTGGGGATCTTAACAAGCAAATAAACTATAATGGTTCAAAGAAAGAAAAAAATAGAAAACTTTACTTGTCAAATATTAATGGGAAAGGCGTTTTACTTCTGGACAAAATCTACACAGATATTTCCTCTTCAAAAACGTTGGAGCTGTAAGGTAAATATAATAACCAGGTGAAACGCAGACAGCTACACTGAGCCCTGATTCTATCCAAGTTTCTTACCAGTAAGATCTTTTTCCATGGAGCCCAAGGTAGCACATATGATCTCCCTCCTCCACTTTATCCTCACAACAACCCTGTGAGGTGGGTCAGGCTGAGAGTCATTGACTTGGCCAAGGTCACCCCGTGAGCTTCATGGTCAAGAAAGTAATTCAAACTTGATCTTCTTTTTAGCTGCTACACTAACGGTTACACCCCAGTGATTCCAGTTGGGGCAGGTTGGAGAGGGGCTGCGTTTATCCTGCAACCTTCATTCTCTGTCTTCCTCCATGAAACCACTATTTATAAAACAAACATAAACAAACAAAGAGAAACTCCTGGGTCTTCTGAAACTATTTTTACATAGGGGTGGGTGGGGGTGTTGCCTATTTGATAGGGTGGCCATATGAAAAGGAGGACAAGGCTCCTGTATCTTTAACAGTTGCATAGAAAAGAGAATTTCAGCAGGGGTCCTTAGGGTGACCATATGAAAAGGAGGACAGGGCTCCTGTATCTTTAACAGTAATGTAGGAAAGGGAATTTCAGCAGGTGTCAATTGAAGTGAGTGAAATTCCCTCTTCATCACAACAGTTAAAGCTACACTAGCTATAATAGAGTGGCCAGATACAAAAGAGGGCAGGGCTTCTGCAGCTTTAACTCTTGTGATGGAGAAGGAATTTCACCCTCTTCAATTGACACCTGCTGAAATTCCCTTTCCTACATTACTGTTAAAGATACAGGAGCCCTGTCCTCCTTTGCATATGGTCACCCTACCTTTGTATGCATATCACACTTGGTGAAATTTCCTCTTCATCACAACAGTTAAAGCTGCAGGAGGTATACTGTGATCAGGTTTACAAGAGGTCAGGGCACCTGCAACTTTAACTGTTGTGATGAAGAGGGAATTTCACCAGTTTCCCCATATATACAAATGACACCTGCTGTAATTCCCTTTTCTATGCAACTGTTAAAGCTACAGGAGCCCTGTCCTCCTTGTCATAGGGCCACCCTACTATTAGATGTAGGGTGGAGACCTTAACAAGAAAATAAACTATAATGGTTCAAAGAAAGAAAAAAGGACAAAACTTTACTGGACAAGTATTTATTAATGGGAAAGGAGTTTCACAACTGGACAAAATCAACATGGATACTCACTCTTCAAAACTATAATTGGCATAAGGTAAATATAATAACTAGGTTAAATGCATACAGCTAGCCTACAAACACTGTTTCCCCATTCTCTCCAAGTTTGTTCCCAGTAAGAACTTTTCCCAAGGAGCCCAAGGTAGCAGATGTGATCTCCCTCCTCCATTTTATTGTCACAAGAACCCTGTGATGTGGGTCAGGCTGAGAGTCAGTAACTCGGCCCAAGTCACCCAGTGATCTTCATGGTCAAGTAGGCACTTGAACCTGGATCTTCTCATTTTCACGAATCCTCTAACCATTACACCATAATGGCTTGTGAATGCAAATGGAATCTCCATGTTCAGGGATCATATATCTCTAAGAACAAGGAACTGGGAGCAACCAACAGTGGTGATGGCGTTGGTAGTGGGGAGGACTTCATGCTTTCCTCTCAGGCTTTTGAGAGACACATGATAGGCTGCGTTAATAGAAGTAGTGCTTCCAAATTATGTGAGTTACTGGTTCCCCTCTGTTCAGCACTGGTTTGGCCTCACATTGAGTATTGCGTCCAGTTCAGGTCTCCACTAATTCAAGAAGGACGCAGACAAACTGGAGGGGGTTCAAAGGAAGGCAATGAAGATGATCAGGTGTCTGCAAACAAAGCCCTATGAAGAGAGAGACTGAGAGAACAGGGCATGTTTAGCTTGGAGAAGAGAAGGCTGAGGGGACACATTATAGCATTGTGGGGTTGTTTAATTGCACTGAACTCCATTTCCCTGTAGCCCTTGCAAGTCCCGTGTGAGTGTCCCACACCTGGCCCCATTTAGCTGAGCCAAGTGCTCAGCTTGGAGTGAGAAGACAATTAAGAGGCAGAGGAGAAGGAATAAATCCCCCTTCTGCAGGCCAAGAAAGCAATACAGTCAGCTTTCTGCTCTCTGCTTTCATTTTTCTGAGGATGAGGGCTGTTTCCTTGATGTTCTCAGGTCAGTGACACCTCCAGGTTTTTGAGGAGCTTTGCAGGAGAACCCTCCCTCTGTGAGTCTACGTTCTTACTGCTGTTGTTACCAGCAGCTTTTTCTCCTCCTCCTCCTCCTCCCTGTCTGTTGTTGCTGGCAGCCCATGACACTTTCAAGTAGAGCTGATGAGAATTAAAAGAAAACTTGAAGTACATTTTGAGACTAAACAGGACAGTGTAATCTAACCTTAGGCCACACTGCTAAAATCAAACTTACTGATTTGAAATCTCATGCTAGGCCTTCTCTTTGACATTCTTGAGTTTAAGTATGGCAGTGGAAGGCTGGCCTGAAAATATGGAATGGTCTCCACCTGGATTCTAAATATCGCCGTATCTGGTGCAATATTTGGGACCATGTCTCCTTTTAGTAGGGCATTTATTGCTGGTATTTGATAGCACAGAGGTGAATGTATGTAGCAGGTGATGTTTGGTCTTGCAATCATTTTGCCAGAGTGGATTGAGGGATGACATTGGCTTCTAGATTTGTTTCAGGAACTGGTCTCTATGCCTTTCCGTCTCTCTTCTGTGGCCTGCTGTTCTGGGTGAAGTGTTTGAGCTTTAGAAGGTGTCTATAAACAAGGATGGATCTACTATCCAAGACCTTATCAGAATACGTCAATATGTATTAACAAAACCACAGTGATGCTGGAATATAATTAAATGTTGAGAACTGTGGAAGCTGCGCTGAGATCCTTACAAGAGGAACGAAGGAGGAACGTAAATGGGATGATGGCAGTGGTGGCGTTGATAATGATAATTGGGGTGTGCAAAGTGGGTCTTCTATCCCTCGAACTTCAATCTGGAGCTCCGTAGAGGTGATTCTCTGCCAGGATTTTGGCGTGCCCCCCATTCCCCTCTCTCTGCCTCATTGAATTACCCTTGAAGAACCATTCAGTATTCGGGTAACGGGTATTAACAGAAATGCTTACAGCTCCCTCATTTTTACAGATAAAGAGTTAGAACTTGGCACAGTGATAGCTCTAAAGGAGCGCTGTAGCCCCACCAAGTCCCAATCATATTGGTTTATGCTTTATTTTCATCAAAAAATGTAAATGGAAACTAACACAAATGCATATATCTGTATACTTTTTATAGAAGGCTGGAGTGGGGAATTTTTTTAAAAAATCTTAAACTCAAGGCATGAATAGATCTGTTCAACTTGGAGAAAGCCCTCCTAAAGAGCTTACCAAGTTGAATCAGATCTATTCATGCCTTGAGTTTTTAGGATTTTTTTTTAAATTCCCCACTCCAGCCTTCTCCAAACTATTGCCCTCCAGATCTACCCAACCACTGAAATAAAGAGCTTCCCTGTGTCTCAGGTTTTTTTTTTTTTTGGTTAATATTTTTATTTTCTACATTAATTAAACATACAGCATTACAATAATAAAAGAAAAGAAACATCAAACAACTGCTACATACACATTGAATAAACGTTGAGTACATATATGTTGAATAGATATTACCTATAAATTATCATACTACAACATAATCGTTCTTAACATAAAAGTGCACCCCCCACCTCGGGATCTATTCCTGATTCCAAAATCTTAGCGTTTCTTCTGCTGGCGGTTTCCCACTTCCCTTAGTAAACACGAATATTAGGAACTGTTTCCAGATTCCTTCAAACTCATTTATTTTAGTTATGCCTTTTCTCCACTTAATATTACAAGTCATTTTATCATTTATAGCTATATCCCATACTTCTTTATACCATTCTTCAATAAAGTATTCCCCTTGAATCTTCCAGTTCCTAGCTACCATCAATCGTGCTGCAGTCAGCAAACTCGATATCAGCTCTTTAGTTTCTTTTCCACATTTTAAATCTTCAAATAGTGATAGTAATGCAATCTTTGGTGTTTGTTCTATTTTCATTCCCACTATTTCTTCGATTTCTAAAAACACCATCTTCCAAAGTCTTTGTACATATTTGCATTCCCACCACATATGTAAATACGTTCCTTTTTCCCCACAACCTCTCCAACAATTTGCTGAATGCTGATCATTTATCTTATTCAATCTTATCGGGGTTAGGTACCACCTCCACAAAATTTTAAAATAATTCTCCTTTATTCTCACTGACATACTTCTCAACACTCTTTGTTTCCATAGTCCCTCCCATCTCTGTCGCCCTATTTGCACCTTCAAATCTGTCTCCCATACCATTTTCCCTGAGCTTTCCCTTAACTCCTTTTCTAACAATATTTTATATATTTCGCTCATTAACCCTTTTAAAACTATGCTACCTCCTTTACCTTTTTCCTTATTTACTATTAACTCTTCAAACTTCGTCATCTTTCTGCAATCTCTGTTGTCTTTAATCCACTTTTTATTCCATTGTTCTAATTGCCCATACTCTAACCAAGATAATTTTTTCTCCTTTAACAAATTTTCCATATCTTCTCTTGTTTTTATATCTCTTAACCAATCTTTTAATTTCATTTTATTTTTCTCTTTTAATATTTTAGACAATCTACCCTTCAGATCCTCTGGGAAATTCTTTAACATAATTACCGGTGATAAGGGAGAGTTGCTCGGAAGCAACCTCCCTTTAAATTTACTCCAAATTTCCCATTGAGTCCTCAGGAGTGGATTATCTATACTTCCAACCCACTTTCTCCCTCCTTCCTTAAAAAAGACATTATCCAAACTCATCTCTATATTACTTGTAGTTTTTTCCTTCATCCAATGTAAATCTCCTACTCCTATAATTGCTTCTACAATGTGTCTTAATCTATTTGCTACATAGTATAATTTTATATTTGGGAGACCCAATCCACCCTTTTTTTGGCTTAGATACCAATTATTTTTATTTACCCTCACTTTCTTTTCTCCATTACAATATTTATTAATAATATTTTGCCAACTTTTTATCTCAGTTTCTGAAATTTTTATTGGTTACATCCTAAACACAAAATTAATTTTAGCTAAAATCTTCATTTTTATTAAAGCTATTCTTCCAAACCAAGATAAATTTAGTCTTTTATATTTCTCCAGTTTTTCTAATACCTCTTCCTTTAACCTCGTTAAATTCTCCTTTTCTAGGTTCTCCTAATTTTTTGTAAGTTTAATTCCCAAGTATTTAATCTCCTCCTTAATTCTCATTTCTATTCCCTTATATTCCCATTCCTTTTCTTCCTTCTTAGTATAATTAAACAACATCATCTCTGATTTAGACCAATTTATTCTTAATCCTGCAACTTCTTCAAATTCCCTCAGTTGATATTTAATTCTATCTATTATTCTTATTGGGTTCTTAATAGTCAATAAGGTATCGTCCGCAAACATATTCAACTTTATTTCCCTTACCTCTCCAATTCCTTCTATCTCTTCATCATCCCTTAATGCGTTTGCCAATACTTCCATAACCATTACAAACAGGACCGGCGAGAGCGGACAACCTTGTCTTGTACCTCTGGCTAGTCGTATCTTTTCGGTGAGTCCGTCGTTTACCACCACTACAGCTGTATTTTGGGAATATAGCTGTTCTATTATATTTTTAAATTTATTTCCAAATCCCATTTTATCTACAATAATCTTTAATGCCTGCCAGCTCACACAATCAAAAGCCTTAAAAATATCCAGTGCCAAAATTCCTGCCTTAATATTTGACTTTTTTATTACATTTATTGCATTTAAAACTCTTCCCACTAAACTATGCATCTGCCTTCCTGCCACAAATCCGCATTGATCTTCTCCTATATATCCTGATATAAATTTATTTAACCGTTTAGCCATAATAGATGAAAAATTTTTGGCATCCTGATTTATTAATGAGATAGGTCTATAAGAATCAGGACTAGTCAGATCTTTATCTGGTTTTGGAATTAATATTATCAATGAATGTTCCCATGATTCAGGTATCTTCTCTCCTAATAATATAACATTATAAAGTTTCACTAATTTCGGAATTAAAAATTCTTTAAAAACTATAATATTCTGATCCCAAACCATCTGCTCCCGGTGATTTACCAACTTTCAAATTATCAATTACTTCTTCAACTTCTCTTTGAGTTATTACCTTCTCCATTTGCTCTTTATGTTCTATTTTTATTCCCTTCTTTATAAACCTTCCAATATATTCCCCCACCTTCTCTTGTTGAATTTCTTTACCCTTATATAATTCCTGATAAAATTTCTGAAAATTTTTTATTTTATCTTTCATTGTATGGTAATAATTCCCTCGATTGTCCTTCAATACTTCTATCCCATTTCTCCCTTTTTCTTTTTGTGTGAGTCTGGCAAGCAACCTAGAATTCCTATTGTTAGTTTCAAAATATTCCCTTTTCATATATATTAAATTTTTTTGAACCTCCTCTAAATTTAAATTTTCTAATTGTTTCTTCTTAGCTTGTATTTCTACTAATTTATATTTATTTTTACCTTGCCAATATTCTTCCTCCAAACTTCTAATTTCTGTCTCTAGCTTCTCCTGCTCTGCATGTTGTTGTCTTTTTAAGCTGCACATTTCTCTAATGAAAATTCCTCTTGCTACAGCCTTCATGGTGTCCCAAACGACCGACCCAGCTGTTCCTCCCTTTTCATTAATTTCCCAAGACTCTGACATTTCCTTCTGAATTTTTTCTACCACTTTATTATATTTCAATATTTTTGTATTCAATTTCCATCTGTACGCCTCTTTATAATTCTTCTTAAATGCAAATTCTAAACTTAACAATGCGTGGTCAGTTACCTTTATTACCCCCATTTCCATTTTACAAATCTTAGTTGCAAAATCTTTTGAGACAAAGATATAATCTATCCTGGAGTATGTATGATGAACTGGGGAAAAGTACGAAAACCCAGGCTTAGCCCCGTTAAGTAAACGCCAAGAATCTAAATCATCATTTTCTTTTACCAATTTATTCAAAATAGTTATATTGTTCCTCTTTTCAACATTAGTGGGGTTCGACCTGTCCCATCTATTATCCATAACCATATTAAAGTCCCCAGCTAAAATAACATACC
Organism: Elgaria multicarinata webbii; assembly: GCF_023053635.1. Lineage (NCBI taxonomy): Eukaryota > Metazoa > Chordata > Lepidosauria > Squamata > Anguidae > Elgaria > Elgaria multicarinata. Next base: position 161,411,733 of record NC_086173.1, read on the forward strand.
CCTCCTTGAATTCTTCTATTTCTTCAAATAATTTTATAAAAAACTCTCTATGTCTCTCATTTGGGGCATACACATTAATTAACGTATATACCTTTCCTTCAATTTTACCTTTTATCATAAGATATCTACCACTATCGTCCTTTTTTATATCTTCTAGTATGAATCCACTTTTTTTTGAGATCAGAGTGGCCACTCCATTTTTTTTTGAAGTCCCTAACGACTTTTCATAATAAGCTAGCCACTTTAATTTTATCATATTCACATTTTCGAAGCCTTGGGGTGTTTCTTGCACCATTATAATATCAGATCCTTCTTTATTAAACATTTGTTCTATTCGCCTCCTTTTCACGACTGCCCCCAAACCTTTAACATTGAGTGTTGATACTTTTATCTTTTTATCCATATTCACCCTTTTGGAGTCTCTTCCGATCCCTTGTGCTCTGAAACTCAAATTTACAAACATAAACACACAAACTCCTTACTACCACCCCCAATCCCCTTACCCCAACCCCTTCCCTCCTCCCTTCCCCCCTCCCCTCCCCCAACTCTTTCCCCCCCCACATCCCCGTGAGTCTAATACTCCAGCCATCTACTTTAAGGGGAGGGGGGGAGGCAGTGCTGCGCCTGGCCGGCAAGGTTTCTATGCTTAACATTTTATCTACAATTATCTCACAATACAGTTAACAATTATATTACACCCCAGATGTCTAACTCAGGTTTAAAAGCTTTCTCACTCACCATGCCAGCCAGCCAGCACAGCAGTACATTCACACTGTAGAAATGTGGATGATTGACTTTTATAAGTCTGAGCAGAAACTTGCTCCCTCTCTCCCTCTCCCCCCCTCCGGCCAGAATCAGCAGCCAATTAGTGTTTCCCACTCCCCCAAACACTCGATTGGAGGAGAACATGGTCAGGGACAGTGCTGTTGTGATTCCTAATTGGTTAGCCACAGAAGTCAATATCAAAGCTACACCTCACCACACTCAATATCTTCCAAAGATGGAGATATTCAGTTTATATACACCCACCCACCCACCCACCCACAGAGAGAGAGAGAGAGAGAGGGGGGGGATACTTCAAGAGACTTTAGAAGCTCCAACTGGATACGTCTCTGCTGTGATATTCGTCGATAGGTTTGACAGCAGCCAATCTCTGCTCTAGAAGATTGAAGGCCCTGCAGATGTTCATGGTTACCAGATAATTCCTTCTGGAGTGCACACCCCTAAATGATAATGATGAATCCTGATTTACATGTGCAAATGTATATTTTGCTGCCAGAACGAATCATTCCTTTTTCTGTTCATTCTGATTTCCACCTCTTTTTCCCTAGGCCGTAGGAGAGCACAACCATCTAAATGACCATCCTTCTACTCATCTATAGTCCAAGACTAATTTTGTGAAGTGACTCATGGAGCAACAAAGGTCCACAGGCCAAAGATCAGAGGAAGGATCAGAAGAGACACAAGAAGAACCCCATGAACCTCAGGCAAGACGGATTTCAGTAACGGGTTAGCAGTTGAGATTCAGCCTGTCTCATCTCCAAGACATTGAGCCAAAGGCTGGTTATTTGTCATATGGAATGATAGGACCAGTGTGGCTGGTTCTTACCACAAGCTACAATCTGAGATTGGGCCAGGTTGGTGTGGGTGATCGGTTGGATGAATGGAGTGTGTGAGTTTCTGAAGTGTTGAGGTTATGTTTGAGTTGTGAGCAGGTGCAGAAAGAGTGTGAAAATTTCTGGTATTGTAAAGATGTGCTTGGAAAACTCTTGACACTGCCATCAATGGAGGTCGTACCTCCGTTCCAGTGACTTGCAGCAGAAGGAGTTATAGTAGCAGGATGGGGTTTGGGCATTAGAGTAGAACGGGTTACACATGTTTATATACAGTTCCACCTTTGCTTGCTCTGAAATCTCAACAAACCCCAGATTTTTTCCTGCACCACATGTATGAAAGATTGATCACTGCAGATCAATCAGGTGGATTTTGTTATCCACTTACTAAACTTCAGCTTGAGCACTACGGAAATTCTTGAAAGTTCAAAAGCTTTCAAAGCTTGAGCTTTAATAGCCAAACTGCCTGTTTCAGTGCCTTTGTCAGGAGCCTGAGTCTTTCAGGGTACTACAGCTACTACGCAGATCTGTGCCGCACAGGCACATAGGCAGAAAAAACACAAAGTCAGGGATGAAAGGAGGGGTAGTGGTAGAGTTGGTGGACAATGTTCTGAAATTGGTGGAAGGGGGCGGGGAGAGAAAAGCCAGGTTTCAAAATGTGGGGAAAGAGGCAAGGAGCTGGACTGGGGACTGATGGAAATGTTGTTCTGTGGCAATAGCTGTGAGGAAGCAAGGGCCAAAAGACCTCCATTGCATTGAAGGAAAGTAACCTTCATACAGCTTCTGCAGCACTGACATAGCAGAAATAAAAAAAACCATAGGGGTGGGCACTGGGTGTACCTGGTGTGCCCGGGAACACCCTAATGCCTTTGAGGACACTTCCACTTTAAAGTGCCTTTAAGGAGGATGTGGAAGCACTTTCCAGAATCCTGCCAGGCTCGCTAATGAGGGCTGCCACTAGCATGCGTGGTGGAAATACGCACTTTCTGGAGCCCCTTTAATGCCCCAGTTGGAGCAGCGGAGAGCCTGCTTTCTAGGGCCTCTGGAAAGTGCCTAATTCCCCCCACCATGTGAATGGCAGCTACCATTACTGTGGTGGTGGAGAATTACATACTTCCTCGAGGCCAAGGAAAGTGTGACTTCTCACCCCCATTGAAAGGGGACTTGGACAGAGCTCTATCCCCTCCTTTGCTCCAATCAGGGCCTTTAAGAGTACTGTTCTATGCAAAGAACAGTATGTTTTGTTTCCGGGCTACTAGCACCATTTATGACATGGACTTTAGTATATATAGATATAAATTAGCATATGCAGATTAGGCCTTATATCATCATACACAATCAACCTAACCTGAAAGGGCTTCTCTCTCTGGTTTCAGGGAGAATTTGAACAGGGGGCTGATAGGTCTTCCATTTCAAGCCAGGCTGGGTCTGATGTTGAGAAGAGTTCATGGTGTCCAGAAACGGATGAGGAAGATGAAGATGCTGAGGCCAGACCATCAGGTGTGTGTTTGTGTGTGGGGGGGTGATATGGCATTTTGTGTGTGGGTTCTGGATTGCTCTGAAACTCCCTTCTGGGCTAGATTCAACTCTAGCTGCAGCATCATGCTCTGAAAATCAATCCCGAAGTGTTATCAGGTAAAGCTGCCCAATTTGACTTCTACTGACTTTTTCTTAATACAGCAACTGAGATTGTTTCTAGTGCGAATACTACCAGGTTGATTTGTGATGCTGTGCTTTACTTACTTCTCCAGCACAAAAAAGGTGGACTATGGAATTTGGAGACCTTGGCAAACACCCGCCTTTTCTGATTTCCACACTTTTGTGCTAGCCACTGGTAAAGATTGCTTTTTTCACCCCCAGAATATCAAAGCAAAGAATTTTTTTTAATGCTTCCACAGAAGTTCCTGGAATTTGCAGTTATAGCAACACCTATGACTGAATCTTCCAAATTTCAGTCAGTTAAATCCAGTTAATCAGTTAATTCCTTTTCTCAAAAACTAAAACAAAAGGCAAAAAAAAAACCCCACTTGTCAATCCTCACAGGGGAATAGAATTCCTAATCAGAAGATATTTAATGTGGCCATTGGGAAGTCACTATCCCTAAACTCTGGTGTAGGTTTTGCTTCCTTTTTTCTTAGTACTTTCCTTTTGTCTGTCCTTAACCTGCCACAATTCAGCTTTAATGGATGTTCTTCTCATTAAGGAAAGAAAGAAGTTAAACCTTTCTTTGGTTGTAACACACATTACCTGGGAGTCAGTCACACTGAATTCAGGGGAGCTTATTTATTGAACTACTTCGCTTTCTCCACTCTGTATCATTTTATAAACCTCCCCCTTTTTTCTAGGTTATACAGACAAACATTGAAGCATTTTCTTGTAAAGGAGTTGTTCCAGACCCCTGCTCATTTTGGCAGCAATTTCCCAAATTTGTAAAAAGAATAGTAAGATGAAGCATTTAAGAAAAGCATTTAAGAAAGGCAAAGGCTATCAATGACGACTAGCCCTGATGGTTGTGTGCTATCTCCAGTGCTCAATTATGTGCATGCTTCACACATGCAGATGCACACGAGCTCAAAAGAAAAGCAGGTACAGAAACAAACAAAAAAGCACAACCTATTCAAGCTATAGTGGGCATAAGGGAAGTAAAACCAACACGAATGCCACTAGCTCTAATAAGACTCACACGGAGGAACAAGCAACAAACCTAAGTACATCTTAATAATATTGAAGAAGGATTTAAGGGAAGGGGATGGCTTGAAATGAAATTGAGAATGGCTGGGTAATTACCGACAGATGAATGAAGAAGTAAAGATGCACTATTGCAACAAGGGGCCTTTTCTGTGGTGGCCCCTCAGCTGTGGAACAATCTCTCTGGCGAGGCCTGCCTGGTGCCGAAATTAATGTTGTTATCATTTTGGCACCAGGTCAAGACTATTCTCTTCTCCCAGGAATTTAGCAATATGAAATGATCCTGGGTCTGTTCTTTTAGGCTAATAATTAAGTTGTTATAGTATTTTTAAATGTGGTTTTAAATATATGTGCATATTCTATGTTTTTTGTGGTTGTTAATTTTTGTATATTATTTTTAAGTCTTAATATTATGAAAACTGCCCAGAGAACTTTGGCTATGGGGTTGCATACAAATGCAACAAATAAATAAATGAATAAATAAATAGATTTGTCTGGAACTGTACAAAGCAATTTGGACTGCTTCAAACCAATCTGGTTGGGGTTCAGATCCAGAAGTGCTTCGGTCCAAAACAGCCTGCTTCGGTTTCAGAATTTGGAATGGAGGAATGCAGAGCAGTAACTTTTTATCTTGTTTATTCCATCAGATGCTGTGAAGGAGAGTGAGAATGAGGGAGAAAAACATAGGACATCAGCAGGAAGAGTGAGAATTGAAGAGGTAAAAGTGGTCTTGCGCAATCAGGATAGATCCTGCAGGCAGAGGGGATACCATACACAGAAGAAGAAGGATGAATCCATTCCATCCTGCACTGGGCTCCACATTGAACAAGAACAACAGACAGGAAAGAGACACAGAAAGCATCTTGGTGCTCATTTGAGAATGCACAGAGCGGAGGAACCTAGTCAAAGCTCAAAGTCTGTGAAAAGTGGCTGTCTGAGCAAACCAACTGTAAAGTGTCCAAAGCTTGATACAAAGGAAAAAAGTAATAAATGCTTCAAGTGTGGAATGTGGTTCACATGGATCTCGCAACTTACAAGACATCATCGAAAAATTCATTCTGGAGAAGAACTATATATTTGTACAGAATGCGGAAAGAGCTTCCAACAACAAAAACATCTCACAGCACATCAAGGATGCCATAAGAAATCCTTTAAATGCTCAACATGTGGAAAATGCTACACTAAGAGCTCATACCTTACCAATCATGAAAGAAGTCACACAGGAGAGAAACCCTTTAAATGCTCGACATGTGGAAAATGCTTCAAGGATAGCTCAAGCCTTACCATTCATAAAAGAATTCACACAGGAGAGAAACCCTTTAAATGTTCAACATGTGGAAAATGCTATGCTAAGAGCTCATACCTTACCAATCATGAAAGAAGTCACACAGGAGAGAAACCCCTTAAATGCTCGACATGTGGAAAATGCTTCAAGGATAGCTCAAGCCTTACCATTCATAAAAGAATTCACACAGGAGAGAAACCCTTTAAATGTTCAACATGTGGAAAATGCTATGCTAAGAGCTCATACCTTACCAATCATGAAAGAAGTCACACAGGAGAGAAACCCCTTAAATGCTCGACATGTGGAAAATGCTTCAAGGATAGCTCAAGCCTTACCATTCATAAAAGAACTCACACAGGAGAGAAACCCTTTAAATGTTCAACATGTGGAAAATGCTACGCTAAGAGCTCATACCTTACCAATCATGAAAGAATTCACACAGGAGAGAAACCCTTTAAATGCTCAACATGTGGAAAATGCTACACTAAGAGCTCATACCTTACCAATCATAAAAGAAGTCACACAGGAGAGAAACCCCTTAAATGCTCGACATGTGGAAAATGCTTCAAGGATAGCTCAAGCCTTACCATTCATAAAAGAATTCACACAGGAGAGAAACCCTTTAAATGTTCAACATGTGGAAAATGCTACGCTAAGAGTTCATATCTTACCAATCATGAAAGAAATCACACTGGAGAGAAACCCTTTAAATGCTCGACATGTGGAAAATGCTTCAGGTGGAGCTCAGGCCTAAAAAGCCATGAAAGAATTCACACAGAAGAGAAAGCATTTAAATGCTCAACATGTGGAAAATGCTTCAGGCGGAGCTCAGACCTTATCAGGCATAAAAGAGTTCACACAGGGGAGAAACCCTTTAAATGCCTAACATTTGGAAAGTGTTTCAGGGATAGCTCCAAACTTACCAAACATGAAAGAATTCACACAGGACAGAAAACTTTTCAGTGCTCGATATGTGGAAAATGCTTCAGGGAGACCTCAAGCCTTACAAGGCATGAAAGGATTCACAAAGGGGAGAAACCTTTTAAGTGTAAGGAATGTGGAGAAAGCTTCAGTGATGGCTCCAAATTTAAGGAACATCAACACATTCATTCAGGAAAGAAACCATCTACACCTTGAGAATGTGGAAAGAGCTTCAACCAGAGAGCAACACTCATCAAACATCAGTGGTGTCATACAGGAGAGAAACTCTATAAATGCAAAGAATGTGGAAAGAGATATGCAGACCCTTCATCCTTTACTCGACATGAAAGTATTCACAAAGGAGAGAGACGTTAGCAATGTTCTTTGTGCAGTGAAACATTCCGTTGCAGGAAACCGCTTGTTAGACATTGAAGAGTTCATACACGGGGGACTCCCCAGAAATGTTCAGTGTGTGAGGAAATCTTCACTGGCCTACTAAACCTCGCAATACATTACAATGACTTCCATAAACTGCAGGGACCATACAACCATCCTCATTCTATGATGCGTTTTGATGGTGAATTGATCCGTCATGAACATGAGAATGCAGAAACTCCATCATGGCCTGAAATGTGACCAAAAGTTCAGTCTCTGCTCACACCTCGAAGTAGGTTTTCAGCCATGGGGATCCTTAAGACAGACCTTGATGTCCCGGAAGATGATTTCATGAAGCCAGGCCTTCTGAGGGAATGTGATACATGGGACAGCCTACATCCGCTTCAGCGGTTCAATGGCTGTATTACTTTTATGTTTCATGGGGTGTTTTTAATGCTTCATTGCATTTTATCATTTTAGGAAAATACCAGAAAAGGATATGTCACATGAATGCTCAGACATAATTACAGAGTTCAGAAGTTTCCGGAAAGCAAAGAATGCACACATGGGAAATTCCCTACATATGCTTATTATGTGAGAAAACAGTCACTTGTATAGCAAACCGTAAGATACATCTAAGTGTCCATTTAGAGGAAGGGCCACACAAATGTTCATGCTGTAGAAATTTTTTGGATAGCCAATCCAGCCTCCATGAATTTGGGAGTCCACATAACAGGGAAATACCTCCACCGTTTGGAAGGTGGTAAGATGCAGTTTTTGCCCATATGTTATTTTTCATCAAAGGATCCACATTTGGGTGGATGCCATATGTGGAACTCCCTGCCTCACATTCTGTGACTGTATTAGATGTTTTAGAGGGATGGTTTTAATAGCTTTCAATGACCCTTTTCTTGTGGTTCTTTGATGCTATTCATTGTATATTTTATCTGGATGGTTTTAAGAGTGTAATTCTACTGTACCGTTTTATGATAATTGCCTTTGGGAGAAGCTGGAGCAATAGAACTTCCCCTCTGCCAGAGAAAGGACAACAAACATTTTTTCTTTCTTGACTTATGTGAGGGCGTTTCCAAGGAGCCCTACCAAGAAATGCTCCAGTTGGGTTGAGGGTTCTTCGGATTATTTGGACAGTTATAAATGTCCAAAAGGTCAATGTGGGGAATCCTGAATCCACCCACTGGAGATTTTAAGATATGAAATGTTTCAAAGACTTCTGCAGTTTCTCCCTTCTGGTGTTGAAATGGAAATCTGGTCTTGGAGCTGAGTCTGCTTTTTAGATGGCTTCTGTAACTTTCAATGTATTTGAATACTAATAAAGTTCTGTGTGTGTTTTCTCTGTTTCGTACTCTTGATTTCATTTGCCTCATTAAACAAGAATGGTCCCAGGTTGGATGTTCAGGCTACCATTTTGTACAGAGCTCCAACCCTTTACCCTCAGGGAACATGGGGGAATTTTATCCTGGGGAAAGAATGATTGGACTGCATTTTCAATGCATGGAAGCCAAGGGTAATTCCTTAATTCATAACACTTCTTTTATGGAGTGATGTTGTCATGCTCTGTGCAGGCAAGGGGAAACAGGCAAAATATTGTGCCCTCCTGCTATTTGGTTCTTTCCACCTGTTGGAAGTCTTTGTGATTTGAAAGTGGAGCAACTGCAAGAAAGACGGACCACTGAAGGGTTCACTTCCTACTCCTCTAAGGGGCATCCTAGTGCTCCTGCCTGCAGTTCCTCTGTACATCCAATTGGGGCAGGATGGAGAGGGTCTGTTTTTGTCCTGCAGCCTTCATTTCTCTGTCTTCCTCCATGAAACCAGTATTTAAAAAACAAGAACAAACAAAGAGAAACCCTGGGTGTCCTGCAACCACTTTTAGATAAGGGCTGGGGGTGTTGGCTATTAGATGTAGGGTGGGGTCTTAATGGTTCAAAGAAAGAAAAAATAGAACACTTTACTGGACAAGTATAAATGGGAAAGGAGTTTTACATCTGGACAAAATCTACACAGTTGCTCACTATTCAAAACTGTTAGAGCTGTAAGGTATATGTATTAACCAGGTTAAATGCAGACAGCTACACTGAGCCCTGATTCTATCCAAGTTAATTCCCAGTGAGATCATTTTCCATGGAGCCCAAGGTAGCACATGTATTCACCCTCCTCCATTTTATCCTCACAACAGCCTTGTGAGGTGGTTAGGCTGAGAGTCAGTGACTTGGCCAAGGTCAACCAGTGAGCTTCATGGTCAAGTATGCACTTGAACCCGGATTTTCTCATTTCAGCTCGTACTCTAACCATTACACCAAAGAGATTCCTGAGGAGTGATTTCAAATAGAACCTCCATGTTCAGGGATCATATCTCTCTAAGCACAAGGAACTGGGAGCCACCAACGGTGGTGATGGCATTGGTAGAGTGGAGGATTTCATGCTTTCCTTTCAGGCTTTTGAGAGGCACGTGATGCTATTTTCGTCTGCATTAATTGAAGTAGCGCTTCCAAATTGTGTGAGATACTGGTTCCCCTCTGTTCAGCACTCATTAGGCCTCATCTTGTGCATTGCATAGGGTGACCATATGAAAAGGAGGACAGGGCTCCTGTATCTTTAACAGTTGCATAGAAAAGAGAATTTCAGCAGGTGTCCTTTGTATGCATATCGCACTTGGTGAAATTTCTTCTTCATCACAACAGTTAAAGCTGCAGGAGCTATACTGTGATCAGATTTACAAGAGGGCAGGGCACCTGCAGCTTTAACTGTTGTGATGAAGAGGGAATTTCACCAAATTCCCCATATATACAAATGACACCTGCTGAAATTCCCTTTTCAACACAACTTTTAAAGCTACAGGAGCTTGTCCTCCTTTTCATATGGTCCCCCTGGTATTGCTTCCAGTACTGGATACCACACTTCCAGAAGGATGCAGGCAAGCTGGAGGGGGTTCAGAGGAGGACAAGGAGGATGACTAGGGGTCTGGAAACAAAGCCCTATGAGGAGAGACTGAAAGAACAGGGCATGCTTAGCCTGGAGAAAAGAAGATTGAGGGGAGACATGATAGCATTGTGGGATTATTTAATTGCACTGAACTCCATTTCCCAGTAGCCCTTGCAAGTCCTGCGTGAATGTCCCACAGCTGGCCCCATTTCTCTGAGCCAGGTGCTCCGCTTGGAGTAAGAAGACAATTAAGAGGCAAAAGGGAAGGAATAAAACCCCTTTCTGCAGTCCAAGCAAGCAGTGCACGGAGCTTGCTGCTCTCTCCATTCACTTTTCTGAGGATGAGGGCTGTTTCCTTGATGTTCTCAGGTCAGTGATGCCTCCAGGTTTTTGAGGAGCTTTACAGAAGAATCATCCCTCTGTGAGTCTACGTTCTTACTGCTGTATTACCAGCTTTTTCTCCTCCTCCTCCTCCCTGTTCTGACCTGCTTGCTTGGCAGTCAAGAGAGTCACTGAGCAAGAAGACAATGGCGTCTCCTGCTCCTCCTTCTCACCACCAACATTGTCTGGGCCAGAAGGAGAAGCAGGTGAATGAACAGGTGGAAATGGTGAAAAGAAGAAGCTGATCCAGGGAGATCTTCCATGTGGGCCCCTGCTGGGGGTGGGACTTCAGTTGGTATCTCACAATTCCTGCCCTTGATGCTGGCTCCATCTAAGGTCATGCTTTGTGGAAAGTGCTGTTTGAAATGCACCAGACAAAAAGGAACGTTGATCCAGGGTCTAAGTTGGGGCTTCCAAATTAATTGGTATGTTAAATCTGTTGATTGGAGGAGAACATGGTCAGGGACAGTGCTGTGGCGATTCGTAATTGGTTAGTCACAGAAGTCAACACCAAAGCTATACCTCAGCACACTCAGCATCTTTCAAATATGGAGATATTCAGTTCATACAAACACACAAACACACAGGTAGAGCGAGAGAGAGAGAGAGAGAGAGAGAGAGAACAGGATAATTCCAGAGACCTTAGAAGCTCTGACTTGGCACATCTCCGCTGTGATATTAATCAATGGGTTTGGTAGCAGCTAGTCTCTGCTCTGGAAGATCGGATGCTCTGCAGATGTTCGTGGTTACCAGATAATTCCTACTGGAGTTCACAAACCTAAATGATAATGATAACGATGAATCCTGATTTACATGTGCAAATGTATATTTTGCTACCAGAAGGAATCATTCCTTTTTCTGTTCTTTCTGATTTCCACTTCTTTTTCCCTAAGCCATAGGAGAGCACAACAATCTAAATGACCATCCTTCCAGTCATCTATAGTTCAAGACTACTTTTGTGAAGTGACCCATGGAGCAACAGATGTCCACAGACCAAAGATCAGAGGAAGGATCAGGAGAGACAGGAGAAGAACCCCATGAACCTCAGGCAAGAATGATTTCAGTAATGGGCTAGCAGTTGAGATTCTGCCTGTCTAATCACTAAGACATTGAGCCAAAGGCTGGTTATTTGGAATGTGGAATGATAGTGACCAGTGCGGCTGGTTCTAACCACCAGCTATAATCTGAGATTGGGCCGGGTTGGGTGTGGGTGATTGGTCAGATGAATGGAGTGTGTGTTTCTGAATGTTTAAGTTGTGAGCGGGTGCAGAAAGAGTGTGGAAACTTCTGATGTTGTAAGGATGTGCTTGGAAAACTCTGACACCGCAATCCATGGAGGTGGTATCTCTATTCCAGCGACTTGCTGCAGAAGGTGATATAGCAGCACGATGGGGTTTGGGCATCAGAGGGGAATGGTTTACACATGTTTATATACACTTCCATCTTTGCTTGCTGCGAAATCTCAACAAAACCCAGATTTTTTTCTGCACCACATGCATAAAAGATTGATCACTACAAATCTATCAAGCCGATTTTGTAATTCCCAATCCTTAAGCTTCAGCTTGAGCACTATGGAAATTCTTGAAATTTCAAAAGCTTTCAAAGCTTGAGCTTCAATAACCAAATAGTGTGTTTCAGGGCCCTTGTCAGGAGCCTGAGGCTTTCAGGGAACTAGAGCTACTAGTCAGGTCTGTGCCGCACAGCACGTAGGCAGAAAAACACAAAGGCAGGGATGAAAGGAATGCCTTGTGCTTTGTGAGTCAGGGATGGAGGTGGTGGACTTAATGTTCTGAAATTAAGGTGGGGGGAGGAAAAGAAGCGGCCCTAGGAAAAGCCAGGTTTTAAAATGTGGGGGAAGAGGGAATGAGGTGGACTTGGGACTGATGGAAATGTCGTTCAGGGACAGTAGGTGTGAGGAAGCAAGCATCAAAAGACCTCCATTGCATTGAAGGAAAGTAACCTTCATTCAGCTTCTGTAGGACTGATGTAGCAGAAACAAAAAAAAAACATAGGCGTGGGCACTGGGTGTGCCGGATGTGTGCAGGAACACCCTAATTGCCTTGGGGACACTTCCACTTTAATGTGTCTTTAAGGGGGCCGTGAAAGCGCCTTCCCGAATTCTGCCAGGCTCGCTAATAGGGGCTGCCATTAGCATGCGTGGAGGAAATATGCACTTTCTGAAGGCCCCTTTAATGCCCCTGTTGGAGCAGAGGAGAGGAGAGCCCACTTTCTGGGGTCTCCAGAAAGTGCCTAATTCAACCCACCATGCTAATAGCAGCCACCATTACTGTGGTGGTGGAGAATTACATACTTTCTCGAGGCCAAGGGAAGTGTGACCTCACCCCATTGAAAGGGGACTTGGACAGGGCTCTATCCCCTCCCCTGCTCCAATCAGGACCTTTAAGAGTGCACACCCTATACAAAGAACAGTATATTTTGTGCTCTGACTACTAGCAGCAAGGTGACATGTACTTTACAGTAGTATATATAGATACAAATTAACATATGCATATTAGGCCCTATATCATCAGGCACAATCACCCTAACCTGAAAGAGCTCCTCTCTCTGGTTTCAGGGAGAATTTGAAGAGGGGGCTGAGAGGTCTTCCATTTCAAGCCAGACTGGGTCTGATGTTGAGCAGAGTTCATGACGGACAGAAATGGAGGTGGAAGATGAAGATGCTGAGGCCAGACCATCAGGTGAGGGGGGATCCGCCTTTTTGTTCCTGGGTTCTGGATTGCTCTAAAACTCACTTCTGGGCTGGATTCAACTCTAGTTGCAGCAGCATTCTCTGAAAATTGATCACCAAGAGTTATCAGGTAAAGCTACCCAATTTGACTTCTATTGACCTTTTCTTAACACAGCAACTGAAATTGTCTCTAATGAGAAAACTGTCAAGTTGATCTGTTATGCTGTGGTTTACTTACTTCTCCAGCAGAAAAAAAGGTGGATTATGGGGAGAAATCTAGGACAAAAGGAGAAAAGCTTGTGGGATTACATTAATCATCATTTAGGACTGCAGATGAGAGAAGAAAGGGGATGATCCCATTTCTTGTAGGGAGGAGGATTCAGAGCTTCGGTTTTAGCCTTGATCAGCTTGAGTCAAACCTGCTTCAGACTCCAGATCTGATATTAGATTCAGAAAGCTGAATTGTTCAGATTTTACATTTTGTCCAATGATTTGCATTGGAAATTAGAAATACTGTCAGTTATTAATTTTTATGATAAATACATGAAATTTGGGGACCTCAGCAACCGCCCGCCTTTTCTCTTTTCTACACTTTTGTACTAGCCACTGGTACAAGTTGCTTTTTCCACCACACGAATATCTATTAAAACAAAGAATTATTTTTGTGCTTTCACAGAAGAGCTTCGAACTTGCAGATATAAAAAATTTCTGTCAGTTAAATCCAGTGGCATTCGTGTTAGCTATGCATAAAGTTTCCTTTTCTCAAAAACGAAAACAAAAGGTGAAAAAACAACTGTCAAGCCTCATAGGAGATTAGAGTTCCTAATCAGAAGATAGTTAATGTGACAATTGGGAAGTGACTATCCCTAATCTCTGGTGTAGGTTTTTCTTACATTTTTCTTTTTTCTTTCTTTTTTTTAGAAGAGCAAAACAAACCTTCTCCCCTAATACTTTCCTTTTGTCTGTCCTTAATCTGCCACTATTCAGCTTCAATGGATGGTCTTCTCATTAAGGAAAGAAAAAAAATGGATAAACCTTTCTTTGGCTGCAATACCCATTACCAACACAAATGCCACTAGCTCTAATAAGACTCACATGGAAGAACAAGCAGCAAACAAAGTACATCTTAATAATATTGAGGAAGGATTTAAGGAAAGGGGATGGTTTGAAATGGAATTGAGAATGGCTGGGTAATTTGCGAGGGATGAATAAACAAGTAAAGCTGCACTATCACAACAAGAGAGAGGGCCTTCTCTTTGGTGGCCCCCCAGCTGTGGAACAATCTACCTGACAACGTCTGCCTGGCACTGAAATTATTGTCTTTTTGGCACCAGGTCAAGACTTTTCTCTTCTCCCAGGAATTTAGCAATATGAAATGAGCCTTGGTTGGGTCTGTTTTTTTTTTTTTAGGTTCATAATTTTTAATTTTGTTATGGTGGTTTTATATGTGGTTTTTAAATATTTTCTATATTGTATGTTTTTGTGGTTGTTAATTTTTGTATGTTGTTTTTAAGTGTCTTAATATTATGAAAATTGCCCTGAGAGTTTCTGCTATGGAGTGATAAACAAATGCATTCAATCAATCTGTCAATAGATTTGTCTGGATCTGTACAAAGCAATTTCGATCAATTTGGATTGCTTCAGCCCCAACTGGTTGGGGTTTGGATCCAGACCTGCTTCGGTCTGAATCAGCCTGCTTCGGTTTCAGAATTTGGAATGGAAGAATGCACATCTTTAACATTTTCTCTTATTTATTCCATCAGATGCTGTGCAGGAGAGTGAGAATGAGGGAGAAAAACTTAGGACATCAGCAGGAAGAGCGAGAGCTGAAGAGGTAAAAGTGGTCTTGTGCAATCAGGATGGATCCAGAAGGCAGAGGGGAAACCATTCACAGGAGAAGAAGGACGAATCGATTCCATCCTGCACTGGGCTCCACATTGAACAAGAACAACAGAAAGGAAGGAGACACAGAAAGCGCCTTGGTGCTCATATGAGAATCCACAGAGAGGAGGAAGACAGTCACAATTTAGAATCTGTGAAAAGCAGCTGTCTGAGCAAACAAACTTTAAAACGTCCTTTGCTTGACAATAAGAGAAAAGGTCATAAATGCTTCAAGTGTGGAAAGAGGTTCACATGGAGCTTGCAACTTTCAAGACATCATCAAGTAATTCATTCTGGAGAGGAACGGTATATTTGTAAAGAATGCGGAAATAGCTTCAAACAACAACGAAATCTCACAGCACATCTAAGATGCCACAAGACAACCTTTAAGTGCTCATGGTGTGAAAAATGTTTCAGGGATAAAAAAGACCTTACCAAACATGAAAGAATTCACACAGGAGAGAAACCCTTTAAATGCTCAAAATGTGGGAAATGCTTCAAGCAAAGTGGACACCTTACCGGACATGAAAGAATTCACACAGAAGAGAAACCCTTTCCATGCTCAATTTGCGGGAAATGCTTCAGGAACAACTCAGACCTTACAAGGCATAAAAGAATTCACAATGGGGAGAAACCCTTTAAGTGTAAGAAATGTGGGAGAAGCTTCAGTGATTGCTCCAGCTTTACGAGACATCAACAAACTCATTCAGGAAAGAAACCATCTACATCTTGAGAATGTGGAAAGAGCTTCAACCAGAGAGCAACACTCATCAAACATCAGTGCTGCCCCACACAAGAGAGAAACCCTATAAATGCAAAAATGTGGAAAGAGATATGCAGACCCCTCATCCTTTACTGGACTTGAAAGAATTCACAAAGGAGAGAGACGGTAGCAATGTTCTGTGTGCAGTGAAACATTCCGTTGTAGGAAACCGCTTGTTAGACATCAAAGAATTCATACACGGGTGACTCCCTAAAATGTTCAGTGTGTGAGGAAATCTTCACTGGCCTACTAAACCTCGCAATACATTACAATGAAGTCTATAAACTGTAGGGACCATACAAACACCCTAGTTCTATGATGTGTTTTGATGGTGAATTGATCCGTCATGAACATGAAAATGCAGAAACTCTATCATGGTCAAACGTTCAGTCTCTGCTCAAACTTCACATTAAAGAAGCCATTTCTTCCCCCATTTGATCCTCGCAGCATAAGTAGGTCTTCAGCCGGGGGATCATTAAGACAGGTCTTGATCTCCTGGAAGGTGATTTCATGAAGCAAGGCCTTCTCAGGGGATGTGATACATGGGACAGCCTACCTCAGCTTCAGTGGTTCAATGGCTGTATTACTTCTATGTTTTCATGGGTTGTTTTTATTGCTTCATTGTATTTTATCATTTTAGCAAAACAGCAGAAAAGGATATGTCACATGAATGCTCAGAGATCATTTCAGTGTTCAGAACTTTCTGGAGAGCAAAGAATGCACACATGAGAGATTCCCTACATATGCTTAACATGTGGGGAAACATTCACTTTTATACCAAACTTTACGATACATCTAAGTGTCCATTTAGGGGAAGGGCCACACAAATGTTCACACTGTAGAATTTTTTTGGATAGCCAGTCCAGCCTCCATGAATTTGGGAGTCCACATAGAAGGGAAATACCTTCACCGTTTGGAAGGTGGTAAGATGCAGTTTCAGCCCATATATTGTTTTCATCCACATTTGGGTGGATGCGATATGTGGAACTCCCTGCCTCGCGTTTTGTGACTGTATTAGACGTTTTAGTGGGATGTTTTTAATAGCTTAACAGAGAAACCTTATTTATGTGCTTCTCTGATGTTATTCATTGTATGTTTTATCTTGATGGTTTTAAGAGTGTAATCGTACTGTACCATTTTATGACAACTGCTTTTGGGAGAAGCTGGAGAAATAGAACTTCCCCCTCTGCCAGAGAAAGGACAACCAAATTTTACTCTTTCTTGTCTTATCTGAGGGCCTTTACAAGGCAGAGTACATACTTAGAAATGCTCCAGTTGGGTTGAGGGCTCTTCAGATAAGTTGGCCAAGTTATAAATGTCTGAAAGGTCAATGTGGGGAATCCTGAATCCACGCACAGGAGATATTAAGATGTGAAATGTTTCAAAGTCTTCTGCAGTTTCTCTCTTCTGGCATTGAAATGAAAATCTGGTCTGGCAGCTGTGGCTGGTTTTTAGATGGCTTCTGTAACTTTCAGTGTGTTTGAATACTAATAAAGTTCTGTGTGTGTTTTCTGTTTCGTACTCTTGATTTCAATTGCCTCATTAAACAAGAATGATCCAAGGTTGGATTTTCAGGCTGCAATTTTGTACAGAGCTCCAACCCTTTAGCCACAGGGAAGATGGGGAATTTTATAATGGTGAAAAAACTGTTGGCTGCATTTTCAATGTACTGAAGCCAAGGGTAATTTCTTAATTCATAACACTTCTTTTATTGAGTAATGTTGTCATGCTCTGTTCAAGCAAGGGGAAACTGGAAAATATTGCCCCCTCCTTCTTTTTGGTTCTTTCCACCTGTTGGAAGTCTTTGTGATTTGAAAGTGGAGCAACTGCAAGAAAGATAGACCACTGAAGTCACTTTCCAGTCATCTGACTGCATCCAAGTGCTCCTGTCTGCAGTTGCTCTGTACATCCAATTGGGGCAGGATGGAGAAGGTCTGTGTTTATCTTGCAGCCTTCATTTCTCTGTCTTTCTCCATGAAACCAATATTTATAAAACAAGAACAAAGAGAAACTCTGGGTCTCCTGCAACCACTTTTACGTAGGCGTGGGTGGGGGTGTTGCTATTAGATGTAGGGTGGGGATCTTAACGGTTCAAAGAAAGAAAAAAGAAGAAAACTTTGATGGACAAGTATTTTTTAATGGGAAAGGAGTTTTACATCTGGACAAAATCTATACAGTTACTCATTATTGAAAACTGTAAGAGCTGTAAGGTATATGTATTAACCAGGTTAAATGCAGACAGCTACACTGAGCCCTGATTCTATCCAAGTTTCTTCCAAGTGAGATCATTTTCTAAGGAGCCAAAAGTAGCACATATAATCACCCTCCTCCATTTTATCCTCACAACAACCCTGTGAGGTAGGTCAGGCTGAGAGTCAGTGTCTTGGCCAAGGTCACCCAGTGAGCTTCATGGTCAAGTATGCACTTGAACCTGGATCTTCTCCTTTTCAGCTAGTACTCTAACCATTACACCAAAGTGATTCCTGAGGTGTGATTGGAAATAAAACCTCCATGTTCAGGGATCATATATCTCTAAGCACAAGGAACTGGGAGCCACCAACGGTGGTGATGGCATTGGTAGTGTGGAGGATTTCATGCTTTCCTTTCAGGCTTTTGAGAGGCACGTGATGATATTTTCGTCTGCATTAATTGAAGTAGCGCTTCCAAATTGTGTGAGATACTGGTTCCCCTCAGTTCAGCACTTGTTATGCCTCATCTTGTGTATTGCATAGGGTGACCATATGAAAAGGAGGACAGGGCTCCTGTATCTTTAACAGTTGCATAGAAAAGAGAATTTCAGCAGGTGTCCTTTGTATGCATATCGCACTTGGTGAAATTTCTTCTTCATCACAACAGTTAAAGCTGCAGGAGCTATACTGTGATCAGATTTACAAGAGGGCAGGGCACCTGCAGCTTTAACTGTTGTGATGAAGAGGGAATTTCACCAGATTCCCCATATATACAAATGACACCTGCTGAAATTCCCTTTTCCTACAACTGTTCCTACAACAATTCCCTACAACTGTTGAAGCTACAGGAGCCCTTTCCTCCTTTTCATATGGTCACCCTAGTATTGCATCCAGTTCTGGGTACCACACTTCCAGAAGTATGCAGGCAAGCTGTAGGGGGTTCAGAGGAGGACAAGGAGGATGATCAGGGGTCTGGAAACAAAGCCTTATGAGGAGAGACTGAAAGAATAGGGCATGCTTTGCCTGGAGAAGAGGAGGCTGAGAGGAGACATGATAGCATTGTAGGGTTGTTTAATTGCACTGAACTCTGTTTCCCAGTATCCCTTGCAAGTTCTATGTGAATGTCCCACAGCTGGCCCCATTTATCTGAGCCAGGTGCTCCGCTTGGAGTGAGAAGACAATTAAGAGGCAGAGGAGAAGGAATAAATCCCCTTTCTGCAGGCCAAGCAAGCTTTGTGGGGAGCTTGCTGCATCCTCCATTCCCTTTTCTGAGGATGAGGGCTGTTTCCTTGATGTTCTCAGGTCAGTGATGCCTCCAGGTTTTTGAGGAGCTTTACAGAAGAACCCTCCCTCTGTGAGTATACGTACTTACTGCTGTATTACCAGCTTTTTCTCCTCCCTGTTATGACCTGCTTGCTTGGCAGTCAAGAGAGTCACTGAGCAAGAAGACAATTGTGTCTCCTGCTCCTCCTTCCCACCACCACCATTGTCTGGGCCAGAAGGAGAAGCAGGTGAATGAACGGGCTGAAGTGGTGAAGAGGAGAAGCCGGTCAAGGGAGATCTTCCCTGTGGGCCCCTGCTGTGGGTCGGCCTTCAGTTGGTATCTCACAATGCCTGCCCTTGATGATGGCTCCATCTAAGGTCAGGCTTTGTGAAAAGTGTTGCTTGAAGTGCACCAGACAAAAAGGAATATCTATCCAGGGTCCAAGTTGGGGCTTCCAAATTAATTGGTATGTTAAGTCTATCAGAGCAGAAACACATTTCTAAGGAAGGGTTTTTTTTCCTTGATGTTCTCAGGTCAGTGATGCCTCCAGGTTTTTGAGGAGCTTTACAGAAGAACCAGCTCCCTCTTTGACAATTTCAAGTAGAGCTTATGAGAATTAAGAGAAAACTTGAAGTACATTTTGAGAACCATCAGGGCAGCATTATCTCACCTTAGGCCACACTGCTAAAATCAAATCTGCTGATTAGCAATCTCATTCTAGGGCTTCTCTTTGACATTCTTGTGTTTAAGTATGGCAGAGGAAGGTTGTCCTGAAAATACGGAATGGTCTTTCCCTGTTGCCTCTCCCCCCCCCCCCTGTCTTGTTGAATTACCCTCGAAGAACCGTTCAGTATTCAGGTAACTGGTATTAACAGAAATGCTTACAGCTCCTTCATTTTTAAAGATAAAGAGATAGACCGTGCACAGGGATAGCTCTTAAGGAGCACTGTAGAACCACCAAGATTGAATCATATTGGTTCATGTTTTGATTTTTTAGGAATTTTTAAAGGGAAGAAAACAAAAATGCTTATATCTGTGTACTTTTTATACATAAAGATATGAAACATGGTGAGGTGATAGCTCTTAAGGAGGGCTTTTGCCAAGTTGAATCAGATCTATTCATGTCTTGAGTTTTTTGGATTTATTTTTTTTAATTCCCCACTCCAGCCTTCTCCAAGCTGTTGCCCTCCAGATCTACTGGATGGACCTCCCCACCCACCCAACCACTGAAATAAAGAGGCTTCCTGTGCCTAACTCAGGTGTAGAAGCTTTCTCACTCACCATGCCAGTCAGCCAGCCCAGCAGTACTTTCACATTGTGGAAATTTGGATGATTGACTTTTATGAGTCCAAGCAGAAATGTGCTCCCTCTCTCCCTCCCAATCCCCGGTCAGAATCTGCAACTAGTTTGTGTTTCCCACTCCCCCAAACACTCGGTTGGAGGAGAACATAGTCAGGGACAGTGCTGTGCCGATTCCTAATTGGTTAGTCACAGAAATTAATACCAAAGCTACACCTTACCACACTCAGCTTCTTGCAAAGTTGGAGATATTCAGTTCATACAAACACACACGCATACACACACAGAGAGAGATGGGGGGACAGAGGGAGAGAGAGGGAGCGCAGAGGATAATTCCAGAGACCTTAGAAGCTCCGACTGGGCACATCTCCGCTGTGATATTAATCAATGGGTTTGGCAGCAGCTAGTCTCTGCTCTGAAAGATCAAATGCTTTGCAGATGTTTGTGCTTACCAGATAATTCCTTCTGGAGTGCACACCCCTAAATGATAATGATGAATCCAGATTTACATGTGCAAATGTATATTTTGCTGCCAGGAGGAAACATTCATTTTTTTGTTCTTTCTGATTTCCACCTCTTTTTCCCTAGGCCACAGGAGAGGACACCAATCTAAATGACCATCCTTCTAGTCATCTATAGTCCAAGACTACTTTTGTGACGTGACCCATGGAGCAACAAAGGTCAATTGACCAAACTCCAGAGGAAGGATCAGAAGAGACAGGAGAAGAACCCCATGAACCTAAGGCAAGAATGTTTTCAGTAATGGGTTAGCAGTTGAGATTCTGCCTGTCTCATCTCCAAGACATTGAGCCAAACGCTGTTTGTTTGTAATATGGAATGATAGTGACTGCTGTGGCTGGTTCTAACCACCAGCTATAATCTGAGATTGGGCCAGGTTGGGTGTGGGTGATGGGTTGGATGAATGGAGTGTGTGTGTTTCTGAATGGTTGAGGTTATGTTTGAGTTGTGAGCAGGTGTAGAAAGAGTGTGGAAACTTCTGATATTGTAAGGATGTGCTTGGAAAACTCTGACACTGCAATCCATGGATGTGGTACTTCCATTCCAGGGACTTGCAGCAGAAGAGGTTATAGCAGCACGATGGGGTTTGGGCATTAGAATAGAATGGGTTGCACATGTTTATATACAGTTCCACTTTTGCTTGCTGTGAAATCTTAACAAACCCCAGATTTTTTTCTGCACCCACATGTATAAATCAATCAGGTGGATTTTGTTATCGCCCCCCACCCCGCCCAAACTTCAGCTTGAGTATGTTTTATGATGGTTTTAATTTTTGTGAACCGCCCAGAGAGCTTCGGCTATTGGGTCGTATAAAAATGTAATAAATAAACAAATAAATAAAAAAATTGAGCACTATGGAAATTCTTGAAAGTTCAAAAGCTTTCAAAGCTTAATAGCCAAACAGTATGTTTCAGTGCCTTTGTCAGGAGCCTGAGGCTTTCAGGGAACTAGAGCTACTACGCAGGTCTGTGCTGCGCAGGGACGTAGGGAGAAAAAACACAAAAGCAGGGAGGAAAGGAATGCCTTGCGCTTTGCAAGTCAGGGATGGAGGTGGTGGACTTCATGTTCTGAAATTAAGGTGGGGGGAGGAAAAGAAGCGGCCCTAGGAAAAGCCAGGTTTTAAAATGTGGGGGAAGAGGCAAGGAGCTGGACTTGTGACTGATGGAAATGCCGTTCAGGGGCAATAGGTGTGAGGAAGCAAGGGCCAAAAGACCTCCATTGCATGGAAGGAAAGTAACCTTCATTCAGCTTCCGTAGGACTGATGTAGCAGAAATAAAAAAACATAGGCGTGGGCACTGGATGTGCTGGGTGTCCCCAGGAACACCCTAATGCCTTTGAGAACACTTCCACTTTAATGTGCCTTTAAGGAGGACGTGAAAGCGCCTTCCCGAATTCTGCCAGGCTCGCTAATGGAGGCTGCCATTATCAAGCGTGGAGGAAATATGCACTTTCTGAAGGCCCCTTTAATCCCCAGTTGGAGCAGAGGAGAGGAGAGCCCACTTTCTGGGGCCTCCAGAAAGTGCCTAATTCAACCCACCATGCTAATGGCAGCCACCATTACTGTGGTGGTGGAGAATTACATACTTTATCGAGGCCAAGGAAAGTGTGACTTCTCACCCCATTGAAAGGGGACTTGGACAGGGCTCTATCCCCTCCCCTGCTCCAATCAGGGCCTTTAAGAGTGCAGGACCTATGCAAAGAACAGTATGTTTTGTGCTCCGACTACTAGCAGCCTTGGTGACATGGACTTTACAGTGGTATATATAGATATAAATTAGCATATGCAGATTAGGCCCTATATCATCAGGCACAATCAACCTAACCTGAAAGGGCTCCTCTCTCTGGTTTCAGGGAGAATTTGAAGAGGGGGCTGAGAGGTCCACCATTTCAAGCCGGGCTGTGTCTGATGTTGAGCAGAGTTCATGGCGTACAGAAATGGAGGTGGAAGATGAAGATGCTGAGGCCAGACCATCAGGTAAGGGGGAAATATACCATTTTGTTCCTGGGTTCTGGATTGCTCTGAAACTCCCTTCTTGGCTAGATTCAACAATAGCTGCAGCAGCATTGCTTGTTGGAGGATGAAGCAGTAAATAACACACAGACACATAGCTTGGATACAACTTGGGCCTCTTTATTTATAATTAACCGGAGAAATCAACCCTCCCTGGATCTTCCTGTGAATTAATCATCACTCAGGCCATACTGCCTGTCCATATGGGCAAGCCACACTCAAAATGAGCAGCTGGTTAACCCGGCTCCTTGCTTATCAGTCACTTATGTAAGTGTGGGGATACCGCCCTGTTCCACCCCCGCTCGTTGCCATCACGACAGAGAGTAGATTAAACAGGAGGATCTCCAAAGGCATACCATGTCCTCACACGTAAACCGCGGAGCCCCACAGAGCAGGCCGTCTGGATATGCCAATCACCCAAACAGGTGCCAGTGTGCTGACCATCCAAGCTAAACTCTGTAATTCCCGCACATCCCTGCCAACAGATTAACCTATTTGTTCACCCTTCCCCTAAAACCTCCAGTATGGAGTAGTCAAAAAACCTGTGGGTAAAAATTCCTAGTCAGCCCCCTCTCCAAAGAGAACGACTGGCTAATCCCATACTAGAAGTGGAGGGAGGGTGGGGACAGCAAACCTGAAAGAGGCCGAGAGGCTGGTGCGGGCTGCTTATATAGCGCAGCCCCACCCAGCCCCTTGCACGTGACCTGGAAGAAGCTAGAAAGTTCTTTATGGCTCCTCCCCAAACGCAAGGACCGGGTTCCCGCCCAAACCTTCAGCTGGGCGGAGCCGGTTTTCTCTGAAAATCAATCCCCAAGAGTTCTCAGGTACAGCTACCCAATTTGACTTCTATTGACTTTTTCTTAATAAGGCAACTGAAATTGTCACTAATGTGAAAACTGCCAAGTTGATCTGTGATGCGGCGGTTTACTTATTTCTCCAGCAGAAAAAGATGGATTATGGGGAGAAATCTAGGGCAAAAGGAGAAAAGCTTGTGGGATTACATGAATCATCAGTTAGGACTCTAGATGAGAGAAGGAAGGGGATGATCCCGTTTCTTGCAGGGAGGGGGATTCAGAGCTTCAGATTTAGCCTTGATCAGCTTGAGTCAAACCTGCTTTAGACTCCAGATGTGATATTAGATTCAGAAAGCTGAGTTGTTCAGATTTTACATTTTGTCCAATGATTTGCATTGGAAATTAGAAATGCTGACAGTTATAAATTTTTATGATAAATACAAATGAAATTTGTATTTATCATAAAAATTTATGACAAATACAAATGAAATTTGGGGACCTCAGCCTTTTCTCTTTTCCACACTTTTGTACTAGCCACTGGTTAAAGTTGTTTTTTTCCACCCCATGAATATCTATTAAAACAAAGAATTGTTTTTGTGCTTTCACAGAAGTGCTTCGAACTTGTAGATATAGAAAATTTCTGTCAGATAAATCCAGTGGCTTTTGTGTTAGCTACGCATAAAGTTTCCTTTTCTCAAAAACTAAAACAAAAGGTGAAAAAACACCTGTCAAGCCTCATAGGAAATTAGAGTTCCTAATCAGAAAATATTTAATGTGACAATTGGGAAGTCACTATCCCTAATCTCTGGTGTAGGTTTTTCTTACATTTTTATTTTTTCTTTCTTTTTTCTTTTTTTTTTTTTTTTGAATGCAAAACAAACCTTCTCCCCTAATACTTTCCTTTTGTCTGTCCTTAATCTGCCACTATTCAGCTTCCATGGATGGTCTTCTCATTAAGGAAAGGGAAAAAATGGATAAACCTTTCTTTGGCTGCAATACCCATTACCAACACAAATACCACTAGCTCTAATAAGACTCACATGGAAGAACAAGCAGCAAACAAAGTACATCTTAATAATATTGAGGAAGGATTTAAGGGAAAGGGATGGTTTGAAATGGAATTGAGAATGGCTGGGTAGTTAGCAAGGGATGAATAAACAAGTAAAGCTACACTATCACAACAAGAGAGAGGGCCTTCTCTTTGGTGGCCCCCCAGCTGTGGAACAATCTACCTGACAACTTCTGCCTGGCACTGATATTATTATCTTTTTGGCACCAGGCCAAGACTTTTCTCTTCTCCCAGGAATTTAGTAATATAAAATGAGCCTGGGTCTGTTTTTTTAGGCTCATAATTTTTTTAGTTGTTATAGTGGTTTTATATGTGGTTTTAAATATGTGTGTATATTGTATGTTTTTGTGGTTGTTAATTTTAGTATGTTGTTTTTAAATGTCTTAATATCACTAAAACATCCCATAGAGCTTCGGCTATGGGTCAGTATACAAATGCAATAAATAAATAGATTCGTCTGCATTTTTACAAAGCAATTTTGATCAATTTAAACTACTTCAGACCAGTCTGGTTTGGATCGAGAATCCAAACCAGTTTGGCTCAATTCAGCCTGCTCCGGTTTCAGAATTTGCAGTGGAGCAATGCACATCTTTAACATTTTCTCTTATTTATTCCATCAGATGCTGTGCAGGAGAGTGAGAATGAGGGAGAAAAACTTAGGACATCAGCAGGAAGAGCGAAAGTTGAAGAGGTAAAAGTGGTCTTGTGCAATCAGGATGGATCCAGAAGGCAGAGGGGAAACCATACACAGGAGAAGAAGGATGAATCCATTCCATCCTGCACTGGGCTCCACATTGAACAAGAACAACGGAAAGGAAGGAGACACAGAAAGCGCCTTGGTGCTCATTTAAGAATCCACACAGAGGAGGAAGACAGTCAAAGCTTAGAATCTGTGAAAAGCAGCTGTCTGAGCAAACCAACTTTAAAACCTCCAATGCTTGACAAAAAGAGAAAAAGTCATAAATGCATCAAGTGTAAAATGAGGTTCACATGGAGCTCGCAACTTACAAGACACCATCAAGAAATTCATTCTGGAGAGGAAAGGTATGTTTGTACAGAATGCGGAAAGAGCTTCCAACAACAACAAAAACTCACAGAACATCAACGATGCCACAAGACAACCTTTAAGTGCTCATGGTGTGAAAAATGCTTCAGTTATAAAAAACACCTTACCAGACATGAAAGAATTCACACTGGAGAGAAACCCTTTAAATGCTCAACATGTGGAAAATGCTTCAGGGAAAGCTCACACCTTACCAACCATGAAAGAATTCACACAGGAGAGAAACCCTTTAAATGCTCAAAATGTGGGAAATGCTTCAAGCAAAGTGCACAGCTTACCAGACATGAAAGAATTCACACAGAAGAGAAACCTTTTCAATGCTCAAAATGTGGAAAATGCTTCAAGCGAAGTGAACACCTTACCGGTCATGAAAGAATTCACACAGAAGAGAAACCCTTTCCATGCTCAATTTGTGGAAAATGCTTCAAGCGAAGTGAACACCTTACAAGGCATAAAAGAATTCACAAAGGGGAGAAACCCTTTAAGTGTGAGATATGTATGGAAAGCTTCAGTGATGGCTCCAGCTTTCAGAGACATCAACAAACACATTCAGGAAAGAAACCATCTACATCTTGAGAATGTGGAAAGAGCTTCAACCAGAGAGCAACACTCATCAAACATCAGTGCTGCCTCACACAAGAGAGAAACCCTATAAATGCAAAAATGTGGAAAGAGATATGCAGACCCCTCATCCTTTACTGGACATGAAAGAATTCACAAAGGGAGAGAGATGTTAGCAATGTTCTGTGTGCAGTGAAACGTTCTGTTGTAGGAAACCACTTGTTAGACACCAAAGAATTCATACATGGGTGACTCCCTAGAAATGTTCAGTGGGTGAGGAAATCTTCATTGGCCTACTAAACCTCGCAATACATTACAATGACTTCCATAAACTGCAGGGACCATACAAACCCCCTAGTTCTATGATGTGCTTTTATGGTGAATTGATCCGTCATGAACATGAGAATGCAGAAACTCTATCATGGCCTGAAACGTGGTCAAACGTTCAGTCTCTGCTCAAACTTCACATGAAAGAAGCCATGGCTTCTCCCATTTGATCCTTGCAGCATAAGTAGGTTTTAAGCCAGGGGGATCCTTAAGACAGGTCTTGATGTCCTGGAAGGTGATTTCAGGAAGCCAGGCCTTCACAGGGGATGTGATACATGGGACACCCTACCTCTGCTTCAGTGGTTCAATTGCTGAATTACTTCTATGTTTTCATGGGTTGTTTTTATTGCTTCATTGTATTTCATCATTTTAGGAAAATACCAGAAAAGGATATGTCACATGAATGCTCAGAGATCATTTCAGAGTTCAGAACTTTCTGGAGAGCAAAGAATGCACACATGGGAGATTCCCTACATATGCTTATTATGTGGGGAAACTATCACTTGTATAGCAAACTTTACGATACATCTAAGTGTCCATTTAGGGGAAGGGCCACACAAATGTTCACACTGTAGAAATTTTTGGATAGCCAATCCAGCCTCCATGAATTTGGGAGTCCACATAGCAGGGAAATACCTTCACCGTTTGGAAGGTGGTAAAATGCAGTTTCAGCCCAATTATTATTTTCATCCACATTTGGGTGGATGCGATATGTGGAACTCCCTGTCTCTCGTTTTGTGACTGTATTAGACATTTTAGTGGGATGTTTTTAATAGCTTAACAGAGAAACCTTATTTATGTGCTTCTCTGATGTTATTCATTGAATGTTTTATCTGGATGGTTTTAAGAGTGTAATTGTACTGTACCATTTTATGACAACTGCCTTTGGGAGAAGCTGGAGAAATAGAACTTCCCCCTCTGCCAGAGAAATATCAACCAAATTTTGCTCTTTCTTGTTTTATGTGAGGGCCTTTACAAGGCAGGAGCCATAGTAAAAAAATACCCAGGCTGGGTTGAGGGGTCTTCGGATTATTTTGCCAAGTTATAAATATCCGAAAGGTATTCCCGAAAGGGAATCCTGAATCCACCCTCAGGAGATATTAAGATGTGAAATGTTTCAAAGTCTTCTGCAGTTTCTCTCTTCTGGCAGTGAAATGGAAATCTGATCGGGCAGCTGTGGCTGGATTTTAGATGGCTTCTGTAACTTTCAATGTGTTTGAATACTAATAAAGTTCTGTGTGTGTTTTCTCTGTTTCGTACTCTTGATTTCAATTGCCTCATTATACAAGAACGGTCCCAGGTTGGATGTTCAGGCTGCCATTTTGTACAGAGCTCCAACCCTTTACCCACAGGGAACATGGGGGAATTTTATCCTGGGGAAAGAACGGTTGGCTGCATTTTCAATGTACTGAAGCCAAGGGTAATTTCTTAATTCATAACACTTCTTTTATGGAGTGATGTTGTCATATTCTATGCAAGCAAGGGGAAACTGGAAAATATTGTCCCCTCCTTCTTTTTGGTTCTTTCCACTAGTTGGAAGTCTTTGCGATTTGAAAGTGGAGCAACTGCAAGAAAGATGGACCACTGACTTTGTCACTTTCCACTCCTCTGATGGCATCCAAGTGCTCCTGCCTGCAGTTCCTCTGTACATCCAAATGGGGCAGGATGGTGAGGGTCTGTGTTTATCTTGCAGCCTTCATGTCTCTGTCTTCCTCCATGAAACCAGTATTTATAAAACAAGAACAAACAAAGAGAAACCCTGGGTCTCCTGCAACCACCTTTAGAGAAGGGGTGGGGGTGTTAACTTTAGATGTAGGGTGGGGATCTTAACAAGCAAATAAACTATAATGGTTCAAAGAAAGAAAAAAATAGAAAACTTTACTGGACAAGTATTAATGGGAAAGGCGTTTTACTTCTGGACAAAATCTACACAGATATTTCCTCTTCAAAAATGTTGGAGCTGTAAGGTAAATATAATAACCAGGTGAAACGCAGACAGCTACACTGAGCCCTGATTCTATCCAAGTTTCTTACCAGTAAGATCTTTTTCCATGGAGCCCAAGGTAGCACATATGATCTCCCTCCTCCACTTTATCCTCACAACAACCCTGTGAGGTGGGTCCGGCTGAGAGTCATTGACTTGGCCAAGGTCACCCAGTGAGCTTCATGGTCAAGAAATAAATTCAAACTTGATCTTCTTCTTTTCAACTGCTACACTAACGGTTACACCCCAGTGATTCCAGTTGGGGCAGGTTGGAGAGGGGCTGCGTTTATCCTGCAACCTTCGTTCTCTGTCTTCCTCCATGAAACCACTATTTATAAAACAAACATAAACAAACAAAGAGAAACTCCTGGGTCTTCTGAAACTATTTTTACATAGGGGTGGGTGGGAGTGTTGCCTATTTGATAGGGTGGCCATATGAAAAGGAGGACAAGGCTCCTGTATCTTAAACAGTTGCATAGAAAAGAGAATTTCAGCAGGTGTCCTTTGTATGCATATCACACTTGGTGAAATTTCCTCTTCATCACAACAGTTAAAGCTGCAGGAGGTATTCTGTGATCAGGTTTACAAGAGGTCAGGGCACCTGCAGCTTTAACTGTTGTGATGAAGAGGGAATTTCACCAGATTCCCCATATATACAAATGACACCTGCTGTAATTCCCTTTTCTATGCAACTGTTAAAGCTACAGGAGCCCTGTCCACCTTGTCATAGGGCCACCCTACTATTAGATGTAGGGTGGAGACCTTAACAAGAAAATAAACTATAATGGTTCAAAGAAAGAAAAAAGGACAAAACTTTACTGGACAAGTATTTATTAATGGGAAAGGAGTTTCACAACTGGACAAAATCAACATGGATACTCATTCTTCAAAACTATAATTGGCATAAGGTAAATATAATAACTAGGTTAAATGCATACAGCTAGCCTACAAACACTGTTTCCCCATTCTCTCCAAGTTTGTTCCCAGTAAGAACTTTTCCCAAGGAGCCCAAGGTAGCACATGTGATCTCCCTCCTCCATTTTATTGTCACAACAACCCTGTGAGGTGGGTCAGGCTGAGAGTCAGTGACTCGGCCCAAGTCACCCAGTGATCTTCATGGTCAAGTAGGCACTTGAACCTGGATCTTCTCATTTTCACGAATCCTCTAACCATTACACCATAATGGCTTGTGAATGCAAACGGAATCTCCATGTTCAGGGATCATATATCTCTAAGAACAAGGAACTGGGAGCAACCAACAGTGGTGATGGCGTTGGTAGTGGGGAGGACTTCATGCTTTCCTCTCAGGCTTTTGAGAGACACATGATAGGCTGCGTTAATAGAAGTAGTGCTTCCAAATTATGTGAGTTACTGGTTCCCCTCTGTTCAGCACTGGTTTGGCCTCACATTGAGTATTGCGTCCAGTTCAGGTCTCCACTAATTCAAGAAGGACGCAGACAAACTGGAGGGGGTTCAAAGGAAGGCAATGAAGATGATCAGGTGTCTGCAAACAAAGCCCTATGAAGAGAGAGACTGAGAGAACAGGGCATGTTTAGCTTGGAGAAGAGAAGGCTGAGGGGACACATTATAGCATTGTGGGGTTGTTTAATTACACTGAACTCCATTTCCCTGTAGCCCTTGCAAGTCCCCTGTGAGTGTCCCACACCTGGCCCCAT
Organism: Elgaria multicarinata webbii; assembly: GCF_023053635.1. Taxonomy (NCBI): domain Eukaryota; kingdom Metazoa; phylum Chordata; class Lepidosauria; order Squamata; family Anguidae; genus Elgaria; species Elgaria multicarinata. The sequence goes on from NC_086173.1 coordinate 161,442,026, forward strand.
TTAGCTGAGCCAAGTGCTCAGCTTGGAGTGAGAAGACAATTAAGAGGCAGAGGAGAAGGAATAAATCCCCCTTCTGCAGGCCAAGAAAGCAATACAGTCAGCTTTCTGCTCTCTGCTTTCAGTTTTCTGAGGATGAGGGCTGTTTCCTTGATGTTCTCAGGTCAGTGACACCTCCAGGTTTTTGAGGAGCTTTACAGGAAAAACCTCCCTCTGTGAGTCTACGTTCTTACAGCTGTTGTTACCAGCAGCTTTTTCTCCTCCTCCTCCTCCTCCTCCCTGTCTGTTGTTGCTGGCAGCCCATGACACTTTCAAGTAGAGCTGATGAGAATTAAAAGAAAACTTGAAGTACATTTTGAGACTAAAGAGGACACTGTAATCTAACCTTAGGCCACACTGCTAAAATCAAACTTACTGATTTGAAATCTCATGCTAGGCCTTCTCTTTGACATTCTTGAGTTTAAGTATGGCAGTGGAAGGCTGGCCTGAAAATATGGAATGGTCTCCACCTGGATTCTAAATATCGCCGTATCTGGTGCAATATTTGGGACCATGTCTCCTTTTAGTAGGGCATTTATTGCTGGTATTTGATAGCACAGAGGTGAATGTATGTAGCAGGTGATGTTTGGTCTTGCAATCATTTTGCCAGAGTGGATTGAGGGATGACATTGGCTTCTAGATTTGTTTCAGGAACTGGTCTCTATGCCTTTCCGTCTCTCTTCTGTGGCCTGCTGTTCTGGGTGAAGTGTTTGAGCTTTAGAAGGTGTCTATAAACAAGGATGGATCTACTATCCAAGACCTTATCAGAATACATCAATATGTATTAACAAAACCACAGTGATGCTGGAATATAATTAAATGTTGAGAACTGTGGAAGCTGTGCTGAGATCCTTACATGAGGAACGAAGGAGGAACGTAAATGGGATGATGGCAGTGGTGGCGTTGATAATGATAATTGGGGTGTGCAAAGTGGATCTTCTATCCCTCGAACTTCAATCTGGAGCTCCGTAGAGGTGATTCTCTGCCAGGATTTTGGCGTCCCCCCCATTCCCCTCTCAATTTTTATTATTATTATTATTATTTATTTATATAGCACCATCATTGAATTACCCTTGAAGAACCATTCAGTATTCGGGTAACGGGTATTAACAGAAATGCTTACAGCTCCCTCATTTTTACAGATAAAGAGTTAGAACTTGACACAGTGATAGCTCTAAAGGAGCGCTGTAGCCCCACCAAGCCCCAATCATATTGGTTTATGCTTTATTTTTATCAAAAAATGTAAATGGAAACTAACACAAATGCGTATATCTGTGTACTTTTTATAGAAGGCTGGAGTGGGGAATTTTTTTAAAAAATCTTAAATTCAAGGCATGAATAGATCTGATTCAACTTGGAGAAAGCCCTCCTAAAGAGCTTTCCAAGTTGAATCAGATCTATTCATGCCTTGAGTTTTTAGGATTTTTTAAAAAATTCCCCACTCCAGCCTTCTCCAAACTGTTGCCCTCCAGATCTACCCCACCACTGAAATAAAGAGCTTCCCTGTGTCTAACTCAGGTTTAAAAGCTCTCTCACTCACCATGCCTGCCAGCCAGCCAGCGCAGCAGTACATTCACACTGTAGAAATGTGGATGATTGACTTTTATGAGTCTGAGCAGAAACTTGCTCCCTCTCTCCCTCCCCCCCTCCAGCCAGAATCAGCAGCCGATTAGTGTTTCCCACTCCCCCAAACACTCGTTTGGAGGAGAACATGGTCAGGGACAGTGCTGTGGTGATTCCTAATTGGTTAGCCACAGAAGTCAATATCAAAGCTACACCTGACCACACTCAATATCTTCCAAAGATGGAGATATTCAGTTTATATACACCCACCCACCCACCCACCCACCCACAGAGAGAGAGAGAGAGAGAGAGAGAGAGAGTGAGAGAGAGAGAGAGAGAGAGAAGGATAATTCCAGAGACTTTAGAAGCTCCAACTGGATACGTCTCTGCTGTGATATTCGTCGATAGGTTTGACAGCAGCCAATCTCTGCTCTAGAAGATTGAAGGCCCTGCAGATGTTCATGGTTACCAGATAATTCCTTCTGGAGTGCACACCCCTAAATGATAATGATGAATCCTGATTTACATGTGCAAATGTATATTTTGCTGCCAGAAGGAATCATTCCTTTTTCTGTTCATTCTGATTTCCACCTCTTTTTTCCTAGGCCGTGGGAGAGCACAACCATCTAAATGACCATCCTTCTAGTCATCTATAGTCCAAGACTAATTTTGTGAAGTGACTCATGGAGCAACAAAGGTCCACAGGCCAAAGATCAGAAGAAGGATCAGAAGAGACACAAGAAGAACCCCATGAACCTCAGGCAAGATGGATTTCAGTAACCGGTTAGCAGTTGAGATTCTGCCTGTCTCATCTCCAAGACATTGAGCCAAAGGCTGGTTATTTGTCATATGGAATGATAGTGACTGCTGTGGCTGGTTCTTACCACAAGCTACAATCTGAGATTGGGCCAGGTTGGTGTGGGTGATCGGTTGGATGAATGGAGTGTGTGAGTTTCTGAAGTGTTGAGGTTATGTTTGAGTTGTGAGCAGGTGCAGAAAGAGTGTGAAAATTTCTGGTGTTGTAAAGATGTGCTTGGAAAACTCTTGACACTGCCATCAATGGAGGTCGTACCTCCGTTCCAGTGACTTCCAGCAGAAGGAGTTATAGTAGCAGTATGGGGTTTGGGCATTAGAGTAGAATGGGTTACACATGTTTATATACAGTTCCACCTTTGCTTGCTCTGAAATCTCAACAAACCCCAGATTTTTCCCTGCACCACATGTATGAAAGATTGATCACTACAGATCAATCAGGTGGATTTTGTTATCCACTTACTAAACTTCAGCTTGAGCACTACGGAAATTCTTGAAAGTTCAAAAGCTTTCAAAGCTTGAGCTTTAATAGCCAAACTGCCTGTTTCAGTGCCTTTGTCAGGAGCCTGAGTCTTTCAGGGTACTACAGCTACTACGCAGATCTGTGCCGCACAGGCACATAGGCAGAAAAAACACAAAGTCAGGGATGAAAGGAGGGGTAGTGGTAGAGTTGGTGGACAATGTTCTGAAATTGGTGGTGGGGGAGGAGAAGAAAAGCCAGGTTTCAAAATGTGGGGTAAGAGGCAAGGAGCTGGACTGGGGACTGATGGTAATGTTGTTCAGTGGCAATAGCTGTGAGGAAGCAAGGGCCAAAAGACCTACATTGCATTGAAGGAAAGTAACCTTCATACAGCTTCTGCAGCACTGACATAGCAGAAATAAAAAAAACCATAGGGGTGGGCACTGGGTGTGCCAGGTGTGCCCAGGAACACCCTAATGCCTTTGAGGACCCTTCCACTTTAAAGTGCCTTTAAGGAGGATGTGGAAGCACTTTCCAGAATCCTGCCAGGCTCGCTAATGAGGGCTGCCACTAGCATGCGTGGTGGAAATATGCACTTTCTGGAGCCCCTTTAATGCCCCAGTTGGAGCAGCGGAGAGCCTGCTTTCTAGGGCCTCTGGAAAGTGCCTAATTCCCCCCACCATGTGAATGGCAGCTACCATTACTGTGGTGGTGGAGAATTACATACTTCCTCGAGGCCAAGCAAAGTGTGACTTCTCACCCCATTGAAAGGGGACTTGGACAGAGCTCTATCCCCTCCTTTGCTCCAATCAGGGCCTTTAAGAGTACTGTTCTATGCAAAGAACAGTATGTTTTGTTTCCGGGCTACTAGCACCATTTATGACATGGACTTTAGTATATATAGATATAAATTAGCATATGCAGATTAGGCCTTATATCATCATACACAATCAACCTAACCTGAAAGGGCTTCTCTCTCTGGTTTCAGGGAGAATTTGAAGAGGTAGCTGATAGGTCTTCCATTTCAAGCCAGATTACGTCTGATGATGAGAAGAGTTCATGGTGTCCAGAAACGGATGAGGAAGATGAAGATGCTGAGGCCAGACCATCAGGTGTGTGTTTGTGTGTGGGGGGGTGATATGGCATTTTGTGTGTGGGTTCTGGATTGCTCTGAAACTCCCTTCTGGGCTAGATTCAACTCTAGCTGCAGCATCATGCTCTGAAAATCAATCCCCAAGTGTTATCAGGTAAAGCTGCCCAATTTGACTTCTACTGACTTTTTCTTAATACAGCAACTGAAATTGTTTCTAGTGCGAATACTACCAGGTTGATTTGTGATGCTGTGCTTTACTTACTTCTCCAGCACAAAAAAGGTGGACTATGGAATTTGGAGACCTTGGCAAACACCCACCTTTTCTGATTTCCACACTTTTGTGCTAGCCACTGGTAAAGATTGCTTTTTTCACCCCCAGAATATCAAAGCAAAGAATTTTTTTTAATGCTTCCACAGAAGTTCCTGGAATTTGCAGTTATAGCAACACCTATGACTGAATCTTCCAAATTTCAGTCAGTTAAATCCAGTTAATCAGTTAATTCCTTTTCTCAAAAACTAAAACAAAAGGCAAAAAAAAAACCCACTTGTCAATCCTCACAGGGGAATAGAATTCCTAATCAGAAGATATTTAATGTGGCCATTGGGAAGTCACTATCCCTAAACTCTGGTGTAGGTTTTGCTTCCTTTTTTCTTAGTACTTTCCTTTTGTCTGTCCTTAACCTGCCAAAATTCAGCTTTAATGGATGTTCTTCTCATTAAGGAAAGAAAGAAGTTAAACCTTTCTTTGGTTGTAACACACATTACCTGGGAGTCAGTCACACTGAATTCAGGGGAGCTTATTTATTGAACTACTTCGCTTTCTCCACTCTGTATCATTTTATAAACCTCCCCCTTTTTTCTAGGTTATACAGACAAACATTGAAGCATTTTCTTGTAAAGGAGTTGTTCCAGACCCCTGCTCATTTTGGCAGCAATTTCCCAAATTTGTAAAAAGAATAGTAAGATGAAGCATTTAAGAAAAGCATTTAAGAAAGGCAAAGGCTATCAATGACGACTAGCCCTGATGGTTGTGTGCTATCTCCAGTGCTCAATTATGTGCATGCTTCACACATGCAGATGCACACGAGCTCAAAAGAAAAGCAGGTACAGAAACAAACAAAAAAGCACAACCTATTCAAGCTATAGTGGGCATAAGGGAAGTAAAACCAACACGAATGCCACTAGCTCTAATAAGACTCACACGGAGGAACAAGCAACAAACCTAAGTACATCTTAATAATATTGAAGAAGGATTTAAGGGAAGGGGATGGCTTGAAATGAAATTGAGAATGGCTGGGTAATTACCGACAGATGAATGAAGAAGTAAAGATGCACTATTGCAACAAGGGGCCTTTTCTGTGGTGGCCCCTCAGCTGTGGAACAATCTCTCTGGCGAGGCCTGCCTGGTGCCGAAATTAATGTTGTTATCATTTTGGCACCAGGTCAAGACTATTCTCTTCTCCCAGGAATTTAGCAATATGAAATGATCCTGGGTCTGTTCTTTTAGGCTAATAATTAAGTTGTTATAGTGTTTTTAAATGTGGTTTTAAATATATGTGCATATTCTATGTTTTTTGTGGTTGTTAATTTTTGTATATTATTTTTAAGTCTTAATATTATGAAAACTGCCCAGAGAACTTTGGCTATGGGGTTGCATACAAATGCAACAAATAAATAAATGAATAAATAAATAGATTTGTCTGGAACTGTACAAAGCAATTTGGATCAATTTGGACTGCTACAAACCAATCTGGTTGGGGTTCAGATCCAGAAGTGCTTTGGTCCAAAACAGCCTGCTTCGGTTTCATAATTTGGAATGGAGGAATGCAGAGCTGTAACTTTTTATCTTGTTTATTCCATCAGATGCTGTGCAGGAGAGTGAGAATGAGGGAGAAAAACTTAGGACATCAGCAGGAAGAGTGAGAATTGAAGAGGTAAAAGTGGTCTTGCGCAATCAGGATAGATCCTGCAGGCAGAGGGGATACCATACACAGAAGAAGAAGGATGAATCCATTCCATCCTGCACTGGGTTCCACATTGAACAAGAACAGCGGAAGGGAAGGAGACACAGAAAGCATCTTGGTGCTCATTTGAGAATGCACAGAGCTGAGGAACCTGGTCAAAGCTCAAAGTCTGTGAAAAGTGGCTGTCTGAGCAAACCAACTGTAAAGTGTCCAAAGCTTGACACAAAGGAAAAAAGTAATAAATGCTTCAAGTGTGGAAAGTGGTTCACATGGATCTCGCAACTTACAAGACATCATCGAAAAATTCATTCTGGAGAAGAACTGTATATTTGTACAGAATGCGGAAAGAGCTTCCAACAACAAAAACATCTCACAGCACATCAAGGATGCCATAAGAAATCCTTTAAATGCTCAACATGTGGAAAATGCTACACTAAGAGCTCATACCTTACCAATCATGAAAGAAGTCACACAGGAGAGAAACCCTTTAAATGCTCGACATGTGGAAAATGCTTCAAGGATAGCTCAAGCCTTACCAATCATAAAAGAATTCACACAGGAGAGAAACCCTTTAAATGTTCAACATGTGGAAAATGCTACGCTAAGAGCTCATACCTTACCAATCATGAAATAAGTCACACAGGAGAGAAACCCCTTAAATGCTCGACATGTGGAAAATGCTTCAAGGATAGCTCAAGCCTTACCATTCATAAAAGAACTCACACAGGAGAGAAACCCTTTAAATGTTCAACATGTGGAAAATGCTACACTAAGAGCTCATACCTTACCAATCATGAAAGAAATCACACAGGAGAGAAACCCTTTAAATGCTCGACATGTGGAAAATGCTTCAAGGATAGCTCAAGCCTTACCATTCATAAAAGAATTCACACAGGAGAGAAACCCTTTAAATGTTCAACATGTGGAAAATGCTACGCTAAGAGCTCATACCTTACCAATCATGAAAGAAATCACACAGGAGAGAAACCCTTTAAATGCTCAACATGTGGAAAATGCTTCAAGGATAGCTCAAGCCTTACCATTCATAAAAGAATTCAGACAGGAGAGAAACCCTTTAAATGCTCAACATGTGGAAAATGCTTCAGGTGGAGCTCAGGCCTAAAAAGCCATGAAAGAATTCACACAGAAGAGAAAGCATTTAAATGCTCAACATGTGGAAAATGCTTCAGGCGGAGCTCAGACCTTATCAGGCATAAAAAAGTTCACACAGGGGAGAAACCCTTTAAATGCCTAAGATGTGGAAAGTGTTTCAGGGATAGCTCCAAACTTACCAAACATGAAAGAATTCACACAGGACAGAAAACTTTTCAGTGCTCGATATGTGGAAAATGCTTCAGGGAGACCTCAAGCCTTACAAGGCATGAAAGGATTCACAAAGGGGAGAAACCTTTTAAGTGTTAGGAATGTGGAGAAAGCTTCAGTGATGGCTCCAAATTTAAGGAACATCAACACATTCATTCAGGAAAGAAACCATCTACACCTTGAGAATGTGGAAAGAGCTTCAACCAGAGAGCAACACTCATCAAACATCAGTGGTGTCATACAGGAGAGAAACTCTATAAATGCAAAGAATGTGGAAAGAGATATGCAGACCCTTCATCCTTTACTCGACATGAAAGTATTCACAAAGGAGAGAGACGTTAGCAATGTCCTTTGTGCAGTGAAACATTCCGTTGCAGGAAACCGCTTGTTAGACATTGAAGAGTTCATACACGGGTGACTCCTTAGAAATGTTCAGTGTGTGAGGAAATCTTCACTGGCCTACTAAATCTCGCAATACATTACAATGACTTCCATAAACTGCAGGGACCATACAACCATCCTCATTCTATGATGCGTTTTGATGGTGAATTGATCCGTCATGAACATGAGAATACAGAAACTCCATCATGGCCTGAAATGTGACCAAAAGTTCAGTCTCTGCTCACACCTCGAAGTAGGTTTTCAGCCATGGGGATCCTTAAGACAGACCTTGATGTCCTGGAAGATGATTTCATGAAGCCAGGCCTTCTGAGGGAATGTGATACACGGGACAGCCTACATCAGCTTCAGTGGTTCAATGGCTGTATTACTTTTATGTTTCATGGGTTGTTTTTAATGCTTTATTGCATTTTATCATTTTAGGAAAATACCAGAAAAGGATATGTCACATGAATGCTCAGACATAATTACAGAGTTCAGAAGTTTCTGGAAAGCAAAGAATGCACACATGGGAAATTCTCTACATATGCTTATTATGTGAGAAAACAGTCACTTGTATAGCAAACTGTACGATACAGCTAAGTGTCCTTTTAGAGGAAGGGCCACACAAATGTTCACGCTCTAGAAATTTTTTGGATAGCCAATCCAGCCTCCATGAATTTGGGAGTCCACATAACAGGGAAATACCTCCACCGTTTGGAAGGTGGTAAGATGCAGTTTTGGCCCATATGTTATTTTTCATCAAAGGATCCACATTTGGGTGGATGCCATATGTGGAACTCCCTGCCTCACATTCTGTGACTGTACTAGATGTTTTAGAGGGATGGTTTTAATAGCTTTTAATGACCCTTTTTATGTTGTTCTCTGTTGCTATTCATTGTATATTTTATCTGGATGGTTTTAAGAGCGTAATTCTACTGTACCGTTTTATGATAATTGCCTTTGGGAGAAGCTGGAGCAATAGAACTTTCCCCCTCTGCCAGAGAAATTACAACGAACAATTTTTCTTTCTTGACTTATGTGAGGGCCCTACCAAGAAATGCTCCAGTTGGGTTGAGGGTTCTTCGGATTATTTGGCCAAGTTATAAATATCCGAAAGGTCAATGTGGGGAATCCTGAATCCACGCACAGGAGATATTAAGATATGAAATGTTTCAAAGACTTCTTCAGTTTCTCCCTTCTGGTGTTGAAATGGAAATCTGGTCTTGGAGCTGAGTCTGCTTTTTAGATGGCTTCTGTAACTTTCAATGTCTTTGAATACTAATAAAGTTCTGTGTGTGTTTTCTCTGTTTCGTACTCTTGATTTCAATTGCCTTTTCAATTGTATGCTTTTCTATGGATGTATTTGTCATGGCCTTCGGCTAGCACAATAAACTGATGATGATGATGATGATTTGCCTCATTAAACAAGAATAGTCCCAGGTGGGATCTTCAGGCTGCCATTTTGTACAGAGCTCCAGCCCTTTACCCTCAGGGAACATGGGGGAATTTTATCCTGGGGAAAGAACGGTTGGACTGCATTTTCAATGCATGGAAGCCAAGGGTATTTTCTTACTTCATAACACTTCTTTTATGGAGTGATGTTGTCATGCTCTGTGCAGGCAAGGGGAAACAGGCAAAATATTGTGCCCTCCTGCTATTTGGTTCTTTCCACCTGTTGGAAGTCTTTGTGATTTAAAAGTGGAGCAACTGCAAGAAAGACGGACCACTGAAGGGTTCACTTCCTACTCCTCTAACGGGCATCCTAGTGCTCCTGCCTGCAGTTGCTCTGTACATCCAATTGGGGCAGGATGGAGAGGGTCTGTTTTTGTCCTGCAGCCTTCATTTCTCTGTCTTCCTCCATGAAACCAGTATTTATAAAACAAGAACAAAGAAAGAGAAACCCTGGGTCTCCTGCAACCACTTTTAGATAAGGGCTGGGGGTGTTGGATATTAGACGTAGGGAGGGGATCTTAACAAGGAAATAAAATATAATGGTTCAAAGAAAGAAAAAATAGAACACTTTACTGGACAAGTATAAATGGGAAAGGAGTTTTACATCTGGACAAAATCTACACAGTTGCTCACTATTCAAAACTGTTAGAGCTGTAAGGTATATGTATTAACCAGGTTAAATGCAGACAGCTACACTGAGCCCTGATTCTATCCAAGTTACTTCCCAGTGAGATCATTTTCCATGGAGCCCAAGGTAGCACATGTATTCACCCTCCTCCATTTTATCCTCACAACAACCTTGTGAGGTGGGTCAGGCTGAGAGTCAGTGACTCGGCCAAGGTCAACCAGTGAGCTTCATGGTCAAGTATGCACTTGAACCCGGATTTTCTCATTTCATCTCGTACTCTAACCATTACACCAAAGAGATTCCTGAGGAGTGATTTCAAATAGAACTTCAATGTTCAGGGATCATATACCTCTAAGCACAAAGAACTGGGAGCCACCAACGGTGGTGATGGCATTGGTAAAGTGGAGGACATCATGCTTTCCTTTCAGGCTTTTGAGAGGCACGTGATGCTATTTTCATCTGCATTAATTGAAGTAGCGCTTCCAAATTGTATGAGGTACTGGTTCCCCTCTGTTCAGCACTCATTAGGCCTCATCTTGTGCATTGCATAGGGTGACAATATGAAAAGGAGGACAGGGCTCCTGTATCTTTAACAGTTGCATAGAAAAGAGAATTTCAGCAGGATTCCTTTGTATGCATATTGCACTTGGTGAAATTTCTTCTTCATCACAACAGTTACTGCTGCAGGAGCTATACTGTGATCAGATTTACAATAGGGCAGGGCACCTGCAGCTTTAACTGTTGTGATGAAGAGGGAATTTCACCAAATTCCCCATATATACAAATGACACCTGCTGAAATTCCCTTTTCAACACAACTTTTAAATCTACAGGAGCTTGTCCTCCTTTTCATATGGTCCCCCTGGTATTGCTTCCAGTACTGGGTACCACACTTCCAGAAGGATGCAGGCAAGCTGGAGGGGGTTCAGAGGAGGACAAGGAGGATGACTAGGGGTCTGGAAACAAAGCCCTATGAGGAGAGACTGAAAGAACAGGGCATGCTTAGCCTGGAGAAAAGAAGATTGAGGGGAGACATGATAGCATTGTGGGATTATTTAATTGCACTGAACTCCATTTCCCAGTAGCCCTTGCAAGTCCTATGTGAATGTCCCACAGCTGGCCCCATTTATCTGATCCAGGTGCTCAGCTTGGAGTAAGAAGACAATTAAGAGGCAAAAGGGAAGGAATAAAACCCCTTTCTGCAGGCCAAGCAAGCAGTGCACGGAGCTTGCTGCTCTCTCCATTCACTTTTCTGAGGATGAGGGCTGTTTCCTTGATGTTCTCAGGTCAGTGATGCCTCCAGGTTTTTGAGGAGCTTTACAGAAGAATCATCCCTCTGTGAGTCTACGTTCTTACTGCTGTATTACCAGCTTTTTCTCCTCCTCCTCCCTGTTCTGACCTGCTTGCTTGGCAGTCAAGAGAGTCACTGAGCAAGAAGACAATGGCATCTCCTGCTCCTCCTTCTCACCACCACCATTGTCTGGGCCAGAAGGAGAAGCAGGTGAATGAACAGGTGGAAATGGTGAAAAGAAGAAGCTGATCCAGGGAGATCTTCCATGTGGGCCCCTGCTGGGGGTGGGACTTCAGTTGGTATCTCACAATTCCTGCCCTTGATGCTGGCTCCATCTAAGGTCATGCTTTGTGGAAAGTGCTGTTTGAAATGCACCAGACAAAAAGGAACGTCTATCCAGGGTCTAAGTTGGGGCTTCCAAATTAATTGGTATGTTAAGTCTGTTGATTGGAGGAGAACATGGTCAGGGACAGTGCTGTGGCGATTCGTAATTGGTTAGTCACAGAAGTCAACACCAAAGCTATACCTCAGCACACTCAGCATCTTTCAAATATGGAGATATTCAGTTCATACAAACACACAAACACACAGGTAGAGCGGGAGCGAGAGCGAGAGCAAGAGCGAGCGAGAGAGAGAACAGGATAATTCCAGAGACCTTAGAAGCTCTGACTTGGCACATCTCCGCTGTGATATTAATCGATGGGTTTGGTAGCAGCTAGTCTCTGCTCTGGAAGATCAGATGCTCTGCAGATGTTCGTGGTTACCAGATAATTCCTACTGGAGTTCACAAACCTAAATGATAATGATAACAATGAATCCTGATTTACATGTGCAAATGTATATTTTGCTGCCAGAAGGAATCATTCCTTTTTCTGTTCTTTCTGATTTCCACTTCTTTTTCCCTAAGCCATAGGAGAGCACAACAATCTAAATGACCATCCTTCCAGTCATCTATAGTTCAAGACTACTTTTGTGAAGTGACCCATGGAGCAACAGATGTCCACAGACCAAAGATCAGAGGAAGGATCAGGAGAGACAGGAGAAGAACCCCATGAACCTCAGGCAAGAATGATTTCAGTAATGGGCTAGCAGTTGAGATTCTGCCTGTCTAATCACTAAGACATTGAGCCAAAGGCTGGTTATTTGGAATGTGGAATGATAGTGACCAGTGCGGCTGGTTCTAACCACCAGCTATAATCTGAGATTGGGCCGGGTTGGGTGTGGGTGATTGGTCAGATGAATGGAGTGTGTGTTTCTGAATGTTTAAGTTGTGAGCAGGTGCAGAAAGAGTGTGGAAACTTCTGATGTTGTAAGGATGTGCTTGGAAAACTCTGACACCGCAATCCATGGAGGTGGTATCTCTATTCCAGCGACTTGCTGCAGAAGGTGATATAGCAGCAGGATGGGGTTTGGGCATCAGAGGGGAATGGTTTACACATGTTTATATACACTTCCATCTTTGCTTGCTGCGAAATCTCAACAAAACCCAGATTTTTTTCTGCACCACATGCATAAAAGATTGATCACTACAAATCTATCAAGCCGATTTTGTAATTCCCAATCCTTAAGCTTCAGCTTGAGCACTATGGAAATTCTTGAAATTTCAAAAGCTTTCAAAGCTTGAGCTTCAATAACCAAATAGTGTGTTTCAGGGCCCTTGTCAGGAGCCTGAGGCTTTCAGGGAACTAGATCTACTACACAGGTCTGTGCCGCACAGCACGTAGGCAGAAAAACACAAAGGCAGGGATGAAAGGAATGCCTTGCGCTTTGTGAATCAGGGATGGAGGTGGTGGACTTAATGTTCTGAAATTAAGGTGGGGGGAGGAAAAGAAGCGGCCCTAGGAAAAGCCAGGTTTTAAAATGTGGGGGAAGAGGGAATGAGGTGGAGTTGTGACTGATGGAAATGTCGTTCAGGGGCATTAGGTGTGAGGAAGCAAGCATCAAAAGACCTCCATTGCATTGAAGGAAAGTAACCTTCATTCAGCTTCTGTAGGACTGATGTAGCAGAAATAAAAAAACATAGGCGTGGGCACTGGGTGTGCCGGATGTGTGCAGGAACACCCTAATTGCTAGGGGTGTGCACAGACCCCCCGCTCCGCTTCACTTGCAGATCCGCCATTTTCCGGATCGGGCCGCTCCGCCCCGCCCCCGCTCCGCCCACTTCCGCTCCGCTCCGCCCGGAGCTCCGGATCCGGATCCGGAGCTCCGTTTCCCCCCCCCATAGGCTTGCATTGAAAGCTAAAAAATTATACAACTTTTTTTCTGTTCAAGTTAGAAACCTCATGTTTGGCACCATGACACCTCATGGGGATATACACACGCATGCCAAGTTTCAAAGCAATCCCATCATCCCCTGATTTTTGGCGAATTTTTGAAAATCGGGCACCCCACACACACCATCCCTGCGAGGTGGGCAGGGGAGGAGGGAGGGAAGGCAGGCAGGCATGCAGCTGGCATTTCTGGGGGCATAAGGAAGTGAGCCAAGGATAAGCCAGTAATGCATATAAAATGGAATAAATCAATCAATAAACAAAGGAGGGGTGGAATTAAAAGCAGCAGTGTTGCTCAATAAACAACAAGAAGAACTTTTTTTAAAAGGCTATATCTGTCTTTTACCAGCAATAGGGGGACGTGCCCGGGGGAGGGGGAAGTAGCTGCCAGTTCAAGACACTGACAGCCACAGCTCTGAGAAGAAGTAAAACGCTCACTTCGACTCAGAACAGGCATTGCTCCACCACTGAAAAGTGACCATTCACTTCAACTCATGATAGGCATTGCTCCACCGTTTTACTCTCTTTGGAAGGCTCTAATGGCCTTCCAGTGCAGGAGAGAGTGGGGGCACGTCCACGATGAGATGCCCTAGGGGAGCTCATCCCCTTGCACCACATTGATTCAGTTGTTCACCAAGGTTAGGGTGGGGAGCAGTGCTGTGTTTCTATCTCTTATTCTTGGCTTAGTATATGATTTCAGGTTGTGTTTGTGCATTTGGTGGGGCTACTGTGTTAAAAAACACGGGGAAAAGCCCGTTCAGATGAAGAAAGAGAAGTTTCCCAGAATCCCAAGTTACCTGTTTTGCCTATGCCCTCCTCCAACTTTGGGATCATCATGACCGGGAGCTGACTCTGCCCCTCAGCCCTTTGAAAAAGGTATTTTTCCCGCCGATTTTTTAAAAACGTCTAGCCCGCGACCCGTACGATGCAGAAAGTTGAGAGTGATCTCAAAATGACCCCCATCCACGACTCTCTGTGCACAAGAATTTTCAGAACGATAGCTTAAACCCCACCCAGTTATCCCCGATTCTTTCCCTCAATGCAATCCTATGGGCGAAAAGCCGAAAACGCAGTTTGAGCCGCGCGGTTGACCCGATTTTCACAAAAATATAGCCCGCGACCCGTACGATGCAGAAAGTTGAGAGTGGTCTCAAAATGACCCCCATCCACGACTCTCTGTGCACAAGAATTTCCAGAACGATAGCTTAAACCCCCCCCAGTTATCCCCGATTCTTTCCCTCAATGCAATCCTATGGGCGAAAAGCCGAAAACGCAGTTTGAGCCGCGCGGTTGACCCGATTTTCACAAAAATATAGCCCGCGACCCAGACAACGCAGAAAGTTGAGAGTGGTCTCAAAATGACCCCCATCCACGACTCTCTGTGCACAAGAATTTCCAGAACGATAGCTTCAAAAACAACGTAGTTATGCGTGATTATTTGCCGCAATGCAATCCTATGGCGAAATGTTTTCAAGATGGCGACCGGAGCGCTCCGCCTGAACTCGGAGCTCCGAAAAATGGTCGCTTCTCTTCGCCTTGCTTCTAGGGGGTCCGCGGTCCGCTCCTACTCCGCCTCTGGGTAAGGCGGAGCAGGCCAATCCGCTACTGCTTCTACGCTCCTAATCGGAGCGGAGCACATCCCTACTAATTGCCTTGGGGACACTTCCACTTTAATGTGTCTTTAAGGGGGCCGTGAAAGCGCCTTCCCGAATTCTGCCAGGCTCGCTAATAGGGGCTGCCATTAGCATGTGTGGAGGAAATATGCACTTTCTGAAGGCCCCTTTAATGCCCCTGTTGGAGCAGAGGAGAGGAGAGCCCACTTTCTGGGGTCTCCAGAAAGTGCCTAATTCACCCCACCATGCTAATGGCAGCCACCATTACTGTGGTGGTGGAGAATTACATACTTTCTCGAGGCCAAGGGAAGTGTGACCTCACCCCATTGAAAGGGGACTTGGACAGGGCTCTATCCCCTCCCCTGCTCCCATCAGGACCTTTAAGAGTGCACGCCCTATACAAAGAACAGTATATTTTGTGCTCTGACTACTAGCAGCAAGGTGACATGTACTTTACAGTAGTATATATAGATACAAATTAACATATGCAGATTAGGCCCTATATCATCAGGCACAATCACCCTAACCTGAAAGAGCTCCTCTCTCTGGTTTCAGGGAGAATTTGAAGAGGGGGCTGAGAGGTCTTCCATTTCCAGCCAGACTGGGTCTGATGTTGAGCAGAGTTCATGGCGGACAGAAATGGAGGTGGAAGATGAAGATGCTGAGGCCAGACCATCAGGTGAGGGGGGATCCGCCTTTTTGTTCCTGGGTTCTGGATTGCTCTGAAACTCACTTCTGGGCTGGATTCAACTCTAGTTGCAGCAGCTTTCTCTGAAAATCGATCACCAAAAGTTATCAGGTAAAGCTACCCAATTTGACTTCTATTGACCTTTTCTTAACACAGCAACTGAAATTGTCTCTAATGTGAAAACTGTCAAGTTGATCTGTTATGCTGTGGTTTACTTACTTCTCCAGCAGAAAAAAAGGTGGATTATGGGGAGAAATCTAGGACAAAAGGAGAAAAGCTTGTGGGATTACATTAATCATCAGTTAGGACTGCAGATGAGAGAAGGAAAGGGATGATCCCATTTCTTGTAGGGAGGAGGATTTAGAGCTTCAGTTTTAGCCTTGATCAGCTTGAATCAAACCTACTTCAAACTCCAGATCTGATATTAGATTCAGAAAGCTGAATTGTTCAGATTTTACATTTTGTCCAATGATTTGCATTGGAAATTAGAAATACTGTCAGTTATTAATTTTTATGATAAATACATGACATTTGGGGACCTCAGCAACCGCCCGCCTTTTCTCTTTTCTACACTTTTGTACTAGCCACTGGTACAAGTTGCTTTTTCCACCCCACGAATATCTATTAAAACAAAGAATTATTTTTGTGCTTTCACAGAAGAGCTTCGAACTTGCAGATATAAAAAATTTCTGTCAGTTAAATCTAGTGGCATTCGTGTTAGCTATGCATAAAGTTTCCTTTTCTCAAAAACTAAAACAAAAGGTGAAAAAACAACTGTCAAGCCTCATAGGAGATTAGAGTTCCTAATCAGAAGATAGTTAATGTGACAATTGGGAAGTCACTGTCCCTAATCTCTGGTGTAGGTTTTTCTTACATTTTTATTTTTTCTTTCTTTTTTTTAGAAGAGCAAAACAAACCTTCTCCCCTAATACTTTCCTTTTGTCTGTCCTTAATCTGCCACTATTCAGCTTCAATGGATGGTCTTCTCATTAAGGAAAGGGAAAAAATGGCTAAACCTTTCTTTGGCTGCAATACCCATTACCAACACAAATGCCACTAGCTCTAATAAGACTCACATGGAAGAACAAGCAGCAAACAAAGTACATCTTAATAATATTGAGGAAGGATTTAAGGGAAAGGGATGGCTTGAAATGGGATTGAGAATGGCTGGGTAGTTAGCGAGGGATGAATAAACAAGTAAAGCTGCACTATCACAACCAGAGAGAGGGCCTTCTCTTTGGTGGCCCCCCAGCTGTGGAACAATCTACCTGACAACGTCTGCCTGGCACTGAAATTATTATCTTTTTGGCACCAGGTCAAGACTTTTCTCTTCTCCCAGGAATTTAGCAATATGAAATGAGCCTTGGTTGGGTCTGTTTTTTTTTTTTAGGTTCATAATTTTTAATTTTGTTATGGTGGTTTTATATGTGGTTTTTAAATATTTTCTATATTGTATGTTTTTGTGGTTGTTAATTTTTGTATGTTGTTTTTAAGTGTCTTAATATTATGAAAATTGCCCTGAGAGTTTCTGCTATGGAGTGATAAACAAATGCATTCAATCAATCTGTCAATAGATTTGTCTGGATCTGTACAAAGCAATTTCGATCAATTTGGATTGCTTCAGCCCCAACTGGTTGGGGTTTGGATCCAGACCTGCTTCGGTCTGAATCAGCCTGCTTCGGTTTCAGAATTTGGAATGGAAGAATGCACATCTTTAACATTTTCTCTTATTTATTCCATCAGATGCTGTGCAGGAGAGTGAGAATGAGGGAGAAAAACTTAGGACATCAGCAGGAAGAGCGAGAGCTGAAGAGGTAAAAGTGGTCTTGTGCAATCAGGATGGATCCAGAAGACAGAGGGGAAACCATACACAGGAGAAGAAGGATGAATCCATTCCATCCTGCACTGGGCTCCACATTGAACAAGAACAACCGAAAGGAAGGAGACACAGAAAGCGCCTTGGTGCTCATTTAAGAATCCACACAGAGGAGGAAGACAGTCAAAGCTTAGAATCTGTGAAAAGCAGCTGTCTGAGCAAACCAACTTTAAAACGTCCTTTGCTTGACAATAAGAGAAAAGCTCATAAATGCTTCAAGTGTGGAAAGAGGTTCACATGGAGCTTGCAACTTTCAAGACATCATCAAGAAATTCATTCTGGAGAGGAACGGTATATTTGTAAAGAATGCGGAAATAGCTTCAAACAACAACGAAATCTCACAGCACATCTAAGATGCCACAAGACAACCTTTAAGTGCTCATGGTGTGAAAAATGTTTCAGGGATAAAAAAGACCTTACCAAACATGAAAGAATTCACACAGGAGAGAAACCATTTAAATGCTCAAAATGTGGAAAATGCTTCAAGCAAAGCTCACACCTTATCAGCCATGAAAGAATTCACACAGGAGAGAAACCCTTTAAATGCTCAAAATGTGGGAAATGCTTCAAGCAAAGTGGACACCTTACCAGTCATGAAAGAATTCACACAGAAGAGAAACCCTTTCCATGCTCAATTTGCGGGAAATGCTTCAGGAACGACTCAGACCTCACAAGGCATAAAAGAATTCACAATGGGGAGAAACCCTTTAAGTGTAAGAAATGTGGGAGAACCTTCAGTGATGGCTCCAGCTTTACGAGACATCAACAAATTCATTAAGGAAAGAAACCATCTACATGTTTAGAATGTGGAAACAGTTTCAACCAGAGAGCAACACTCATCAAACATCAGTGCTGCCCCACACAAGAGAGAAACCCTATAAATGCAAAAATGTGGAAAGAGATATGCAGACCCCTCATCCTTTACTGGACTTGAAAGAATTCACGAAGGAGAGAGACGGTAGCAATGTTCTGTGTGCAGTGAAACATTCCGTTGCAGGAAACTACTTGTTATGCATCAAAGAATTCATACACAGGTGACTCCCTAAAATGTTCAGTGTGTGAGGAAATCTTCACTGGTCTACTAAACCTCACAATACATTACAATGAAGTTTATAAACTGTAGGGACCACACAAACACCCTAGTTCTATGATGTGTTTTGATGGTGAATTGATCCGTCATGAACATGAGAATGCAGAAACTCTATCATAGCCTGAAATGTGGTCAAATGTTCAGTCTCTGCTCAAACTTCACATTAAAGAAGCCATTTCTTCCCCCATTTGATCCTCGCAGCATAAGTAGGTCTTCAGCCGGGGGATCATTAAGACAGGTCTTGATCCTCCTGGAAGGTGATCTCATGAAGGCAGGTCTTCTCAGGGGATGTGATACATGGGATAGCCTACCTCAGCTTCAGTGGTTCAATGGCTGTATTACTTCTATGTTTTCATGGGTTGTTTTTATTGCTTCATTGTATTTTATCATTTCAGCAAAGCAGCAGAAAAGGATATGTCACATGAATGCTCAGAGATCATTTCAGTGTTCAGAACTTTCTGGAGAGCAAAGAATGCACACATGATAGATTCCCTACATATGCTTAACATGTGGGGAAACATTCACTTTTATACCAAACTTTACAATACATCCAAGTGTCCATTTAGAGGAAGGGCCACACAATGTTCACACTGTAGAAATTTTTTAGATAGCCAGTCCAGCCTCCATGAATTTGGGAGTCCACATATCAGGGAAATACCTTCACCGTTTGGAAGGTGGTAAGATGCAGTTTCAGCCCATATATTGTTTTCATCCACATTTGGGTGGATGCGATATTTGGAACTCCCTGCCTCGCGTTTTGTGACTGTATTAGACGTTTTAGTGGGATGTTTTTAATAGCTTAACAGAGAAACTTTATTTATGTGCTTCTCTGATGTTATTCATTGTATGTTTTATCTGGATGGTTTTAAGAGTGTAATCGTACTGTACCATTTTATGACAACTGCTTTTGGGAGAAGCTGGAGAAATAGAACTTCCCCCTCTGCCAGAGAAAGGACAACCAAATTTTACTCTTTCTTGTCTTATCTGAGGGCCTTTACAAGGCAGAGTACATACTTAGAAATGCTCCAGTTGGGTTGAGGGCTCTTCAGATAAGTTGGCCAAGTTATAAATGTCTGAAAGGTCAATGTGGGGAATCCTGAATCCACGCACAGGAGATATTAAGATGTGAAATGTTTCAAAGTCTTCTGCAGTTTCTTTCTTCTGGCATTGAAATGAAAATCTGGTCCGGCAGCTGTGGCTGGTTTTTAGATGGCTTCTGTAACTTTCAGTGTGTTTGAATACTAATAAAGTTCTGTGTGTGTTTTCTGTTTCGTACTCTTGATTTCAATTGCCTCATTAAACAAGAATGATCCAAGGTTGGATTTTCAGGCTGCAATTTTGTACAGAGCTCCAACCCTTTAGCCACAGGGAAGATGGGGAATTTTATAATGGGGAAAAAACAGTTGGCTGCATTTTCAATGTACTGAAGCCAAGGGTAATTTCTTAATTCATAACACTTCTTTTATTGAGTAATGTTGTCATGCTCTGTTCAAGCAAGGGGAAACTGGAAAATATTGCCCCCTCCTTCTTTTTGGTTCTTTCCACCTGTTGGAAGTCTTTGTGATTTGAAAGTGGAGCAACTGCAAGAAAGATAGACCACTGAAGTCACTTTCCAGTCATCTGACTGCATCCAAGTGCTCCTGTCTGCAGTTGCTCTGTACATCCAATTGGGGCAGGATGGAGAAGGTCTGTGTTTATCTTGCAGCCTTCATTTCTCTGTCTTCCTCCATGAAACCAGTATTTATAAAACAAGAACAAAGAGAAACCCTGGGTCTCCTGCAACCACTTTTACGTAGGCGTGGGTGGGGATGTTGCTATTAGATGTAGGGTGGGGATCTTAATGGTTCAAAGAAAGAAAAAAGAAGAAAACTTTGATGGACAAGTATTTTTTAATGGGAAAGGAGTTTTACATCTGGACAAAATCTATACAGTTACTCATTATTGAAAACTGTAAGAGCTGTAAGATATATGTATTAACCAGGTTAAATGCAGACAGCTACACTGAGCCCTGATTCTATCCAAGTTTCTTCCAAGTGAGATCATTTTCTAAGGAGCCAAAAGTAGCACATATAATCACCCTCCTCCATTTTATCCTCACAACAACCCTGTGAGGTAGGTCAGGCTGAGAGTCAGTGTCTTGGCCAAGGTCACCCAGTGAGCTTCATGGTCAAGTATGCACTTGAACCTGGATCTTCTCCTTTTCAGCTACTACTCTAACCGTTACACCAAAGTGATTCCTGAGGTGTGATTGCAAATAGAACCTCCATGCTCAGGGATCATATATCTCTAAGCACAAGGAACTGGGAGCCACCAACGGTGGTGATGGCATTGGTAGTGTGGAGGATTTCATGCTTTCCTTTCAGGCTTTTGAGAGGCACGTGATGATATTTTCGTCTGCATTAATTGAAGTAGCGCTTCCAAATTGTGTGAGATACTGGTTCCCCTCAGTTCAGCACTTGTTATGCCTCATCTTGTGTATTGCATAGGGTGACAATATGAAAAGGAGGACAGGGCTCCTGTATCTTTAACAGTTGCATAGAAAAGAGAATTTCAGCAGGTGTCCTTTGTATGCATATCGCACTTGGTGAAATTTCTTCTTCATCACAACAGTTAAAGCTGCAGGAGCTATACTGTGATCAGATTTACAAGAGGGCAGGGCACCTGCAGCTTTAACTGTTGTGATGAAGAGGGAATTTCACCAGATTCCCCATATATACAAATGACACCTGCTGAAATTCCCTTTTCCTACAACTGTTCCTACAACAATTCCCTACAACTGTTGAAGCTACAGGAGCCCTTTCCTCCTTTTCATATGGTCACCCTAGTATTGCATCCAGTTCTGGGTACCACACTTCCAGAAGTATGCAGGCAAGCTGTAGGGGGTTCAGAGGAGGACAAGGAGGATGATCAGGGGTCTGGAAACAAAGCCTTATGAGGAGAGACTGAAAGAATAGGGCATGCTTTGCCTGGAGAAGAGGAGGCTGAGAGGAGACATGATAGCATTGTAGGGTTGTTTAATTGCACTGAACTCTGTTTCCCAGTATCCCTTGCAAGTTCTATGTGAATGTCCCACAGCTGGCCCCATTTATCTGAGCCAGGTGCTCTGCTTGGAGTGAGAAGACAATTAAGAGGCAGAGGAGAAGGAATAAATCCCCTTTCTGCAGGCCAAGCAAGCTTTGTGGGGAGCTTGCTGCATCCTCCATTCCCTTTTCTGAGGATGAGGGCTGTTTCCTTGATGTTCTCAGGTCAGTGATGCCTCCAGGTTTTT
The DNA here is from genome assembly GCF_023053635.1 of Elgaria multicarinata webbii. Taxonomy (NCBI): domain Eukaryota; kingdom Metazoa; phylum Chordata; class Lepidosauria; order Squamata; family Anguidae; genus Elgaria; species Elgaria multicarinata. Next base: position 161,463,834 of record NC_086173.1, read on the forward strand.
GAGGAGCTTTACAGAAGAACCCTCCCTCTGTGAGTATACGTACTTACTGCTGTATTACCAGCTTTTTCTCCTCCCTGTTATGACCTGCTTGCTTGGCAGTCAAGAGAGTCACTGAGCAAGAAGACAATTGTGTCTCCTGCTCCTCCTTCCCACCACCACCATTGTCTGGGCCAGAAGGAGAAGCAGGTGAATGAACGGGCTGAAGTGGTGAAGAGGAGAAGCCGGTCAAGGGAGATCTTCCCTGTGGGCCCCTGCTGTGGGTCGGCCTTCAGTTGGTATCTCACAATGCCTGCCCTTGATGATGGCTCCATCTAAGGTCAGGCTTTGTGAAAAGTGTTGCTTGAAGTGCACCAGACAAAAAGGAATATCTATCCAGGGTCCAAGTTGGGGCTTCCAAATTAATTGGTATGTTAAGTCTATCAGAGCAGAAACACATTTCTAAGGAAGGGTTTTTTTTCCTTGATGTTCTCAGGTCAGTGATGCCTCCAGGTTTTTGAGGAGCTTTACAGAAGAACCAGCTCCCTCTTTGACAATTTCAAGTAGAGCTTATGAGAATTAAGAGAAAACTTGAAGTACATTTTGAGAACCATCAGGACAGCATTATCTCACCTTAGGCCACACTGCTAAAATCAAATCTGCTGATTAGCAATCTCATTCTAGGGCTTCTCTTTGACATTCTTGTGTTTAAGTATGGCAGAGGAAGGTTGTCCTGAAAATACGGAATGGTCTTTCCCTGTTGCCTCTCCCCCCCCCCTGTCTTGTTGAATTACCCTCGAAGAACCGTTCAGTATTCACGTAACCGGTATTGACAGAAATGCTTACAGCTCCTTCATTTTTAAAGATAAAGAGATAGACCGTGCACAGGGATAGCTCTTAAGGAGCACTGTAGAACCACCAAGATTGAATCATATTGGTTCATGTTTTGATTTTTTAGGAATTTTTAAAGGGAAGAAAACAAAAATGCTTATATCTGTGTACTTTTTATACATAAAGATATGAAACATGGTAAGGTGATAGCTCTTAAGGAGGGCTTTTGCCAAGTTGAATCAGATCTATTCATGTCTTGAGTTTTTTGGATTTATTTTTTTTAATTCCCCACTCCAGCCTTCTCCAAGCTGTTGCCCTCCAGATCTACTGGATGGACCTCCCCACCCACCCAACCACTGAAATAAAGAGGCTTCCTGTGCCTAACTCAGGTGTAGAAGCTTTCTCACTCACCATGCCAGTCAGCCAGCCCAGCAGTACTTTCACATTGTGGAAATTTGGATGATTGACTTTTATGAGTCCAAGCAGAAATGTGCTCCCTCTCTCCCTCCCAATCCCCGGTCAGAATCTGCAACTAGTTTGTGTTTCCCACTCCCCCAAACACTCGGTTGGAGGAGAACATAGTCAGGGACAGTGCTGTGGCGATTCCTAATTGGTTAGTCACAGAAATTAATACCAAAGCTACACCTTACCACACTCAGCTTCTTGCAAAGTTGGAGATATTCAGTTCATACAAACACACACGCATACACACACACAGAGAGATGGGGGGACAGAGGGAGAGAGAGGGAGCGCAGAGGATAATTCCAGAGACCTTAGAAGCTCCGACTGGGCACATCTCCGCTGTGATATTAATCAATGGGTTTGGCAGCAGCTAGTCTCTGCTCTGAAAGATCAAATGCTTTGCAGATGTTTGTGCTTACCAGATAATTCCTTCTGGAGTGCACACCCCTAAATGATAATGATGAATCCAGATTTACATGTGCAAATGTATATTTTGCTGCCAGGAGGAAACATTCATTTTTTTGTTCTTTCTGATTTCCATCTCTTTTTCCCTAGGCCACAGGAGAGGACACCAATCTAAATGACCATCCTTCTAGTCATCTATAGTCCAAGACTACTTTTGTGACGTGACCCATGGAGCAACAAAGGTCAATTGACCAAACTTCAGAGGAAGGATCAGAAGAGACAGGAGAAGAACCCCATGAACCTAAGGCAAGAATGTTTTCAGTAATGGGTTAGCAGTTGAGATTCTGCCTGTCTCATCTCCAAGACATTGAGCCAAACGCTGTTTGTTTGTAATATGGAATGATAGTGACTGCTGTGGCTGGTTCTAACCACCAGCTATAATCTGAGATTGGGCCAGGTTGGGTGTGGGTGATGGGTTGGATGAATGGAGTGTGTGTGTTTCTGAATGGTTGAGGTTATGTTTGAGTTGTGAGCAGGTGTAGAAAGAGTGTGGAAACTTCTGATATTGTAAGGATGTGCTTGGAAAACTCTGACACTGCAATCCATGGATGTGGTACTTCCATTCCAGGGACTTGCAGCAGAAGAGGTTATAGCAGCACGATGGGGTTTGGGCATTAGAATAGAATGGGTTGCACATGTTTATATACAGTTCCACTTTTGCTTGCTGTGAAATCTTAACAAACCCCAGATTTTTTTCTGCACCCACATGTATAAATCAATCAGGTGGATTTTGTTATCGCCCCCCACCCCGCCCAAACTTCAGCTTGAGTATGTTTTATGATGGTTTTAATTTTTGTGAACCGCCCAGAGAGCTTCGGCTATTGGGTCATATAAAAATGTAATAAATAAACAAATAAATAAAAAAATTGAGCACTATGGAAATTCTTGAAAGTTCAAAAGCTTTCAAAGCTTAATAGCCAAACAGTATGTTTCAGTGCCTTTGTCAGGAGCCTGAGGCTTTCAGGGAACTAGAGCTACTACGCAGGTCTGTGCTGCGCAGGGACGTAGGGAGAAAAAACACAAAAGCAGGGAGGAAAGGAATGCCTTGCGCTTTGCAAGTCAGGGATGGAGGTGGTGGACTTCATGTTCTGAAATTAAGGTGGGGGGAGGAAAAGAAGCGGCCCTAGGAAAAGCCAGGTTTTAAAATGTGGGGGAAGAGGCAAGGAGCTGGACTTGTGACTGATGGAAATGCCGTTCAGGGGCAATAGGTGTGAGGAAGCAAGGGCCAAAAGACCTCCATTGCATGGAAGGAAAGTAACCTTCATTCAGCTTCCGTAGGACTGATGTAGCAGAAATAAAAAAACATAGGCGTGGGCACTGGATGTGCTGGGTGTCCCCAGGAACACCCTAATGCCTTTGAGAACACTTCCACTTTAATGTGCCTTTAAGGAGGACGTGAAAGCGCCTTCCCGAATTCTGCCAGGCTCGCTAATGGAGGCTGCCATTATCAAGCGTGGAGGAAATATGCACTTTCTGAAGGCCCCTTTAATCCCCAGTTGGAGCAGAGGAGAGGAGAGCCCACTTTCTGGGGCCTCCAGAAAGTGCCTAATTCAACCCACCATGCTAATGGCAGCCACCATTACTGTGGTGGTGGAGAATTACATACTTTCTCGAGGCCAAGGAAAGTGTGACTTCTCACCCCATTGAAAGGGGACTTGGACAGGGCTCTATCCCCTCCCCTGCTCCAATCAGGGCCTTTAAGAGTGCAGGACCTATGCAAAGAACAGTATGTTTTGTGCTCCGACTACTAGCAGCCTTGGTGACATGGACTTTACAGTGGTATATATAGATATAAATTAGCATATGCAGATTAGGCCCTATATCATCAGGCACAATCAACCTAACCTGAAAGGGCTCCTCTCTCTGGTTTCAGGGAGAATTTGAAGAGGGGGCTGAGAGGTCCACCATTTCAAGCCGGGCTGTGTCTGATGTTGAGCAGAGTTCATGGCGTACAGAAATGGAGGTGGAAGATGAAGATGCTGAGGCCAGACCATCAGGTAAGGGGGAAATATACCATTTTGTTCCTGGGTTCTGGATTGCTCTGAAACTCCCTTCTTGGCTAGATTCAACAATAGCTGCAGCAGCATTGCTTGTTGGAGGATGAAGCAGTAAATAACACACAGACACATAGCTTGGATACAACTTGGGCCTCTTTATTTATAATTAACCGGAGAAATCAACCCTCCCTGGATCTTCCTGTGAATTAATCATCACTCAGGCCATACTGCCTGTCCATATGGGCAAGCCACACTCAAAATGAGCAGCTGGTTAACCCGGCTCCTTGCTTATCAGTCACTTATGTAAGTGTGGGGATACCGCCCTGTTCCACCCCCGCTCGTTGCCATCACGACAGAGAGTAGATTAAACAGGAGGATCTCCAAAGGCATACCATGTCCTCACACGTAAACCGCGGAGCCCCACAGAGCAGGCCGTCTGGATATGCCAATCACCCAAACAGGTGCCAGTGTGCTGACCATCCAAGCTAAACTCTTTAATTCCCGCACATCCCTGCCAACAGATTAACCTATTTGTTCACCCTTCCCCTAAAACCTCCAGTATGGAGTAGTCAAAAAACCTGTGGGTAAAAATTCCTAGTCAGCCCCCTCTCCAAAGAGAACGACTGGCTAATCCCATACTAGAAGTGGAGGGAGGGTTGGGACAGCAAACCTGAAAGAGGCCGAGAGGCTGGTGCGGGCTGCTTATATAGCGCAGCCCCACCCAGCCCCTTGCACGTGACCTGGAAGAAGCTAGAAAGTTCTTTATGGCTCCTCCCCAAACGCAAGGACCGGGTTCCCGCGCAAACCTTCAGCTGGGCGGAGCCGGTTTTCTCTGAAAATCAATCCCCAAGAGTTCTCAGGTACAGCTACCCAATTTGACTTCTATTGACTTTTTCTTAATAAGGCAACTGAAATTGTCACTAATGTGAAAACTGCCAAGTTGATCTGTGATGCGGCGGTTTACTTATTTCTCCAGCAGAAAAAGATGGATTATGGGGAGAAATCTAGGGCAAAAGGAGAAAAGCTTGTGGGATTACATGAATCATCAGTTAGGACTCTAGATGAGAGAAGGAAGGGGATGATCCCGTTTCTTGCAGGTAGGGGGATTCAGAGCTTCAGATTTAGCCTTGATCAGCTTGAGTCAAACCTGCTTTAGACTCCAGATGTGATATTAGATTCAGAAAGCTGAGTTGTTCAGATTTTACATTTTGTCCAATGATTTGCATTGGAAATTAGAAATGCTGACAGTTATAAATTTTTATGATAAATACAAATGAAATTTGTATTTATCATAAAAATTTATGACAAATACAAATGAAATTTGGGGACCTCAGCCTTTTCTCTTTTCCACACTTTTGTACTAGCCACTGGTTAAAGTTGTTTTTTTCCACCCCATGAATATCTATTAAAACAAAGAATTGTTTTTGTGCTTTCACAGAAGTGCTTCGAACTTGTAGATATAGAAAATTTCTGTCAGATAAATCCAGTGGCTTTTGTGTTAGCTACGCATAAAGTTTCCTTTTCTCAAAAACTAAAACAAGAGGTGAAAAAACACCTGTCAAGCCTCATAGGAAATTAGAGTTCCTAATCAGAAAATATTTAATGTGACAATTGGGAAGTCACTATCCCTAATCTCTGGTGTAGGTTTTTCTTACATTTTTATTTTTTCTTTTTTTTTTTTTTTTTTTTTTTTTTGAAGTGCAAAACAAACCTTCTCCCCTAATACTTTCCTTTTGTCTGTCCTTAATCTGCCACTATTCAGCTTCCATGGATGGTCTTCTCATTAAGGAAAGGGAAAAAATGGATAAACCTTTCTTTGGCTGCAATACCCATTACCAACACAAATACCACTAGCTCTAATAAGACTCACATGGAAGAACAAGCAGCAAACAAAGTACATCTTAATAATATTGAGGAAGGATTTAAGGGAAAGGGATGGCTTGAAATGGAATTGAGAATGGCTGGGTAGTTAGCAAGGGATGAATAAACAAGTAAAGCTACACTATCACAACAAGAGAGAGGGCCTTCTCTTTGGTGGCCCCCCAGCTGTGGAACAATCTACCTGACAACTTCTGCCTGGCACTGATATTATTATCTTTTTGGCACCAGGCCAAGACTTTTCTCTTCTCCCAGGAATTTAGTAATATAAAATGAGCCTGGGTCTGTTTTTTTAGGCTCATAATTTTTTTAGTTGTTATAGTGGTTTTATATGTGGTTTTAAATATGTGTGTATATTGTATGTTTTTGTGGTTGTTAATTTTAGTATGTTGTTTTTAAATGTCTTAATATCACTAAAACATCCCATAGAGCTTCGGCTATGGGTCAGTATACAAATGCAATAAATAAATAGATTCGTCTGCATTTTTACAAAGCAATTTTGATCAATTTAAACTACTTCAGACCAGTCTGGTTTGGATCGAGAATCCAAACCAGTTTGGCTCAATTCAGCCTGCTCCGGTTTCAGAATTTGCAGTGGAGCAATGCACATCTTTAACATTTTCTCTTATTTATTCCATCAGATGCTGTGCAGGAGAGTGAGAATGAGGGAGAAAAACTTAGGACATCAGCAGGAAGAGCGAAAGTTGAAGAGGTAAAAGTGGTCTTGTGCAATCAGGATGGATCCAGAAGGCAGAGGGGAAACCATACACAGGAGAAGAAGGATGAATCCATTCCATCCCGCACTGGGCTCCACATTGAACAAGAACAACGGAAAGGAAGGAGACACAGAAAACGCCTCGGTGCTCATTTAAGAATCCACACAGAGGAGGAAGACAGTCAAAGCTTAGAATCTGTGAAAAGCAGCTGTCTGAGCAAACCAACTTTAAAACCTCCAATGCTTGACAAAAAGAGAAAAAGTCATAAATGCATCAAGTGTAAAATGAGGTTCACATGGAGCTCGCAACTTACAAGACACCATCAAGAAATTCATTCTGGAGAGGAAAGGTATGTTTGTACAGAATGCGGAAAGAGCTTCCAACAACAACAAAAACTCACAGAACATCAACGATGCCACAAGACAACCTTTAAGTGCTCATGGTGTGAAAAATGCTTCAGTTATAAAAAACACCTTACCAGACATGAAAGAATTCACACTGGAGAGAAACCCTTTAAATGCTCAACATGTGGAAAATGCTTCAGGGAAAGCTCACACCTTACCAACCATGAAAGAATTCACACAGGAGAGAAACCCTTTAAATGCTCAAAATGTGGGAAATGCTTCAAGCAAAGTGCACAGCTTACCAGACATGAAAGAATTCACACAGAAGAGAAACCTTTTCAATGCTCAAAATGTGGAAAATGCTTCAAGCGAAGTGAACACCTTACCAGTCATGAAAGAATTCACACAGAAGAGAAACCCTTTCCATGCTCAATTTGTGGAAAATGCTTCAAGCGAAGTGAACACCTTACAAGGCATAAAAGAATTCACAAAGGGGAGAAACCCTTTAAGTGTGAGATATGTATGGAAAGCTTCAGTGATGGCTCCAGCTTTCAGAGACATCAACAAACACATTCAGGAAAGAAACCATCTACATCTTGAGAATGTGGAAAGAGCTGAAACCAGAGAGCAACACTCATCAAACATCAGTGCTGCCTCACACAAGAGAGAAACCCTATAAATGCAAAAATGTGGAAAGAGATATGCAGACCCCTCATCCTTTACTGGACATGAAAGAATTCACAAAGGGAGAGAGATGTTAGCAATGTTCTGTGTGCAGTGAAACGTTCTGTTGTAGGAAACCACTTGTTAGACACCAAAGAATTCATACATGGGTGACTCCCTAGAAATGTTCAGTGGGTGAGGAAATCTTCATTGGCCTACTAAACCTCGCAATACATTACAATGACTTCCATAAACTGCAGGGACCATACAAACCCCCTAGTTCTATGATGTGCTTTTATGGTGAATTGATCCGTCATGAACATGAGAATGCAGAAACTCTATCATGGCCTGAAACGTGGTCAAACGTTCAGTCTCTGCTCAAACTTCACATGAAAGAAGCCATGGCTTCTCCCATTTGATCCTTGCAGCATAAGTAGGTTTTAAGCCAGGGGGATCCTTAAGACAGGTCTTGATGTCCTGGAAGGTGATTTCAGGAAGCCAGGCCTTCACAGGGGATGTGATACATGGGACACCCTACCTCTGCTTCAGTGGTTCAATTGCTGTATTACTTCTATGTTTTCATGGGTTGTTTTTATTGCTTCATTGTATTTCATCATTTTAGGAAAATACCAGAAAAGGATATGTCACATGAATGCTCAGAGATCATTTCAGAGTTCAGAACTTTCTGGAGAGCAAAGAATGCACACATGGGAGATTCCCTACATATGCTTATTATGTGGGGAAACTATCACTTGTATAGCAAACTTTACGATACATCTAAGTGTCCATTTAGGGGAAGGGCCACACAAATGTTCACACTGTAGAAATTTTTGGATAGCCAATCCAGCCTCCATGAATTTGGGAGTCCACATAGCAGGGAAATACCTTCACCGTTTGGAAGGTGGTAAAATGCAGTTTCAGCCCAATTATTATTTTCATCCACATTTGGGTGGATGCGATATGTGGAACTCCCTGTCTCTCGTTTTGTGACTGTATTAGACATTTTAGTGGGATGTTTTTAATAGCTTAACAGAGAAACCTTATTTATGTGCTTCTCTGATGTTATTCATTGAATGTTTTATCTGGATGGTTTTAAGAGTGTAATTGTACTGTACCATTTTATGACAACTGCCTTTGGGAGAAGCTGGAGAAATAGAACTTCCCCCTCTGCCAGAGAAATATCAACCAAATTTTGCTCTTTCTTGTTTTATGTGAGGGCCTTTACAAGGCAGGAGCCATACTAAAAAAATACCCAGGCTGGGTTGAGGGGTCTTCGGATTATTTTGCCAAGTTATAAATATCCGAAAGGTATTCCCGAAAGGGAATCCTGAATCCACACACAGGAGATATTAAGATGTGAAATGTTTCAAAGTCTTCTGCAGTTTCTCTCTTCTGGCAGTGAAATGGAAATCTGATCGGGCAGCTGTGGCTGGATTTTAGATGGCTTCTGTAACTTTCAGTGTGTTTGAATACAAATAAAGTTCTGTGTGTGTTTTCTCTGTTTCGTACTCTTGATTTCAATTGCCTCATTAAACAAGAATGGTCCCAGGTTGGATGTTCAGGCTGCCATTTTGTACAGAGCTCCAACCCTTTAGCCACAGGGAACATGGGGGAATTTTATCCTGGGGAAAGAACGGTTGGCTGCATTTTCAATGTACTGGAGCCAAGGGTAATTTCTTAATTCATAACACTTCTTTTATTGAGTGATGTTGTCATACTCTGTGCAAGCAAGGGGAAACTGGAAAATATTGTCCCCCCCTTCTTTTTGGTTCTTTCCACTAGTTGGAAGTCTTTGTGATTTGAAAGTGGAGCAACTGCAAGAAAGATGGACCACTGACTTTGTCACTTTCCACTCCTCTGATGGCATCCAAGTGCTCCTGCCTGCAGTTCCTCTGTACATCCAAATGGGGCAGGATGGTGAGGGTCTGTGTTTATCTTGCAGCCTTCATGTCTCTGTCTTCCTCCATGAAACCAGTATTTATAAAACAAGAACAAACAACGAGAAACCCTGGGTCTCCTGCAACCACTTTTAGATAAGGGCTGGGGGTGTTAACTTTAGATGTAGGGTGGGGATCTTAACAAGCAAATAAACTATAATGGTTCAAAGAAAGAAAAAAATAGAAAACTTTACTGGACAAGTATTAATGGGAAAGGCGTTTTACTTCTGGACAAAATCTACACAGATATTTCCTCTTCAAAAACGTTGGAGCTGTAAGGTAAATATAATAACCAGGAGAAACGCAGACAGCTACACTGAGCCCTGATTCTATCCAAGTTTCTTACCAGTAAGATCTTTTTCCATGGAGCCCAAGGTAGCACATATGATCTCCCTCCTCCACTTTATCCTCACAACAACCCTGTGAGGTGGGTCCGGCTGAGAGTCATTGACTTGGCCAAGGTCACCCAGTGAGCTTCATGGTCAAGAAATAAATTCAAACTTGATCTTCTTCTTTTCAACTGCTACACTAACGGTTACACCCCAGTGATTCCAGTTGGGGCAGGTTGGAGAGGGGCTGCGTTTATCCTGCAACCTTCATTCTCTGTCTTCCTCCATGAAACCACTATTTATAAAACAAACATAAACAAACAAAGAGAAACTCCTGGGTCTTCTGAAACTATTTTTACATAGGGGTGGGTGGGAGTGTTGCCTATTTGATAGGGTGGCCATATGAAAAGGAGGACAAGGCTCCTGTATCTTAAACAGTTGCATAGAAAAGAGAATTTCAGCAGGTGTCCTTTGTATGCATATCACACTTGGTGAAATTTCCTCTTCATCACAACAGTTAAAGCTGCAGGAGGTATACTGTGATCAGGTTTACAAGAGGTCAGGGCACCTGCAGCTTTAACTGTTGTGATGAAGAGGGAATTTCACCAGATTCCCCATATATACAAATGACACCTGCTGTAATTCCCTTTTCTATGCAACTGTTAAAGCTACAGGAGCCCTGTCCACCTTGTCATAGGGCCACCCTACTATTAGATGTAGGGTGGAGACCTTAACAAGAAAATAAACTATAATGGTTCAAAGAAAGAAAAAAGGACAAAACTTTACTGGACAAGTATTTATTAATGGGAAAGGAGTTTCACAACTGGACAAAATCAACATGGATACTCATTCTTCAAAACTATAATTGGCATAAGGTAAATATAATAACTAGGTTAAATGCATACAGCTAGCCTACAAACACTGTTTCCCCATTCTCTCCAAGTTTGTTCCCAGTAAGAACTTTTCCCAAGGAGCCCAAGGTAGCAGATGTGATCTCCCTCCTCCATTTTATTGTCACAAGAACCCTGTGATGTGGGTCAGGCTGAGAGTCAGTGACTCGGCCCAAGTCACCCAGTGATCTTCATGGTCAAGTAGGCACTTGAACCTGGATCTTCTCATTTTCACGAATCCTCTAACCATTACACCATAATGGCTTGTGAATGCAAACGGAATCTCCATGTTCAGGGATCATATATCTCTAAGAACAAGGAACTGGGAGCAACCAACAGTGGTGATGGCGTTGGTAGTGGGGAGGACTTCATGCTTTCCTCTCAGGCTTTTGAGAGACACATGATAGGCTGCGTTAATAGAAGTAGTGCTTCCAAATTATGTGAGTTACTGGTTCCCCTCTGTTCAGCACTGGTTTGGCCTCACATTGAGTATTGCGTCCAGTTCAGGTCTCCACTAATTCAAGAAGGACGCAGACAAACTGGAGGGGGTTCAAAGGAAGGCAATGAAGATGATCAGGTGTCTGCAAACAAAGCCCTATGAAGAGAGAGACTGAGAGAACAGGGCATGTTTAGCTTGGAGAAGAGAAGGCTGAGGGGACACATTATAGCATTGTGGGGTTGTTTAATTACACTGAACTCCATTTCCCTGTAGCCCTTGCAAGTCCCGTGTGAGTGTCCCACACCTGGCCCCATTTAGCTGAGCCAAGTGCTCAGCTTGGAGTGAGAAGACAATTAAGAGGCAGAGGAGAAGGAATAAATCCCCCTTCTGCAGGCCAAGAAAGCAATACAGTCAGCTTTCTGCTCTCTGCTTTCAGTTTTCTGAGGATGAGGGCTGTTTCCTTGATGTTCTCAGGTCAGTGACACCTCCAGGTTTTTGAGGAGCTTTACAGGAGAAACCTCCCTCTGTGAGTCTACGTTCTTACAGCTGTTGTTACCAGCAGCTTTTTCTCCTCCTCCTCCTCCTCCTCCCTGTCTGTTGTTGCTGGCAGCCCATGACACTTTCAAGTAGAGCTGATGAGAATTAAAAGAAAACTTGAAGTACATTTTGAGACTAAACAGGACACTGTAATCTAACCTTAGGCCACACTGCTAAAATCAAACTTACTGATTTGAAATCTCATGCTAGGCCTTCTCTTTGACATTCTTGAGTTTAAGTATGGCAGTGGAAGGCTGGCCTGAAAATATGGAATGGTCTCCACCTGGATTCTAAATATCACTGTATCTGGTGCAATATTTGGGACCATGTCTCCTTTTAGTAGGGCATTTATTGCTGGTATTTGATAGCATTGAGGTGAATGTATGTAGCAGGTGATGTTTGGTCTTGCAATCATTTTGCCAGAGTGGATTGAGGGATGACATTGGCTTCTAGATTTGTTTCAGGAACTGGTCTCTATGCCTTTCCGTCTCTCTTCTGTGGCCTGCTGTTCTGGGTGAAGTGTTTGAGCTTTAGAAGGTGTCTATAAACAAGGATGGATCTACTATCCAAGACCTTATCAGAATACATCAATATGTATTAACAAAACCACAGTGATGCTGGAATATAATTAAATGTTGAGAACTGTGGAAGCTGTGCTGAGATCCTTACATGAGGAACGAAGGAGGAACGTAAATGGGATGATGGCAGTGGTGGCGTTGATAATGATAATTGGGGTGTGCAAAGTGGATCTTCTATCCCTCGAACTTCAATCTGGAGCTCCGTAGAGGTGATTCTCTGCCAGGATTTTGGCGTCCCCCCCATTCCCCTCTCTATTTTTATTATTATTATTATTATTTATTTATATAGCACCATCATTGAATTACCCTTGAAGAACCATTCAGTATTCGGGTAACGGGTATTAACAGAAATGCTTACAGCTCCCTCATTTTTACAGATAAAGAGTTAGAACTTGACACAGTGATAGCTCTAAAGGAGCGCTGTAGCCCCACCAAGCCCCAATCATATTGGTTTATGCTTTATTTTTATCAAAAAATGTAAATGGAAACTAACACAAATGCGTATATCTGTGTACTTTTTATAGAAGGCTGGAGTGGGGAATTTTTTTAAAAAATCTTAAATTCAAGGCATGAATAGATCTGATTCAACTTGGAGAAAGCCCTCCTAAAGAGCTTTCCAAGTTGAATCAGATCTATTCATGCCTTGAGTTTTTAGGATTTTTTAAAAAATTCCCCACTCCAGCCTTCTCCAAACTGTTGCCCTCCAGATCTACCCCACCACTGAAATAAAGAGCTTCCCTGTGTCTAACTCAGGTTTAAAAGCTTTCTCACTCACCATGCTAGCCAGCCAGCACAGCAGTACATTCACACTGTAGAAATGTGGATGACTGACGTTTATGAGTCTGAGCAGAAACTTGCTCCCTCTCTCCCTCCCCCCCTCCAGCCAGAATCAGCAGCCGATTAGTGTTTCCCACTCCCCCAAACACTCGATTGGAGGAGAACATGGTCAGGGACAGTGCTGTGGTGATTCCTAATTGGTTAGCCACAGAAGTCAATATCAAAGCTACACCTGACCACACTCAATATCTTCCAAAGATGGAGATATTCAGTTTATATACACCCACCCACCCACCCACCCACCCACAGAGAGAGAGAGAGAGAGAGAGAGAGAGAGAGAGAGAGAGAGAGAGAGAGGGAGGGAGGGAGGGAGGGAGGGAGGGAGGGATACTTCAAGAGACTTTAGAAGCTCCAACTGGATACGTCTCTGCTGTGATATTCGTCAATAGGTTTGACAGCAGCCAATCTCTGCTCTAGAAGATTGAAGGCCCTGCAGATGTTCATGGTTACCAGATAATTCCTTCTGGAGTGCACACACCTAAATGATAATGATGAATCCTGATTTACATGTGCAAATGTATATTTTGCTGCCAGGAGGAATCATTCCTTTTTCTGTTCATTCTGATTTTCACCTCTTTTTCCCTAGGCCATAGGAGAGCACAACAATCTAAATGACCATCCTTCTACTCATCTATAGTCCAAGACTAATTTTGTGAAGTGAATCATGGAGCAACAAAGGTCCACTGGCCAAAGATCAGAAGAAGGATCAGAAGAGACACAAGAAGAACCTCATGAACCTCAGGCAAGACGGATTTCAGTAACGGGTTAGCAGTTGAGATTCTGCCTGTCTCATCTCCAAGACATTGACCCAAAGGCGGGTTATTTTTCATATGGAATGATAGGACCAGTGTGGCTGGTTCTTACCACAAGCTACAATCTGAGATTGGGCCAGGTTGGTGTGGGTGATCGGTTGGATGAATGGAGTGTGTGAGTTTCTGAAGTGTTGAGGTTATGTTTGAGTTGTGAGCAGGTGCAGAAAGAGTGTGAAAATTTCTGGTGTTGTAAAGATGTGCTTGGAAAACTCTTGACACTGCCATCAATGGAGGTCGTACCTCCGCTCCAGTGACTTGCAGCAGAAGGAGTTATAGTAGCAGGATGGGGTTTGGGCATTAGAGTAGAACGGGTTACACATGTTTATATACAGTTCCACCTTTGCTTGCTCTGAAATCTCAACAAACCCCAGATTTTTTCCTGCACCACATGTATGAAAGATTGATCACTACAGATCAATCAGGTGGATTTTGTTATCCCCTTACTGAACTTCAGCTTGAGCACTACGGAAATTCTTGAAAGTTCAAAAGCTTTCAAAGCTTGAGCTTTAATAGCCAAACTGTCTGTTTCAGTGCCTTTGTCAGGAGCCTGAGTCTTTCAGGGTACTACAGCTACTACGCAGATCTGTGCCGCACAGGCACATAGGCAGAAAAAACACAAAGTCAGGGATGAAAGGAGGGGTAGTGGTAGAGTTGGTGGACAATGTTCTGAAATTGGTGGTGGGGGAGGAGAAGAAAAGCCAGGTTTCAAAATGTGGGGGAAGAGGCAAGGAGCTCGACTGCGGACTGATGGAAATGTTGTTCAGTGGCAATAGCTGTGAGGAAGCAAGGGCCAAAAGACCTACATTGCATTGAAGGAAAGTAACCTTCATACAGCTTCTGCAGCACTGACATAGCAGAAATGAAAAAACCATAGGGGTGGGCACTGGGTGTGCCAGGTGTGCCCGGGAACACCCTAATGCCTTTGAGGACCCTTCCACTTTAAAGTGCCTTTAAGGAGGATGTGGAAGCACTTTCCAGAATCCTGCCAGGCTCGCTAATGAGGGCTGCCACTAGCATGCGTGGTGGAAATACGCACTTTCTGGAGCCCCTTTAATGCCCCAGTTGGAGCAGCGGAGAGCCTGCTTTCTAGGGCCTCTGGAAAGTGCCTAATTCCCCCCACCATGTGAATGGCAGCTACCATTACTGTGGTGGTGGAGAATTACATACTTCCTCGAGGCCAAGGAAAGTGTGACTTCTCACCCCCATTGAAAGGGGACTTGGACAGAGCTCTATCTCCTCCTTTGCTCCAATCAGGGCCTTTAAGACTACTGTTCTATGCAAAGAACAGTATGTTTTGTTTCCGGGCTACTAGCACCATTTATGACATGGACTTTAGTATATATAGATATGAATTAACATATGCAGATTAGGCCTTATATCATCATACACAATCAACCTAACCTGAAAGAGCTTCTCTCTCTGGTTTCAGGGAGAATTTGAAGAGGTAGCTGATAGGTCTTCCATTTCAAGCCAGATTACGTCTGATGATGAGAAGAGTTCATGGTGTCCAGAAACGGATGAGGAAGATGAAGATGCTGAGGCCAGACCATCAGGTGTGTGTGTGGGGTGTGTGTGTGTGATATGCCATTTTGTGTCTGGGTTCTGGATTGCTCTGAAACTCCCTTCTGGGCTAGATTCAACTCTAGCTGCAGCATCATGCTCTGAAAATCAATCCCCAAGTGGTATCAGGTAAAGCTGCCCAATTTGACTTCTACTGACTTTTTCTTAATACAGCAACTGAAATTGTTCCTAGTGCGAATACTACCAGGTTGATTTGTGATGCTGTGCTTTACTTACTTCTCCAGCACAAAAAAGGTGGACTATGGAATTTGGGGACCTTGGCAAACACCCGCCTTTTCTGATTTCCACACTTTTGTGCTAGCCACTGGTAAAGATTGCTTTTTTCACCCCCAGAATATCAAAGCAAAGAATTTTTTTTAATGCTTCCACAGAAGTTCCTGGAATTTGCAGTTATAGCAACCCCTATGGCTGTGACTGAATCTTCCAAATTTCAGTCAGTTAAATCCAGTTAATCAGTTAATTCCTTTTCTCAAAAACTAAAACAAAAGGCAAAAAACCCCACTTGTCAATCCTCACAAGGGAATAGAATTCCTAATCAGAAGATATTTAATGTGACCATTGGGAAGTCACTATCCCTAAACTCTGGTGTAGGTTTTGCTTCCTTTTTTCTTAGTACTTTCCTTTTGTCTGTCCTTAATCTGCCACAATTCAGCTTCAATGGATGGTCTTCTCATTAAGGAAAGAAAGAAGTTAAACCTTTCTTTGGTTGTAACACACATTACCTGGGAGTCAGTCACACTGAATTCAGGGGAGCTTATTTATTGCACTACTTCGCTTTCTCCACTCTGTATCATTTTATAAACCTCCCCCTTTTTTCTAGGTTATACAGACAAACATTGAAGCATTTTCTTGTAAAGGAGTTGTTCCAGACCCCTGCTCATTTTGGCAGCAATTTCCCAAATTTGTAAAAAGAATAGTAAGATGAAGCATTTAAGAAAAGCATTTAAGAAAGGCAAAGGCTATCAATGACGACTAGCCCTGATGGTTGTGTGCTATCTCCAGTGCTCAATTATGTGCATGCTTCACACATGCAGATGCACACGAGCTCAAAAGAAAAGCAGGTACAGAAACAAACAAAAAAGCACAACCTATTCAAGCTATAGTGGGCATAAGGGAAGTAAAACCAACACGAATGTCACTAGCTCTAATAAGACTCACACGGAGGAACAAGCAACAAACCTAAGTACATCTTAATAATATTGAAGAAGGATTTAAGGGAAGGGGATGGCTTGAAATGAAATTGAGAATGGCTGGGTAATTACCGACAGATGAATGAAGAAGTAAAGATGCACTATTGCAACAAGGGGCCTTTTCTGTGGTGGCCCCTCAGCTGTGGAACAATCTCTCTGGCGAGGCCTGCCTGGTGCCGAAATTAATGTTGTTATCATTTTGGCACCAGGTCAAGACTATTCTCTTCTCCCAGGAATTTAGCAATATGAAATGATCCTGGGTCTGTTCTTTTAGGCTAATAATTAAGTTGTTATAGTATTTTTAAATGTGGTTTTAAATATATGTGCATATTCTATGTTTTTTGTGGTTGTTAATTTTTGTATATTATTTTTAAGTCTTAATATTATGAAAACTGCCCAGAGAACTTTGGCTATGGGGTTGCATACAAATGCAACAAATAAATAAATGAATAAATAAATAGATTTGTCTGGAACTGTACAAAGCAATTTGGATCGATTTGGACTGCTTCAAACCAATCTGGTTGGGGTTCAGATCCAGAAGTGCTTCGGTCCAAAACAGCCTGCTTCGGTTTCAGAATTTGGAATGGAGGAATGCAGAGCAGTAACTTTTTATCTTGTTTATTCCATCAGATGCTGTGCAGGAGAGTGAGAATGAGGGAGAAAAACATAGGACATCAGCAGGAAGAGTGAGAATTGAAGAGGTAAAAGTGGTCTTGCGCAATCAGGATAGATCCTGCAGGCAGAGGGGATACCATACACAGAAGAAGAAGGATGAATCCATTCCATCCTGCACTGGGCTCCACATTGAACAAGAACAACAGACAGGAAAGAGACACAGAAAGCATCTTGGTGCTCATTTGAGAATGCACAGAGCGGAGGAACCTAGTCAAAGCTCAAAGTCTGTGAAAAGTGGCTGTCTGAGCAAACCAACTGTAAAGTGTCCAAAGCTTGACACAAAGGAAAAAAGTAATAAATGCTTCAAGTGTGGAATGCGGTTCACATGGATCTCGCAACTTACAAGACATCATCGAAAAATTCATTCTGGAGAAGAACTATATATTTGTACAGAATGCGGAAAGAGCTTCCAACAACAAAAACATCTCACAGCACATCAAGGATGCCATAAGAAATCCTTTAAATGCTCAACATGTGGAAAATGCTACACTAAGAGCTCATACCTTACCAATCATGAAAGAAGTCACACAGGAGAGAAACCCTTTAAATGCTCAACATGTGGAAAATGCTTCAAGGATAGCTCAAGCCTTACCATTCATAAAAGAATTCACACAGGAGAGAAACCCTTTAAATGTTCAACATGTGGAAAATGCTATGCTAAGAGCTCATACCTTACCAATCATGAAAGAAGTCACACAGGAGAGAAACCCCTTAAATGCTCGACTTGTGGAAAATGCTTCAAGGATAGCTCAAGCCTTACCATTCATAAAAGAACTCACACAGGAGAGAAACCCTTTAAATGTTCAACATGTGGAAAATGCTACACTAAGAGCTCATACCTTACCAATCATAAAAGAAGTCACACAGGAGAGAAACCCCTTAAATGCTCGACATGTGGAAAATGCTTCAAGGATAGCTCAAGCCTTACCATTCATAAAAGAATTCACACAGGAGAGAAACCCTTTAAATGTTCAACATGTGGAAAATGCTACGCTAAGAGTTCATATCTTACCAATCATGAAAGAAATCACACTGGAGAGAAACCCTTTAAATGCTCAACATGTGGAAAATGCTTCAGGTGGAGCTCAGGCCTAAAAAGCCATGAAAGAATTCACACAGAAGAGAAAGCATTTAAATGCTCAACATGTGGAAAATGCTTCAGGCGGAGCTCAGACCTTATCAGGCATAAAAGAGTTCACACAGGGGAGAAACCCTTTAAATGCCTAACATTTGGAAAGTGTTTCAGGGATAGCTCCAAACTTACCAAACATGAAAGAATTCACACAGGACAGAAAACTTTTCAGTGCTCGATATGTGGAAAATGCTTCAGGGAGACCTCAAGCCTTACAAGGCATGAAAGGATTCACAAAGGGGAGAAACCTTTTAAGTGTAAGGAATGTGGAGAAAGCTTCAGTGATGGCTCCAAATTTAAGGAACATCAACACATTCATTCAGGAAAGAAACCATCTACACCTTGAGAATGTGGAAAGAGCTTCAACCAGAGAGCAACACTCATCAAACATCAGTGGTGTCATACAGGAGAGAAACTCTATAAATGCAAAGAATGTGGAAAGAGATATGCAGACCCTTCATCCTTTACTCGACATGAAAGTATTCACAAAGGAGAGAGACGTTAGCAATGTTCTTTGTGCAGTGAAACATTCCGTTGCAGGAAACCGCTTGTTAGACATTGAAGAATTCATACACGGGGGACTCCCCAGAAATGTTCAGTGTGTGAGGAAATCTTCACTGGCCTACTAAACCTCGCAATACATTACAATGACTTCCATAAACTGCAGGGACCATACAACCATCCTCATTCTATGATGCGTTTTGATGGTGAATTGATCCGTCATGAACATGAGAATGCAGAAACTCCATCATGGCCTGAAATGTGACCAAAAGTTCAGTCTCTGCTCACACCTCGAAGTAGGTTTTCAGCAATGGGGATCCTTAAGACAGACCTTGATGTCCCGGAAGATGATTTCATGAAGCCAGGCCTTCTGAGGGAATGTGATACATGGGACAGCCTACATCAGCTTCAGCGGTTCAATGGCTGTATTACTTTTATGTTTCATGGGGTGTTTTTAATGCTTCATTGCATTTTATCATTTTAGGAAAATACCAGAAAAGGATATGTCACATGAATGCTCAGACATAATTACAGAGTTCAGAAGTTTCCGGAAAGCAAAGAATGCACACATGGGAAATTCCCTACATATGCTTATTATGTGAGAAAACAGTCACTTGTATAGCAAACCGTAAGATACATCTAAGTATCCATTTAGAGGAAGGGCCACACAAATGTTCATGCTGTAGAAATTTTTTGGATAGCCAATCCAGCCTCCATGAATTTGGGAGTCCACATAACAGGGAAATACCTCCACCGTTTGGAAGGTGGTAAGATGCAGTTTTTGCCCATATGTTATTTTTCATCAAAGGATCCACATTTGGGTGGATGCCATATGTGGAACTCCCTGCCTCACATTCTGTGACTGTATTAGATGTTTTAGAGGGATGGTTTTAATAGCTTTCAATGACCCTTTTCATGTGGTTCTTTGATGCTATTCATTGTATATTTTATCTGGATGGTTTTAAGAGTGTAATTCTACTGTACCGTTTTATGATAATTGCCTTTGGGAGAAGCTGGAGCAATAGAACTTCCCCTCTGCCAGAGAAAGGACAACAAACATTTTTTATTTCTTGACTTATGTGAGGGCGTTTCCAAGGAGCCCTACCAAGAAATGCTCCAGTTGGGTTGAGGGTTCTTCAGATTATTTGGACAGTTATAAATGTCCAAAAGGTCAATGTGGGGAATCCTGAATCCACCCACTGGAGATTTTAAGATATGAAATGTTTCAAAGACTTCTGCAGTTTCTCCCTTCTGGTGTTGAAATGGAAATCTGGTCTTGGAGCTGAGTCTGCTTTTTAGATGGCTTCTGTAACTTTCAATGTATTTGAATACTAATAAAGTTCTGTGTGTGTTTTCTCTGTTTCGTACTCTTGATTTCATTTGCCTCATTAAACAAGAATGGTCCCAGGTTGGATGTTCAGGCTACCATTTTGTACAGAGCTCCAACCCTTTACCCTCAGGGAACATGGGGGAATTTTATCCTGGGGAAAGAATGATTGGACTGCATTTTCAATGCATGGAAGCCAAGGGTAATTCCTTAATTCATAACACTTCTTTTATGGAGTGATGTTGTCATGCTCTGTGCAGGCAAGGGGAAACAGGCAAAATATTGTGCCCTCCTGCTATTTGGTTCTTTCCACCTGTTGGAAGTCTTTGTGATTTGAAAGTGGAGCAACTGCAAGAAAGACGGACCACTGAAGGGTTCACTTCCTACTGCTCTAAAGGGCATCCTAGTGCTCCTGCCTGCAGTTGCTCTGTACATCCAATTGGGGCAGGATGGAGAGGGTCTGTTTTTGTCCTGCAGCCTTCATTTCTCTGTCTTCCTCCATGAAACCAGTATTTATAAAACAAGAACAAACAAAGAGAAACCCTGGGTCTCCTGCAACCACTTTTAGATAAGGGCTGGGGGTGTTGGCTATTAGATGTAGGGTGGGGGTCTTAATGGTTCAAAGAAAGAAAAAATAGAACACTTTACTGGACAAGTATAAATGGGAAAGGAGTTTTACATCTGGACAAAATCTACACAGTTGCTCACTATTCAAAACTGTTAGAGCTGTAAGGTATATGTATTAACCAGGTTAAATGCAGACAGCTACACTGAGCCCTGATTCTATCCAAGTTAATTCCCAGTAAGATCATTTTCCATGGAGCCCAAGGTAGCACATGTATTCACCCTCCTCCATTTTATCCTCACAACAGCCTTGTGAGGTGGGTCAGGCTGAGAGTCAGTGACTCGGCCAAGGTCAACCAGTGAGCTTCATGGTCAAGTATGCACTTGAACCCGGATTTTCTCCTTTCAGCTCGTACTCTAACCATTACACCAAAGAGATTCCTGAGGAGTGATTTCAAATAGAACCTCCATGTTCAGGGATCATATCTCTCTAAGCACAAGGAACTGGGAGCCACCAACGGTGGTGATGGCATTGGTAGAGTGGAGGATTTCATGCTTTCCTTTCAGGCTTTTGAGAGGCACGTGATGCTATTTTCGTCTGCATTAATTGAAGTAGCGCTTCCAAATTGTGTGAGATACTGGTTCCCCTCTGTTCAGCACTCATTAGGCCTCATCTTGTGCATTGCATAGGGTGACCATATGAAAAGGAGGACAGGGCTCCTGTATCTTTAACAGTTGCATAGAAAAGAGAATTTCAGCAGGAGTCCTTTGTATGCATATCGCACTTGGTGAAATTTCTTCTTCATCACAACAGTTAAAGCTTCAGGAGCTATACTGTGATCAGATTTACAAGAGGGCAGGGCACCTGCAGCTTTAACTGTTGTGATGAAGAGGGAATTTCACCAAATTCCCCATATATACAAATGACACCTGCTGAAATTCCCTTTTCAACACAACTTTTAAAGCTACAGGAGCTTGTCCTCCTTTTCATATGGTCCCCCTGGTATTGCTTCCAGTACTGGGTACCACACTTCCAGAAGGATGCAGGCAAGCTGGAGGGGGTTCAGAGGAGGACAAGGAGGATGACTAGGGGTCTGGAAACAAAGCCCTATGAGGAGAGACTGAAAGAACAGGGCATGCTTAGCCTCCTTGAGGGGAGACATGATAGCATTGTGGGATTATTTAATTGCACTGAACTCCATTTCCCAGTAGCCCTTGCAAGTCCTGCGTGAATGTCCCACAGCTGGCCCCATTTCTCTGAGCCAGGTGCTCAGCTTGGAGTAAGAAGACAATTAAGAGGCAAAAGGGAAGGAATAAAACCCCTTTCTGCAGGCCAAGCAAGCAGTGCGGGGAGCTTGCTGCTCTCTCCATTCACTTTTCTGAGGATGAGGGCTGTTTCCTTGATGTTCTCAGGTCAGTGATGCCTCCAGGTTTTTGAGGAGCTTTACAGAAGAATCATCACTCTGTGAGTCTACGTTCTTACTGCTGTATTACCAGCTTTTTCTCCTCCTCCTCCCTGTTCTGACCTGCTTGCTTGGCAGTCAAGAGAGTCACTGAGCAAGAAGACAATGGCATCTCCTGCTCCTCCTTCTCACCACCACCATTGTCTGGGCCAGAAGGAGAAGCAGGTGAATGAACAGGTGGAAATGGTGAAAAGAAGAAGCTGATCCAGGGAGATCTTCCATGTGGGCCCCTGCTGGGGGTAGGACTTCAGTTGGTATCTCACAATGCCTGCCCTTGATGCTGGCTCCATCTAAGGTCATGCTTTGTGGAAAGTGCTGTTTGAAATGCACCAGACAAAAAGGAACGTCTATCCAGGGTCTAAGTTGGGGCTTCCAAATTAATTGGTATGTTAAGTCTGTTGATTGGAGGAGAACATGGTCAGGGACAGTGCTGTGGCGATTCGTAATTGGTTAGTCACAGAAGTCAACACCAAAGCTATACCTCAGCACACTCAGCATCTTTCAAATATGGAGATATTCAGTTCATACAAACACACAGGTAGAGCGAGAGCGAGAGCAAGAGCGAGCGAGAGAGAGAACAGGATAATTCCAGAGACCTTAGAAGCTCTGACTTGGCACATGTCCGCTGTGATATTAATCGATGGGTTTGGTAGCAGCTAGTCTCTGCTCTGGAAGATCGGATGCTCTGCAGATGTTCGTGGTTACCAGATAATTCCTACTGGAGTTCACAAACCTAAATGATAATGATAACGATGAATCCTGATTTACATGTGCGAATGTATATTTTGCTACCAGAAGGAATCATTCCTTTTTCTGTTCTTTCTGATTTCCACTTCGTTTTCCCTAAGCCATAGGAGAGCACAACAATCTAAATGACCATCCTTCCAGTCATCTATAGTTCAAGACTACTTTTGTGAAGTGACCCATGGAGCAACAGATGTCCACAGACCAAAGATCAGAGGAAGGATCAGGAGAGACAGGAGAAGAACCCCATGAACCTCAGGCAAGAATGATTTCAGTAATGGGCTAGCAGTTGAGATTCTGCCTGTCTAATCTAAGACATTGAGCCAAAGGCTGGTTATTTGGAATGTGGAATGATAGTGACTAGTGCGGCTGGTTCTAACCACCAGCTATAATCTGAGATTGGGCCGGGTTGGGTGTGGGTGATTGGTCAGATGAATGGAGTGTGTGTTTCTGAATGTTTAAGTTGTGAGCAGGTGCAGAAAGAGTGTGGAAACTTCTGATGTTGTAAGGATGTGCTTGGAAAACTCTGACACCGCAATCCATGGAGGTGGTATCTCTATTCCAGCGACTTGCTGCAGAAGGTGATATAGCAGCAGGATGGGGTTTGGGCATCAGAGGGGAATGGTTTACACATGTTTATATACACTTCCATCTTTGCTTGCTGCGAAATCTCAACTCAGATTTTTTTCTGCATCACTTCTATAAAAGACAGATCACTACAAATCAATCAGGCGTATTTTGTTATTTACTATGTAAATTCTTGAAATTTCAAAAGCTTTCAAAGCTTGAGCTTCAATAACCAAATAGTATGTTTCAGTGCCCTTGTCAGGAGCCTGAGGCTTTCAGGGAACTAGAGCTACTATGCAGGTCTGTGCCTCACAGCACGTAGGCAGAAAAACACAAAGGCAGGGATGAAAGGAATGCCTTGCGCTTTGTGAGTCAGGGATGGAGGTGGTGGACTTAATGTTCTGAAATTAAGGTGGGGGGAGGAAAAGAAGCGGCCCTAGGAAAAGCCAGGTTTTAAAATGTGGGGGAAGAGGGAATGAGGTGGAGTTGGGACTGATGGAAATGTCGTTCAGGGGCAGTAGGTGTGAGGAAGCAAGCATCAAAAGACCTCCATTGCATTGAAGGAAAGTAACCTTCATTCAGCTTCTGTAGGACTGATGTAGCAGAAATAAAAAAACATAGGCGTGGGCACTGGGTGTGCCGGATATGTGCAGGAACACCCTAATTGCCTTGGGGACACTTCCACTTTAATGTGTCTTTAAGGGGGCCGTGAAAGCGCCTTCCCGAATTCTGCCAGGCTCGCTAATAGGGGCTGCCATTAGCATGCGTGGAGGAAATATGCACTTTCTGAAGGCCCCTTTAATGCCCCTGTTGGAGCAGAGGAGAGGAGAGCGCACTTTCTGGGGTATCCAGAAAGTGCCTAATTCACCCCACCATGCTAATGGCAGCCACCATTACTGTGGTGGTGGAGAATTACATACTTTCTCGAGGCCAAGGGAAGTGTGACCTCACCCCATTGAAAGGGGACTTGGAAAGGGCTCTATCCCCTCCCCTGCTCCAATCAGGACCTTTAAGAGTGCACGCCCTATACAAAGAACACTATATTTTGTGCTCTGACTACTAGCAGCAAGGTGACATGTACTTTACAGTAGTATATATAGATACAAATTAACATATGCAGATTAGGCGCTATATCATCAGGCACAATCACCCTAACCTGAAAGGGCTCCTCTCTCTGGTTTCAGGGAGAATTTGAAGAGGGCGCTGAGAGGTCTTCCATTTCAAGCCAGACTGGGTCTGATGTTGAGCAGAGTTCATGGCGGACAGAAATGGAGGTGGAAGATGAAGATGCTGAGGCCAGACCATCAGGTGAGGGGGGATCCGCCTTTTTGTTCCTGGGTTCTGGATTGCTCTAAAACTCACTTCTGGGCTGGATTCAACTCTAGTTGCAGCAGCATTCTCTGAAAATCGTTCACCAAGAGTTATCAGGTAAAGCTACCCAATTTGACTTCTTTTGACCTTTTCTTAACACAGCAACTGAAATTGTCTCTAATGTGAAAACTGTCAAGTTGATCTGTTATGCTGTGGTTTACTTACTTCTCCAGCAGAAAAAAAGGTGGATTATGGGGAGAAATCTAGGACAAAAGGAGAAAAGCTTGTGGGATTACATTAATCATCAGTTAGGACTGCAGATGAGAGAAGGAAGGGGATGATCCCATTTCTTGTAGGGAGGAGGATTTAGAGCTTCAGTTTTAGCCTTGATCAGCTTGAATCAAACCTACTTCAAACTCCAGATCTGATATTACATTCAGAAAGCTGAATTGTTCAGATTTTACATTTTGTCCAATGATTTGCATTGGAAATTAGAAATACTGTCAGTTATTAATTTTTATGATAAATACATGACATTTGGGGACCTCAGCAACCGCCCGCCTTTTCTCTTTTCCACACTTTTGTACTAGCCACTGTTACAAGTTGCTTTTTCCACCCCACGAATATCTATTAAAACAAAGAATTATTTTTGTGCTTTCACAGAAGAGCTTCGAACTTGTAGATATAGAAAATTTCTGTCAGATAAATCCAGTGGCTTTTGTGTTAGCTATGCATAAAGTTTCCTTTTCTCAAAAACTAAAACAAAAGGTGAAAAAACAACTGCCAAGCCTCATAGGAGATTAGAATTCCTAATCAGAAGATATTTAATGTGACAATTGGGAAGTCACTATCCCTAATCTCTGGTGTAGGTTTTTCTTACATTTTTATTTTTTCTTTCTTTCTTTTTTGAAGTGCAAAACAAACCTTCTCCCCTAATACTTTTCTTTTTTCTGTCCTTAATCTGCCACTGTTCAGCTTCAGTGGATGGTCTTCTCATTAAGGAAATAAAAAAATGGATAAACCTTTCTTTGGCTGCAATACCCATTACCAACACAAATGCCACTAGCTCTAATAAAACTCACATAGAAGAACATGCAGCAAACAAAGTAAATCTTAATAATATTGACGAAGGATTTAAGGGAAAGGGATGGTTTGAAATGGAATTGAGAATGGTGGGTAATTAGCAAGGGATGAATAAACAAGTAAAGCTGCACTATCACAACAAGAGAGAGGGCCTTCTCTTTGGTGGCCCCCCAGCTGTGGAACAATCTACCTGACAACGTCTGCCTGGCACTGAAATTATTATCTTTTTGGCACCAGGTCAAAACTTTTCTCTTCTCCCAGGAATTTAGTAATATGAAATAAGCCTGGGTCTGTTTCTTTCGGCTCATAATTTTTAAAGTTGTTATAGTGGTTTTATATGTGGTTTTTAAATATTTTCTATATTGTATGTTTTTGTGTTTGTTAATTTTTGTATGTTGTTTTTAAGTGTCTTAATATTATGAAAACTGCCCATAGAGCTTCGGCTATGGGTCGGTATACAAATGCAATTAAGAAATAGATTCGTCTGCATTTTTACAAAGCAATTTCGATCAATTTGAACTACTACAGCCCCAACTGGTTGGGGTTTGGATCCAGACCTGCTTCGGTCTGAATCAGCCTGCTTCGGTTTCAGAATTTGGAATGGAAGAATGCACATCTTTAACATTTTCTCTTATTTATTCCATCAGATGCTGTGCAGGAGAATGAGGGAGAAAAACTTAGGACATCAGCAGGAAGAGCGAAAGTTGAAGAGGTAAAAGAGGTCTTGTGCAATCAGGATGGATCCAAAAGGCAGAGGGGAAACCATACACAGGAGAAGAAGGACGAATCCATTCCATCCTGCACTGTGCTCCACATTGAACAAGAACAACGGAAAGGAAAGAGAAACAAAAAGCGCCTTGGTGCTCATTTAAGGATCCACACAGAGGAGGAAGACAGTCAAAGCTTAGAATCTGTGAAAAGCAGCTATCTGAGCAAACCAACTTTAAAACGTCCTTTGCTTGACAATAAGAAAAAAGGTCATAAATGCTTCAAGTGTAAAATGAGGTTCACATGGAGCTTGCAACTTACAAGACATCATCAAGAAATTCATTCTGGAGAGGAACGGTATATTTGTAAAGAATGCGAAAATAGCTTCAAACAACAACGAAATCTCACAGCACATCAAAGATGCCACAAGACAACCTTTAAGTGCTCATGGTGTGAAAAATGTTTCAGGGATAAAAAAGACCTTACCAAACATGAAAGAATTCACACAGGAGAGAAACCTTTTAAATGCTCAAAATGTGGAAAATGCTTCAAGCAAAGTGGACACCTTACCAGTCATGAAAGAATTCACACAGGAGAGAAACCCTTTAAATGCTCAAAATGTGGGAAATGCTTCAAGCAAAGTGGACACCTTACCAGTCATGAAAGAATTCACACAGAAGAGAAACCCTTTCCATGCTCAATTTGCGGGAAATGCTTCAGGAACAATTCAGACCTTACAAGGCATAAAAGAATTCACAATGGGGAGAAACCCTTTAAGTGTAAGAAATGTGGGAGAAGCTTCAGTGATGGCTCCAGCTTTACGAGACATCAACAAATTCATTAAGGAAAGAAACCATCTACATGTTTAGAATGTGGAAACAGTTTCAACCAGAGAGCAACACTCATCAAACATCAGTGCTGCCCCACACAAGAGAGAAACCCTATAAATGCAAAAATGTGGAAAGAGATATGCAGACCCCTCATCCTTTACTGGACTTGAAAGAATTCACGAAGGAGAGAGACGGTAGCAATGTTCTGTGTGCAGTGAAACATTCCGTTGCAGGAAACTACTTGTTATGCATCAAAGAATTCATACACGGGTGACTCCCTAAAATGTTCAGTGTGTGAGGAAATCTTCACTGGTCTACTAAACCTCACAATACATTACAATGAAGTCTATAAACTGTAGGGACCATACAAACACCCTAGTTCTATGATGTGTTTTGATGGTGAATTGATCCGTCATGAACATGAGAATGCAGAAACTCTATCATGGTCAAATGTTCAGTCTCTGCTCAAACGTCACATTAAAGAAGCCATTTCTTCCCCCATTTGATCCTCGCAGCATAAGTAGGTCTTCAGCCGGGGTATCATTAAGACAAGTCTTGATCTCCTGGAAGGTGATCTCATGAAGGCAGGCCTTCTCAGGGGATGTGATACATGGGACAGCCTACTTCAGCTTCAGTGGTTCAATGGCTGTATTACTTCTATGTTTTCATGGGTTGTTTTTATTGCTTCATTGTATTTTATCATTTTAGCAAAACAGCAGAAAAGGATATGTCACATGAATGCTCAGAGATCATTTCAGTGTTCAGAACTTTCTGGAGAGCAAAGAATGCACACATGAGAGATTCCCTACATATGCTTAACATGTGGGGAAACATTCACTTTTATACCAAACTTTACGATACATCTAAGTGTCCATTTAGGGGAAGGGCCACACAAATGTTCACACTGTAGAATTTTTTTGGATAGCCAGTCCAGCCTCCATGAATTTGGGAGTCCACATAGCAGGGAAATACCTTCACCGTTTGGAAGGTGGTAAGATGCAGTTTCAGCCCATATATTGTTTTCATCCACATTTGGGTGGATGCGATATGTGGAACTCCCTGCCTCGCGTTTTGTGACTGTATTAGACGTTTTAGTGGGATGTTTTTAATAGCTTAACAGAGAAACCTTATTTATGTGCTTCTCTGATGTTATTCATTGTATGTTTTATCTGGATGGTTTTAAGAGTGTAATCGTACTGTACCATTTTATGACAACTGCTTTTGGGAGAAGCTGGAGAAATAGAACTTCCCCCTCTGCCAGAGAAAGGACAACCAAATTTTACTCTTTCTTGTCTTATCTGAGGGCCTTTACAAGGCAGAGTACATACTTAGAAATGCTCCAATTGGGTTGAGGGCTCTTCAGATAAGTTGGCCAAGTTATAAATGTCTGAAAGGTCAATGTGGGGAATCCTGAATCCACACACAGGAGATATTAAGATGTGAAATGTTTCAAAGTTTTCTGCAGTTTCTCTCTTCTGGCATTGAAATGAAAATCTGGCCCGGCAGCTGTGGCTGCTTTTTAGATGGCTTCTGTAACTTTCAGTGTGTTTGAATACTAATAAAGTTCTGTGTGTGTTTTCTGTTTCGTACTCTTGATTTCAATTGCCTCATTAAAAAAGAATGATCCAAGGTTGGATTTTCAGGCTGCCATTTTGTACAGAGCTCCAACCCTTTAGCCACAGGGAACATGGGGAATTTTATAATGGGGGAAAAATGGTTGGCTGCATTTTCAATGTACTGAAGCCGAGGGTAATTTCTTAATTCATAACACTTCTTTTATTGAGTAATGTTGTCATACTCTGTTCAAGCAAGGGGAAACTGGAAAATATTGCCCCCCCTTCTTTTTGGTTCTTTCCACTAGTTTGAAGTCTTTGTGATTTGAAAGTGGAGCAACTGCAAGAAAGATGGACCACTGACGTGTTCACTTTCCACTCCTCTGATGGCATCCAAGTGCTCCTGCCTGCAGTTCCTCTGGACATCCAAATGGGGCAGGATGGAGAGGGTCTGTGTTTATCTTGCAGCCTTCATTTCTCTGTCTTCCTCCATGAAACCAGTATTTATAAAACAAGAACAAACAAAGAGAAACCCTGGGTCTCCTGCAACCACTTTTAGATAAGGGCTGGGGGTGTTGCTATTAGATGTAGGGTGGGGATTTTAACAAGGAAATAAACTATAATGGTTCAAAGAAAGAAAAAAGAAAAAAACTTTGATGGACAAGTATTTTTTAATGGGAAAGGAGTTTTACATCTGGACAAAATCTATACAGTTACTCATTATTGAAAACTGTAAGAGCTGTAAGGTATATGTATTAACCAGGTTAAATGCAGACAGCTACACTGAGCCCTGATTCTATCCAAGTTTCTTCCGAGTGAGATCATTTTCCAAGGAGCCAAAAGTAGCACATATAATCACCCTCCTCCATTTTATCCTCACAACAACCCTGTGAGGTAGGTCAGGCTGAGAGTCAGTGTCTTGGCCAAGGTCACCCAGTCATCTTCATGGTCAAGTATGCACTTGAACCTTGATCTTCTCCTTTTCAGCTAGTACTCTAACCATTACACCAAAGTGATTCCTGAGGTGTGATTGCAAATAGAACCTCCATGTTCAGGGATCATATATCTCTAAGTACAAGGAACTGGGAGCCACCAACGGTGGTGATGGCATTGGTAGTGTGGAGGACTTCATGCTTTCTTTTCAGGCTTTTGAAAGGCACAAGATGCTATTTTCGTCTGCGTTAATGAAAATATAGCTTCCAAATTGTATGAGATACTGGTTCCCCTCAGTTCAGCACTTGTTATGCCTCATCTTGTGTATTGCATAGGGTGACCATATGAAAAGGAGGACAGGGCTCCTGTATCTTTAACAGTTGCATAGAAAAGAGAATTTCAGCAGGTGTCCTTTGTATGCATATCACACTTGGTGAAATTTCTTCTTCATCACAACAGTTAAAGCTGCAGGAACTATACTGTGATCAGATTTACAAGAGGGCAGGGCACCTGCAGCTTTAACTGTTGTGATGAAGAGGGAATTTCACCAAATTCTCCATATATACAAATGACACCTGCTGAAATTCCCTTTTCCTACAACTGTTCCTACAACAATTCCCTACAACTGTTGAAGCTACAGGAGCCCTTTCCTCCTTTTCATATGGTCACCCAGATGATCAGGGGTCTGGAAACAAAGCCTTATGAGGAGAGACTGAAAGAATAGGGCATGCTTTGCCTGGAGAAGAGAAGGCTGAGAGGAGACATGATAGCATTGTAGGGTTGTTTAATTGCACTGAACTCTGTTTCCCAGTATCCCTTGCAAGACCTATGTGAATGTCCCACAGCTGGCCCCATTTATCTGATCCAGGTGCTCAGCTTGGAGTGAGAAGACAATTAAGAGGCAGAGGAGAAGGAATAAATCCCCTTTCTGCAGGCCAAGCAAGCTTTGCGGGGAGCTTACTGCATCCTCCATTCACTTTTCTGAGGATAAGGGCTGTTTTCTTGATGTTCTCAGGTCAGTGATGCCTCCAGGTTTTTGAGGAGCTTTACAGAAGAACCCTCCCTCTGTGAGTATACGTACTTACTGCTGTATTATCAGCTTTTTCTCCTCCCTGTTATGACCTGCTTGCTTGGCAGTCAAGAGAGTCACTGAGCAAGAAGACAATTGTGTCTCCTGCTCCTCCTTCCCACCACCACCATTGTCTGGGCCAGAAGGAGAAGCAGGTGAATGAACAGGCTGAAGTGGTGAAGAGGAGAAGCCTGTCTATGGAGATCTTCCCTGTGGGCTCCTGCTGTGGGTCGGCCTTCAGTTGGTATCTCACAATGCCTGCCCTTGATGATGGCTCCATCTAAGGTCAGGCTTTGTGAAAAGTGTTGCTTGAAGTGCACCAGACAAAAAGGAACATCTATCCAGGGTCTAAGTTGGGGCTTCCAAATTAATTGGTATGTTAAGTCTATCAGAGCAGAAACACTTTTCTGAGGATTCAACCACCAAGATTGAATCATATCAAATGCTTATATCTGTGTACTTTTTATACATATTATTATTATTATTATTATTATTATTATTATTATTTATATAGCACCATCAATGTACATGGTGCTGTACAGAGTAAAACAGTAAATAGCAAGACCCTGCCGCATAGGCTTACAATCTAATAAAATCATAGTAAAACAATAAGGAGGGGAAGAGAATGCAAACAGGTACAGGGTAGGGTAAGCAGGCACAGGGTAGGGTAAAACTAACAGTAGAAAGTAACAGTAGAAGTCTGCACAACATCAAGTTTTAAAAGCTTTAAAAACATAAAGATATGAAACATCGTAAGGTGATAGCTCTTAAGGAGGGCTTTTGCCAAGTTGAATCAGATCTATTCATGTCTTGAGTTTTTTTGATTTATTTTTTTTAATTCCCCACTCCAGCCTTCTCCAAGCTGTTGCCCTCCAGATCTACTGGATGGACCTCCCCACCCACCCAACCACTGAAATAAAGAGGCTTCCTGTGCCTAATTCAGGTGTAGAAGCTTTCTCACTCACCATGCCAGTCAGCCAGCCCAGCAGTACTTTCACATTGTGGAAATTTGGATGATTGACTTTTATGAGTCTGAGCAGAAATGTGCTCCTTCTCTCCCTCCCAACCCCAGGTCAGATTCCACAACTAGTTTGTGTTTCCCACTCCCCCAAACACTCGGTTGGAGGAGAACATAGTCAGGGACAGTGCTGTGGCAATTCCTAATTGGTTAGTCACAGAAGTTAATACCAAAGCTACACCTTACCACACTCAGCATCTTGCAAAGTTGGAGATATTCAGTTCATACAAACACACACGCATACACACAGAGAGAGAGATGGGGGGAGAGAGGGAAAGAGAGGGAGCGCAGAGGATAATTCCAGAGACCTTAGAAGCTCCGACTGGGCACATCTCCGCTGTGATATTAATCAATGGGTTTGGCAGCAGCTAGTCTCTGCTCTGGAAGATGGAATGCTCTGCAGATGTTTGTGCTTACCAGATAATTCCTTCTGGAGTGCACACCCCTAAATGATAATGATGAATCCTGATTTACATGTGCAAATGTATATTTTGCTGCCAGGAGGAAACATTCCTTTTTTTGTTCTTTCTGATTTCTACCTCTTTTTCCCTAGGCCATAGGAGAGCACAACAATCTAAATGACCATCCTTCTAGTCATCTATAGTCCAAGACTACTTTTGTGACGTGACCCATGGAGCAACAAAGGTCAATTGACCAAACTTCAGAGGAAGGATCAGAAGAGACAGGAGAAGAACCCCATGAACCTAAGGCAAGAATGTTTTCAGTAATGGGTTAGCAGTTGAGATTCTGCCTGTCTCATCTCCAAGACATTGAGCCAAACGCTGTTTGTTTGTAATATGGAATGATAGTGACTGCTGTGGCTGGTTCTAACCACAAGATACAATCTGAGATTGGGCCAGGTTGGGTGTGGGTAATCGGTTGGATGAATGGAGTGTGTGAGTTTCTGAACGGTTGAGGTTATGTTTGAGTTGTGAGCAGGTGTGGAAAGAGTGTGGAAACTTCTGATATTGTAAGGATGTGCTACACTGCAATCCATGGACGTGGTACCTCCATTCCAGGGACTTGCAGCAGAAGAGGTTATAGCAGCAGGATGGGGTTTGGGCATTAGAGTAGACTGGGTTGCACATGTTTATATACAGTTCCACTTTTGCTTGATGCGAAATCTTAACAAACCCCAGTTTTTTTTCTGCACCCACATGTATAAAAGATTGATCACTACAGATCAATCAGGTGGATTTTGTTATCGCCCCCCACCCCGCCCAAACTTCAGCTTGAGTATGTTTCATGATGGTTTTAATTTTTGTGAACCGCCCAGAGAGCTTCGGCTATTGGGTCGTATAAAAATGTAATAAATAAATAAATAAATAAATAAATTGAGCACTATGGAAATTCTTGAAAGTTCAAAAGCTTTCAAAGCTTGAGCTTTAATAGCCAAACAGTATGTTTCAGTGCCTTTTCCAGGAGCGTGAGGCTTTCAGGGAACTAGAGCTACTACGCAGGTCTGTGCCGCACAGGCAGGGAGGTAGAAAAAACACAAAGGCAGGGATGAAAGTAATGCCTTGCGCTTTGCAAGTCAGAGATGGAGGTGGTGGACTTAATGTTCTGAAATTAAGGTGGGGGGAGGAAAAGAAGCGGCCCTAGGAAAAGCCAAGTTTTAAAATGTGGGGGAAGAGGCAAGGAGCTGGACTTGGGACTGATGGAAATGTCGTTCAGGGGCAATAGGTGTGAGGAAGCAAGCGCCAAAAGACTTCCATTGCATTGAAGGAAAGTAACCTTCATTCGGCTTTTGTTGGACTGATGTAGCAGAAATAAAAAAACATAGGCGTGGGCACTGGGTGTGCCGGATGTGTGCAGGAACACCCTAATTGCCTTGGGGACACTTCCACTTTAATGTGTCTTTAAGGAGGCCGTGAAAGCGCCTTCCCGAATTCTGCCAGGCTCGCTAATAGGGGCTGCCATTAGCATGCGTGGAGGAAATATGCACTTTCTGAAGGCCCCTTTAATGCCCCTGTTGGAGCAGAGGAGAGGAGAGCGCACTTTCTGGGGCCTCCAGAAAGTGCCTAATTTCCCCCACCATGCTAATGGCAGCCACCATTACTGTGGTGGTGGAGAATTATGTACTTTCTCAAGGCGAAGGAAAGTGTGACTTCTCACCCCATTGAAAGGGGACTTGGACAGGGCTCTATCCCCTCCCCTGCTCCAATCAGGGCCTTTAAGAGTGCAGGACCTATGCAAAGAACAGTATGTTTTTTGCTCTGACTACTAGCAGCCTTGGTGACATGGACTTTACAGTAGTATATATAGATATAAATTAGCATATGCAGATTAGGCCCTATATCATCCGGCACAATCAACCTAACCTGAAAGGGCTCCTCTCTCTGGTTTCAGGGAGAATTTGAAGAGGGGGCTGAGAGGTCCACCATTTCAAGCCAGGCTGTGTCTGATGTTGAGCAGAGTTCATGGCGTACAGAAATGGAGGTGGAAGATGAAGATGCTGAGGCCAGACCATCAGGTAAGGGGGAAATATGCCATTTTGTTCCTGGGTTCTGGATGCTCTGAAACTCCCTTCTTGGCTAGATTCAACAATAGCTGCAGCAGCATTGCTTGTTGGAGGATGAAGCAGTAAATAACACACAGACACAGAGCTTGGATACAACTTGGGCCTCTTTATTTATAATTAACCGGAGAAATCAACCCTCCCTGGATCTTCCTGTGAATTAATCATCACTCAGGCCATACTGTCTGTCCATATGGGCAAGCCACACTCAAAGTGAGCAGCTGGTTAACCCGGCTCCTTGCTTATCAGTCACTTATGTAAGTGTGGGGATACCGCCCTGTTCCACCCCCGCTCGTTGCCATCACGACAGAGAGTAGATTAAACAGGAGGGTCTCCAAAGGCATACCATGTCCTCACACGTAAACCGCAGAGCCCCACGGAGCAGGCCGTCTGGATATGCCAATCACCCAAACAGGTGCCAGTGTGCTGACCATCCAAGCTAAACTCTGTAATTCCCGCACATCCCTGCCAACAGATTAACCTATTTGTTCACCCTTCCCCTAAAACCTCCAGTATGGAGTAGTCAAAAAACCCGTGGTTAAAAATTCCTACTCAGCCCCCTCTCCAAAGAGAACGACTGGCTAATCCCATACTAGAAGCGGAGGGAGTGTGGGGCCAGCAAACCTGAAAGAGGCCGAGAGGCTGGTGCGGGCTGCTTATATAGCGCAGCCCCACCCAGCCCCTTGCACGTGACCCGGAAGAAGCTAGAAAGTTCTTTATGGCTCCTCCCCAAATGCAAGGACCGGCTTCCCGCGCAAACCTTCAGCTGGGCGGAGCCGGTTTTCTCTGAAAATCGATCCTCAAGAGTTCTCAGGTACAGCTACCCAATTTGACTTCTATTGACTTTTTCTTAATAAGGCAACTGAAATTGTCACTAATGTGAAAACTGCCAAGTTGATCTGTGATGCGGCGGTTTACTTATTTCTCCAGCAGAAAAAGATGGATTATGGGGAGAAATCTAGGGCAAAAGGAGAAAAGCTTGTGGGATTACATGAATCATCAGTTAGGACTCTAGATGAGAGAAGGAAGGGGATGATCCCGTTTCTTGCAGGGAGGGGGATTCAGAGCTTCAGATTTAGCCTTGATCAGCTTGAGTCAAACCTGCTTCAGACTCCAGATGTGATATTAGATTCAGAAAGCTGAGTTGTTCAGATTTTACATTTTGTCCAATGATTTGTATCGGAAATTAGAAACGCTGACAGTTATTAATTTTTATGATAAGTACGTGAAATTTGGGGACCTCAGCAACCGCCCGCCTTTTCTCTTTTCCACACTTTTGTACTAGCCACTGGTAAAAGTTGTTTTTTCCACCACACAAATATCTATTAAAACAATTAATTATTTTTGTGCTTTCACAGAAGTGCTTGGAACTTGCAGATATAAAAAATTTCTGTAAGATAAATCCAGTGGCTTTTGTGTTAGCTATGCATAAAGTTTCCTTTTCTCAAAAACTAAAACAAAAGGTGAAAAAACACCTGCCAAGCTTCATAGGAGATTAGAGTTTCTAATCAGAAGATATTTTATTTGACAATTGGGAAGTCACTGTCCCTAATCTCTGGTGTAGGTTTTTCTTACATTTTTCTTTCTTTTTTTTTGAAGTGCAAAACAAACCTTCTTCCCTAATACTTAATCTGTCCTTAATCTGCCACTATTCAGCTTCAGTGGATGATCTTCTCATTAAGGAAAGAAAAAAAATATGGATAAACCTTTCTTTGGCTGCAATACCCATTACCAACACAAATGCCACTAGCTCTAATAAGACTCACATGGAAGAACAAGCAGCAAACAAAGTACATCTTAATAATATTGACAAAGGATTTAAGGAAAAGGGATGGTTTGAAATGGAATTGAGAATGGCTGGGTAATTAGCAAGGGATGAATAAACAAGTAAAGCTGCACTATCACAACAAGAGAGACGGCCTTCTCTTTGGTGGCCCCCCAGCTGTGGAACAATCTACCTGACAACTTCTGCCTGGCACTGAAATTATTATCTTTTTGGCACCAGGCCAAAACTTTTCTCTTCTCCCAGGAATTTAGTAATATAAAATGAGCCTGGGTCTGTTTTTTTAGGCTCATAATTTTTTAAGTTGTTATAGTGGTTTTATATGTGGTTTTAAATATGTGTGTATATTGTATGTTTTTGTGGTTGTTATTTTTAGTATGTTGTTTTTAAATGTCTTAATATCATGAAAACAGCCCATAGAGCTTCGGCTATGGGTCGGTATACAAATGCAATTAAGAAATAGATTCGTCTGCATTTTTACAAAGCAATTTCGATCAATTTGAACTACTACAGACCAGTCTGGTTTGGATTCAGATCCAGAATCCAAACCGGTTTGGCTCAATTCAGCCTGCTTCGGTTTCAGAATTTGCAGTGGAGCAATGCACATCTTTAACATTTTCTCTTATTTATTCCATCAGATGCTGTGCAGGAGAGTGAGGATGAGGGAGAAAAACATAGGACATCAGCAGGAAGAGTGAGAGTTGAAGAGGTAAAAGTGGTCTTGTGCAATCAGGATGGATCCAGAAGGCAGAGGGGAAACCATACACAGGAGAAGAAGGATGAATCCATTCCATCCTGCACTGGGCTCCACATTGAACAAGAACAACGGAAAGGAAGGAGACACAGAAAGCGCCTTGGTGCTCATTTAAGAATCAACACAGAGGAGGAAGACAGTCAAAGCTTAGAATCTGTGAAAAGCAGCTGTCGGAGCAAACTGACTTTAAAACCTCCAATGCTTGACAATAAGAGAAAAGGTCATAAATGCTTCAAGTGTAAAATGAGGTTCACATGGAGCTCGCAACTTACAAGACATCATCAAGAAATTCATTCTAGAGAGGAACGGTATGTTTGTAAAGAATGCGGAAAGAGCTTCCAACAACAACAAAAACTCACAGAACATCAAGGATGCCACAAGACAACCTTTAAGTGCTCATGGTGTGAAAAATGCTTCAGTTATAAAAAAGACCTTACCAGACATGAAAGAATTCACACTGGAGAGAGACCCTTTAAATGCTCAACATGTGGAAAATGCTTCAAGGAAATCTCACACCTTAACAGGCATCAAAGAGTTCACACAACAGAGAAACCCTTTAAATGCTCAAAATGTGGAAAATGCTTCGGGTATCGCTCAGTCCTTACCAAACATGAAAGAATTCACACAGAAGAAAAACCCTTTCCATGCTCAATATGTGGAAAATGCTTCAGGACGAACTCAAACCTTACAAGGCATAAAATAATTCACAAAGGGGAGAAGCCCTTTAAGTGTAAAATATGTGGGAAAAGCTTCAGTGATAGCTCCAACTTTAAGAAACATCAACAAATTCATTCAGGAAAGAAACCATCTACATCTTGAGAATGTGGAAAGAGCTTCAACCAGAGAGCAACACTCATCAAACATCAGTGCTGCCTCACAAGAGAGAAACCCTATAAATGCAAAAATGTGGAAAGAGATATGCAGACCCCTCATCCTTTACTGGACATGAAAGAATTCACAAAGGAGAGAGATGTTAGCAATGTTCTGTGTGCAGTGAAACATTCCGTTGTAGGAAACCGCTTGTTAGACATCAAAGAATTCATACACGGGGGACTCCCTAGAAATGTTCAGTGGGTGAGGAAATGACGTCCATAAACTACAGAGACCATACAAACACCCTAGTTCTATGATGTGCTTTTATGGTGAATTGATCTGTCATGAACATGAGAATGCGGAAACTCTATCATGGCCTGAAACGTGGTGAAACATTCAGTCTCTACTCAAACTTCATTAAAGAAGCCATGTCTTCTCCCATTTGATCCTTGCAGTATAAGTAGGTTTTAAGCCAGGCGGATCCTTAAGACAGGTCTTGATGTCCTGGAAGGTGATTTCATGAAGCCAGGCCTTCTCAGGGGATGTGATACATGGGACACCCTACCTCTGCTTCAGTGGTTCAATGGCTGTATTACTTCTATGTTTTCATGGGTTGTATTTATTGCTTCATTGTATTTTATCATTTTAGGAGAATACCAGAAAAGGATATTTTACATGAATGCTCAGAGATCATTTCAGTGTTCAGAACTTTCTGGAGAGCAAAGAATGCACACATGAGAGATTCCCTACATATGCTTATTATGTGGGAAAACAGTCACTTGTATAGCAAACTGTACGATACATCTAAGTGTCCATTTAGGGGAAGGGCCACACAAATGTTCACACTGTAGAAATTTTTTGGATAGCCAATCCAGCCTCCATGAATTTGGGACTCCACATAGCAGGGAAATACCTTCACTTTTTGGAAGGTGGTAAAATGCATTTTCAGCCCATATATTGTTTTCATCCACATTTGGGTGGATGTGATATGTGGAACTCCCTGCCTCGTGTTTTGTGACTGTATTAGACATTTTAGTGGGATGTTTTTAATAGCTTAAAAGAGAAACCTTATTTATGTGCTTCTCTGATGTTATTCATTGTATGTTTTATCTGGATGGTTTTAAGAGTGTAATCGTACTGTACCATTTTATGACAACTGCCTTTGGGAGAAGCTGGAGAAATAGAACTTTCCCCCTCTTCCAGAGAAATGACAACCAAGTTTTACTCTTTCTTGTCTTATCTGAGGGCCTTTACAAGGCAGGAGCCATACTTAAAAATGTTCTAGTTAGGTTGAGGGTTCTTCAGATAAGTTTGCCAAGTTATAAATGTCTGAAAGGTCAATGTGGGGAATCCTGAATCCACGCACAGGAGATATTAAGATGTGAAATGTTTCAAAGTCTTCTGCAGTTTCTCTCTTCTGGCAGTGAAATGGAAATCTGGTCCAGCAGCTGTGGCTGGTTTTTAGATGGCTTCTGTAACTTTCAATGTGTTTGAATACTAATAAAGTTCAGTGTGTGTTTTCTCTGTTTCGTACTCTTGATTTCATTTGCCTTTTCAATTGTATGATTTTCTATGGATGTATTTGTCATGGCCTTCGGCTAGCACAATAAACTGATGATGATGATGATGATGATGATTTGCCTCATTAAACAAGAATGGTCCCAGGTGGGATTTTCAGGCTGCCATTTTGTACAGAGCTCCAACCCTTTAGCCACAGGGAACATGGGGGAATTTTATCCTGGGGAAAGAACGGTTGGACTGCATTTTCAATGCATTGAAGCCAAGGGTAATTTCTTAATTCATAACACTTCTTTTATGGAGTGATGTTGTCATACTCTGTTCAAGCAAGGGGAAACTGGAAAATATTGTCCCCTCCTTCTTTTTGATTCTTTCCACTACTTGGAAGTCTTTGTGATTTGAAAGTGGAGCAACTGCAAGAAAGATGGACCACTGACGTGTTCACTTTCCACTCCTCTGACGGGCATCCAAGTGCTCCTGCCTGCAGTTCCTCTGGACATCCAATAAGGACAGGATGGAGAGGGTCTGTTTTTGTCCTGCAATCTTCATTTCTCTGTCTTCCTCCATGAAACAAGTATTTATAAAACAAGATCAAACAAAGAGAAACCCTGGGTCTCCTGCAACCAGTTTTAGATAAGGGGTGGGGGTGTTGGCTATTAGATGTAGGGTGGGGGTCTTAATGGTTCAAAGAAAGAAAAAATAGAAAATTTTACTGGACAAGTATTTTTTAATGGGAAAAGAGTTTTACTTCTGGACAAAATCTACACAGATACTCCCTCTTCAAATTGTAAGAGCTGTAAAGTATATGTAATAACCAGGTTCAATGAGACAGCTACACTGAGCCCTGATTCTATCCAAGTTTCTTACCAGTAAGATCTTTTTCCATGGAGCCCAAGGTAGCACATATGATCTCCCTCCTCCACTTTATCCTCACAACAACCCTGTGAGGTGGGTCAGGCTGAGAGTCAGTGACTTGGCCAAGGTCACCCAGTGAGCTTCATGGTCAAGTAAGTAATTCAAACTTGATCTTCTCCTTTTCAGCTGCTACACTAACGGTTACACCCCAGTGATTCCAGTTGGGGCAGGATGGAGAGGGGCTGCGTTTATCCTGCAACCTTCGTTCTCTGTCTTCCTCCATGAAACCACTATTTATAAAACAAACATAAACAAAGAGAAACTCCTGGGTCTTCTGCAACCATTTTTACATAGGGGTGGGTGGGTGCATTGCCTATTTGATAGGGTGGCCATATGAAAAGGAGGACAGGGCTCCTGTATCTTTAACAGTTGCATAGAAAAGAGAATTTCAGCAGGAGTCCTTTGTATGCATGTCACAGTTGGTGAAATTTCCTCTTCATCACAACAGTTAAAGCTGCAGGAGCTATACTGTGATCGGATTTACAAGAGGGCAGGGCACCTGCAGCTTTAACTGTTGTGATGAAGAGGGAATTTCACCAGATTCCCCATATATACAAATGACACCTGCTGTAATTCCCTTTTCAATACAACTGTTAAAGCTACTGGAGCCCTGTCCTCCCTGTTATATGGTCACCCTAATATTAGATGTAGGGGGGAGATCTTAACAAGAAAATAAACTATAATGGTTCAAAGAAACAAAAGAAATAAAAAAAAACTTTACTGGACAAGTATTTATTAACGGGAAAGGACTTTCACAACTGGACAAAATCAACATGGATACTCACTCTTCAAAACTATAAGAGGCATAAGGTAAATATAATAACAAGGTGAAATGCATACAGCTAGCCTACTAACACTGTTTCCCCATTCTCTCCAAGTTTGTTCCCAGTAAGAACTTTTCCCAAGGAGCCTGAGGTAGCACATGTGATCTCCCTCCTCCATTTTATCCTCACAACAACCCTGTGAGGCAGGTCAGGCTGAGAGTCAGTGACCTTCATGGTCAGGTATGCACTTGAACCTGGATCTTCCCATTTTCACGAATCCTCTAACCGTTACACCATAATGGCTCGTAAACGCAAATGGAACCTCCATGTTCAGGGATCATATATCTCTAAGCAGAAGGAACTGGGAGCAACCAACAGTGGTGATGGCATTGGTAGTGGGGAGGACTTCATGCTTTCCTCTCAAGCTTTTGAGAGACACATGATAGGCTGTGTTAATAGAAGTACAGCTTCCAAATTATGTGAGTTACTGGTTCCCCTCTGTTCAGCACTGGTTTGGCCTCACATTGGGTATTGCGTCCAGTTCAGGTCTCCACAATTCAAGAAGGACGCAGACAAACTGGACCGTGTTCAAAGGAAGGCAATGAAGATGATCAGGTGTCTGGAAACAAAGCCCTATGAAGAGAACAGGGCATGTTTAGCTTGGTGAAGAGAAGGCTGAGGGGAGACATGATAGCATTGTGGGGTTGTTTAATTGCACTGAACTCCATTTCCCAGTAGCCCTTGCAAGTCCCATGTGAGTGTCCCACACCTGGCCCCATTTAGCTGAGCCAGGTGCTCAGCTTGGAGTGAGAAGACAATTAAGAGGCAGAGGAGAAGGAATAAATCCCCCTTCTGCAGCCAAGAAAGCAGTACAGTCAGCTTTCTGCTCTCTGCTTTCATTTTTCTGAGGATGAGGGCTGTTTCCTTGATGTTCTCAGGTCAGTGACACCTCCTAGTTTTTGAGGAGCTTTGCAGGAGAACCCTCCCTCTGTGAGTCTACGTTCTTACTGCTGTTGTTACCAGCAGCTTTTTCTCTTCCTCCTCCTCCTCCCCCCTGTCTGTTGTTGCTAGCAGCCCATGACACTTTCAAGTAGAGCTGATGAGAATTAAAAGAAAACTTGAAGTACATTTTGAGAATAAACAGGACACTGTAATCTAACCTTAGGCCACACTGCTAAAATCAAACTTACTGATTTGAAATCTCATGCTGGGGCTTCTCTTTGACATTCTTGAGTTTAAGTATGGCAGTGGAAGGCTGGCCTGAAAATATGGAATGGTCTCCACCTGGATTCTAAATATCACCATATCTGGTGCAATATTTGGGCCCATGTCTTCCTTTGGAGCAGGGCATTTATTGTTGGTATTTGATAGCATTGAGGTGAATGTATGTAGCAGGTGATGTTTGGTCTTGCAAACATTTTGCCAGAATGGATTGAGGGATGACATTGGCTTCTAGATTTGTTTCAGGAACTGGTCTCTATGCCTTTCCGTCTCTCTTCTGTGGCCTGCTGTTCTGGGTGAAGTGTTTGAGCTTTAGGAGGTGTCTATAAACAAGGATGGATCTACTATCCAAGACCTTATCAGAATACGTCAATATGTATTAACAAAACCAAAGTGATGCTGGAAAATAATTAAATGTTGAGGACTGTGGAAGCTGCGCTGAGATCCTTGAAAGAGGAATGAAGGAGGAACATAAATGGGATGGTGGCAGTGGTGGCGTTGATAATGATAATTGGGGTGTGCAAAGTGGGCCTTCTATCCCTCGAACTTTGATCTGGAGCTCCGTAGAGGTGATTCTCTGCCAGGATTTTGGCGTGCCCCCCCCCTTCCCCTCTCTCTGCCTCATTGAATTACCCTCTGAGAACCATTCAGTATTCATGTAACCGGTATTAACAGAAATGCATACAGCTCCCTCATTTTTAAAGATAAAGACTTAGAACTTGGCACAGTGTTAGCTCTTAAGGAGCTCTGTAGCCCCATCAAGCCTGAATCATATTGGTTTATGCTTTATTTTTTCCAAAAAAATGTAAATGGAAACTAACACAAATGCTTACATCTGTGTACTTTTTATAGAAGGCTGGAGTGCGGAATTAAAAAAAAACTCCTAAAAACTGAAGGCATGAATAGATCTGTTCAACTTGAAGAAAGCCCTCCTAAAGAGCTTGCCAAGTTGAATCAGATCTATTCATGCCTTGAGTTTTTAGGATTTTTTTTTAAATCCCCCACTCCAGCCTTCTCCAAGCTGTTGCCCTCCAGATCTACTGGATGGACCTCCCCAACCAACCAACCACTGAAATAAAGAGGCTTCCTGTGTCTAACTCAGGTGTAGAAACTTTCTCACTCACCATTCCAGCCAGCCAGCCAGCACAGCAGTACTTTCACACTGTAGAAATGTGGATGATTGACTTTTATGAGTCTGAGCAGAAACTTGCTCCCCCTCTCCCTCGCCCTCCCCCCCCCCCCTGGCCAGAATCAGCAGGCGGTTAGTTTTTCCCACTCCCCCAAACACTCGATTGGAGGAGAACATGGTCAGGGACAGTGCTGTTGTGATTCCTAATTGGTTAGCCAGAGAAGTCAATATCAAAGCTACACCTCACCACACTCAGTATCTTCCAAAGATGGAGATATTCAGTTTAT
Source organism: Elgaria multicarinata webbii (assembly GCF_023053635.1). Lineage (NCBI taxonomy): Eukaryota > Metazoa > Chordata > Lepidosauria > Squamata > Anguidae > Elgaria > Elgaria multicarinata. The sequence continues at coordinate 161,507,476 of NC_086173.1, forward strand.
ATATACCCACCCACACAGATAGAGAGAGAGAGAGAGAGAGAGAGAGAGAGAGAAGGATAATTCCAGAGACTTTAGAAGCCAGTCTCTGCTCTGAAAGATTGAAGGCTCTGCAGATGTTCGTAGTTACAAGATAATTCTGCCTGGAGTGCAAACCCCTAAATTATAATGATGAATCCTGATTTACATGTGCAAATGTATATTTTGCTGCCAGGAGGAATCATTCCTTTTTCTGTTCATTCTGATTTCCACCTCTTTTTCCCTAGGCCATAGGAGAGCACAACAATCTAAATGACCATCCTTTTACTCATCTATAGTCCAAGACTTATTTTGTGAAGTGACCCATGGAGCAACAAAGGTCCACAGGCCAAAAATCAGAGGAAGGATCAGAAGAGACACGAGAAGAACCCCATGTACCTCAGGCAAGAAGGATTTCAGTAATGGGCTAGCAGTTGAGATTCTGCCTGTCTCATCTCCAAGACATTGAGCCGAAGGCGGGTTATTTGTAATATGGAATGATAGGACCAGTGTGGCTGGTTCTAACCACAAGATACAATCTGAGATTGGGCCAGATTGGTGTGGGTGATCGGTTGGATGAATGGAGTGTGTGAGTTTCTGAAGTGTTGAGGTTATGTCTGAGTTGTGAGCAGGTGCTGAAAGAGTATGGAAATTTCTGGTGTTGTAAAGATGTGCTTGGAAAACTCTTGACACTGCAATCCATGGAGGTCGTACCTCCGTTCCAGTGACTTCCAGCAGAAGGAGTTATAGTAGCAGGATGGGGTTTGGGCATTAGAGTAGAATGGGTTACACATGTTTATATACAGTTCCACCTTTGCCTGCTCTGAAATCTCAACAAACCCCAGATTTTTTTCCTGCACCACATGTATGAAAGATTGATCACTACAGATCAACAGGCCGATTTTGTTATCCCCTCCTTAAACTTCAGCTTTAGCACTATGGAAATTCTTGAAAGTTCAAAAGCTTTCAAAGCTTGAGCTTTAATAGCCAAACTGCCTGTTTCAGTCCCTTTGTCAGGAGCCTGAGTCTTTCAGGGTACTACAGCTACTACGCAGATCTGTGCCGCACAGGCACATAGGCAGAAAAAACACAAAGTCAGGGATGAAAGGAGGGGTAGTGGTAGAGTTGGTGGACAATGTTCTGAAATTGGTGGTGGGGGAGGAGAAGAAAAGCCAGGTTTTAAAATGTGGGGTAAGAGGCAAGGAGCTGGACTGGGGACTGATGGTAATGTTGTTCAGTGGCAATAGCTGTGAGGAAGCAAGGGCCAAAAGACCTCCATTGCATTGAAGGAAAGTAACCTTCATACAGCTTCTGCAGCACTGACATAGCAGAAATGAAAAAACCATAGGGGTGGGCACTGGGTGTGCCAGGTGTGCCCTGATGTAGCAGAAATTAAGAACCATAAGCATTGGCACTGGATGTCCCCAGGAACACCCTAATGCCTTTGAGGACCCTTCCACTTTAAAGTGCCTTTAAGGAGGATGTGGAAGCACTTTCCAGAATCCTGCCAGGCTCGCTAATGAGGGCTGCCACTAGCATGCGTGGTGGAAATACGCACTTTCTAGAGCCCCTTTAATGCCCCAGTTGGAGCAGAGGAGAGCCTGCTTTCTAGGGCTTCCGGAAAGTGCCTAATTCCCCCCACCGTGTGAACGGCAGCCACCATTACTGTGGTGGTGGAGAATTACGTACTTCCTCGAGGCCAAGGAAAGTGTGACTTCTCACCCCATTGAAGGGGGACTTGGACAGAGCTCTATCCCCTCCTTTGCTCCAATCAGGGCCTTTAAGAGTACTGTTCTATGCAAAGAACAGTATGTTTTGTTTCTGGGCTACTAGCACCATTTATGACATGGACTTTAGTATATATAGATATAAATTAGCATATGCAGATTAGGCCTTATATCATCATACACAATCAACCTAACCTGAAAGGGCTTCTCTCTCTGGTTTCAGGGAGAATTTGAAGAGGTGGCTGAAAGGTCTTCCATTTCAAGCCAGACTACGTCTGATGTTGAGAAGAGTTCATGGTGTCCAGAAATGGATGAGGAAGATGAAGATGCTGAGGCCAGACCATCAGGTGTGTGTGGAGTGTGTGTGTGAGATATGCCATTTTGTGTCTGGGTTCTGGATTGCTCTGAAACTCCCTTCTGGGCTAGATTCAACTCTAGCTGCAGCATCATGCTCTGAAAATCAATCCCCAAGTGGTATCAGGTAAACCTGCCCAATTTGACTTCTACTGACTTTTTCTTAATACAGCAACTGAAATTGTTTCTAGTGCGAATACTACCAGGTTGATTTGTGATGCTGTGCTTTACTTACTTCTCCAGCACAAAAAAGGTGGACTATGGAATTTGGAGACCTTGGCAAACACCCACCTTTTCTGATTTCCACACTTTTGTGCTAACCACTGGTAAAGATTGTTTTTTCACCCCCAGAATATCAAAGCAAAGAATTCTTTTAATGCTTCCACAGAAGTTCCTGGAATTTGCAGTTATAGCAACCCCTATGACTGAATCTTCCAAATTTCAGTCAGTTAAATCCAGTTAATCAGTTAATTCCTTTTCTCAAAAACTAAAACAAAAGGCAAAAAAAAAACCCCACTTGTCAATCCTCACAGGGGAATAGAATTCCTAATCAGAAGATATTTAATGTGACCATTGGGAAGTCACTATCCCTAAACTCTGGTGTAGGTTTTGCTTCCTTTTTTCTTAGTACTTTCCTTTTGTCTGTCCTTAATCTGCCACAATTCAGCTTCAATGGATGGTCTTCTCATTAAGGAAAGAAAGAAGTTAAACCTTTCTTTGGTTGTAACACACATTACCTGGGAGTCAGTCACACTGAATTCAGGGGAGCTTATTTATTGCACTACTTCGCTTTCTCCACTCTGTATCGTTTTATAAACCTCCCCCTTTTTTCTAGGTTATACAGACAAACATTGAAGCATTTTCTTGTAAAGGAGTTGTTCCAGACCCCTGCTCATTTTGGCAGCAATTTCCCAAATTTGTAAAAAGAACAGTAAGATGAAGCATTTAAGAAATGCATTTAAGAAAGGCAAAGGCTATCAATGACGACTAGCCCTGATGGTTGTGTGCTATCTCCAGTATTCGAAGTAGGAAGCCTGTGTGCATCAGTTTATTTATTTATTGCATTTATATAATGCCCCATAGTGGAAGCTGTCTGGGAGGTTTACAAAAGTTAAAAACAGTAAACTTTAAAAACAAATATACAAAGTTTAAACACATAAAAAGCATAAAAACAACAGTATTCCTATAAAAACAATTGCTGGGGAACATGGGCGGGAGGGTGCTGTTGCACCATGTCCTGCTTGTTCATCCCTGACCAATAGCTGGTTGGCCATTGTGTGAAGAGAGTGCTGGACTAGATGGCCTCATGGTCTGATCCAGCAAGGCAATTCTTATGTTCTTATAAAGCCTAGTATATCATGTTCTTGTTATCGACATTTGATGTCCACAAGGGCAAACACACGACAAGGTACCCTGCGTTTCTTTTTCTTTCTTTTTTTAAGTAAAATAAAACAAAGGGTCATTTTACAGGGAGCTAAGTCATAGTCACCAGCATGACCGGTCAGCCACCACTAAGGTGGGCACTTTCAAGGCTGGCACAGTCCCTCTGTCAGTGGAGGAACCGTGCATCGCAGCATGGGTGGCAGAAGCTGGTGGAGGAGGAGGGCAGGAGAAAGGAGGGCACCGTGCAGGCCTGGGGTGGGCAGGGTGGCTGGCAGAGAGGGAGCTATTAAGCCATAAGCCCATGGCATTGAAGTCTCCAAGCCCAATTAACCACTACAGAAGAAGGAGGAGATGTTCCCCTTAGCAGGCTGCTGCTACTGAAAGCAGAGAACAGGAGGCATGTGGGTATGGTGTGTAGTGCTTTGTCCCACAGTATATATTGGACTGCTTTGGCCGTACGCTGTTTGCCTGTGCACAATTAGGTGCATGCTTCACACATGCTCACGCACACAAGGTCAAAAGAAAAGCAGGTACAGAAACAATCAAAAAAGCCCACCGTATTCAAGCTATAGTGGGGATAAGGGAAGTAAAACAAACACAAATGCCACTAGCTCTAATAAGACTCACATGGAAGAACAAGCAGCAAACCTTTTTGGAGCCAAGTCACGCAATTTAATGATATGAAATGTTCCCATGTCTGTTTTATTTAAATCATTTAAATGTGGTTTTAAATATATGTGTATATTGCATGATTTTGTGGTTGTTAATCCTTGTATGTTGTTTTTAAGTGTCTTAATATTATGAAAACTGCCCAGACAACTTCGGCTATGGGTCGGTATACAAATGCAATAAATAAATAGATTTGTCTGGATTTTTACAAAGCAATTTGGATTAATTTGGAGTGCTTCAGACCAATCGGGTTGGGATTCGGATCCAGACCTGCTTTGGTCCAAATCAGCCTGCTTCACTTTCCGAATTTGCAGTGGAGCAATGCTTCTTTAACATTTTCTTTTATTTATTCCATCAGATGCAGTAGAGGAGAGAGAGAATGATGGAGAAAAACATAGGACATCAGCAGGAAGAGTGAGAGATGAAGAGGTAATAGTGGTCTTGTGCAATCAGGGTGGACCCAGAAGGCAGAGGGGAAACCATACACAGGAGAAGAAGGAGAAATCCATTCCATCCTGCACTGGTCTCCACATTGAACAAGAGCAACAGACAGGAAGGAAATACAGAAAGCACCTTGGTGCTCATTTGAGAAGGCACAGAGAGGAGAAACCCAGTCAAAGCTCAGAGACTGTGAAAAGTGGCTGTCTGAGCAAACCAACTTTAAAATGTCCAGTGCTTGACATAAAGGAGAAAGGTAATAAATGCTTCAAGTGTGGAATGAGGTTCACATGGGCCTCACAACTAACAAGGCATCATCAAGAAAATCATTCTGGAGAGGAAATGCATATTTGTACAGAATGTGGAAAGGGCTTCCAACAACAACAACATGTCATAGCACATCAAGGATGCCATAAGAAATCCTTTAAGTGCTCATGGTGTGAAAAAAGCTTCAGTGATTATTCATACCTTACTAGTCATGAAAGAATTCACACAGGGGAGAAACCCTTTAAATGCTCAATATGTGGAAAATGCTTCAAGAAAAGCTCACAACTTACCATTCATGAAAGAATTCACACAGGAGAGAAACCCTTTAAATGCTCAACATGTGGAAAATGCTTCAAGCAAAGCTCACACCTTACCATTCATGAAAGAATTCACACAGGGGAGAAACCCTTTAAATGCTCAACATGTGAAAAATGCTTCACGAATAGCTCAGACCTTACCAACCATAAAAGAGTTCACACAGGAGAGAAACCTTTTAAATGCTCAACATGTGGAAAATGCTTCAAGAAAAGCTCACACCTCACCAGTCATGAAAGAATTCACACAGGAGAGAAACCCTTTAAATGTTCAACATGTGAAAAATGCTTCAAGGATAGCTCAGGCCTTACCATCCATGAAAGAATTCACACAGGAGAGAAACCCTTTAAATGCTCAACATGTGAAAAATGCTTCACGAATAGCTCAGACCTTACCAACCATAAAAGAGTTCACACAGGAGAGAAACCTTTTAAATGCTCAACATGTGGAAAATGCTTCAAGCAAAGCTCACACCTCACCATCCATGAAAGAATTCACACAGGAGAGAAACCCTTTAAATGCTCAACATGTGGAAAATGCTACACTAAGAGCTCATACCTTACCAACCATGAAAGAATTCACACAGAAGAGAAACCCTTTCAATGCTCGAAATGTGGAAAACGCTTCGGAGAGAACTCAAACCTGACAATGCATAAAAGAATTCACGAAGGGGGGAAACCCTTCAAGTGTACAGAATGTGGAGAAAGCTTCAGTGATGGCTCCAAATTTAAGGAACACCAACAAATTCATCCAATCCAGCCTCCATGAATTTGGGAGTCCACAGAGCAGGGAAATACCTTCACCGTTTGGAAGTTGGTAAGATGCAGTTTTGCCCCATATATTATTTTTTATCAAAGGATCCACATTTGGATGGATCCGATATCTGGAACTCCCTGTCTTGTGTTCTGTGACTGCTATATATGTTTTAGTGGGATGGTTTTAATAGCTTAACAGAGAAAACCTCTTTATATAGTTTTCTGATGTTATTCATTGAATGTTTTATCTGGATGGTTTTAAGAGCATAATTGTACTGCAGCATTTTATGATAATTGCCTTTGGGAGAAGCTCGAGGAATAGAACTTTCCCCCTCTGCCAGAGAAATGACAACGAACGTTTTCTCTTTCTTGTCTTACGTGAGGGGATTTCCAAGGCAGGAGCCCTACCAAGAAATGCTCCAGTTGGGTTGAGGGTGCTTCAGATTATTTGGCTATGTTATAAATGTCTGCAAGGTCAATGTGGGGAATCCTGAATCCACCCACAGGAGAAAGTAAGATATGAAACGTTTCAAAGTCTTCTGCAGTTTCTCCCTTCTGGCATTGAAATGGAAATCTGGTCTGTCAGCTGTGGCTGCTTTTTAGATGGCTTCTGTAACTTTCAATGTGTTTGAATATTAATAAAGTTCTGCGTGTTTTTTCTCTGTTTCATAGTCTTGATTTCATTTGCTACATTAAACAAGAATGGTCCCAGGTTAGATGTCCAGGCTGCCGTTTTGTACAGAGCTCAAACCACTGGGAACATGGGGGAATTTTATCCTGGAGAAAGAAGGGTTGGACTGCATTTTCAATACATTGAAGCCAAGAGTAATTTCTTAATTTACAACACTTCTTTTATGGAGTGATGTTGTCATGCTCTGTGCTGGCAAGGGGAAACAGGCAAAATATTGTGCCCTCCTGCTATTTGGTTCTTTCCACCCATTGGAAGTCTTTGTGATTTGAAAGTAGAGCAACTGCAAGAAAGCGGACCACTTCCTACTCTTCTGATGGGCATCCAAGTGCTCTTGCCTGAAGTTCCTCCAGACATCCAATTGGGGCAGGATGGATAATGTCTGTTTTTCTCCTGCAACCTTCATGTCTCTGTCTTCCTCCATCAAACCAGTATTAATAAAACAAGGACAAACAAAGAGAATCCCTGGGTCTCCTGCAACCACTTTGAGATAAAGGTTTGGGGGGTGTTGGCTATTAGATGTAGGGTGCGGATTTTAATGGTTCAAAGAAAGAAAAAAGTAGAAAACTTTACTGGACAAGTATTTTTTATTGGGAAAGGAGTTTTACATCTGGACAAAATCTACACAGTTGCTTACTATTCAAAACTGTAAGAGCTGGAAGGTATATGTAATAACCAGGTTAAATGCAGACAGCTACACTGAGCCCTGATTCTATCCAAGTTTCTTCCCAGTGAGAACATTTTCCAAGGAGCCCAAGGTAGCACATATATTTGCGCTCCTCCATTTTATCCTCACAACAACCCTGTGAGGTGGGTCAGGCTAAGAGTCAGTGACTCGGCCAAGGTCACCTAGAGAGCTTCATGGTCAAGTATGCACTTCAACCTGGATCTTCTCCTTTTCAGCTACTACTCTAACCGTTACACCAAAGTGATTCCTGAGGTGTGATTGCAAATAGAACCTCCATGCTCAGGGATCATATATCTCTAAGCACAAGGAACTGGGAGCCACCAACGGTGGTGATGGCATTGGTAGTGTGGAGGATTTCATACTTTCCTTTCAGGCTTTTGAGAGGCACCTGATGCTATTTTCGGCTGCGTTAAAGGACGTATAGCTTCCAAATTGTGTGAGATACTGGTTCCCCTCTGTTCAGCACTCGTTAGGCCTCATCTTGTGCATTGCATAGGGTGACCATATGAAAAGGAGGACAGGGCTCCGTTATCTTTAACAGTTGCATAGAAAAGAGAATTTCAGCAGGAGTCCTTTGTATGCATATCGCACTTGGTGAAATTTCTTCTTCATCACAACAGTTAAAGCAGCAGGAGCTATACTGTGATGAGATTTAAAAGGAGGGCAGGGCACCTGCAGCTTTAACTGTTGTGATGAAGAGGGAATTTCACCAGATTCCCCATATATACAAATGACAACTGCTAAAATTCCATTTTCCTACAACTGTTCCTACAACAATTCCCTACAACTGTTAAAGATACAGGAGCCCTGTCCTCCTTTTCATATGGTCCCCCTGGTATTGCTTCCAGTACTGGGTACCACACTTCCAGAAGGATGCAGGCAAGCTGGAGGGGGTTCAGAGGAGGACAAGGAGGATGACCAGAGGTCTGGAAAAAAAGCCCTATGAGGAGAGACTGAAAGAACAGGGCATGCTTAGCCTGGAGAAGAGAAGGCTGAGAGGAGACATAAAAGCATTGTGGGATTATTTAATAGCACTGAACTCCATTTCCCAGTAGCCCTTGCAAGTCCTATGTGAATGTCCCACAGCTGGCCCCATTTATCTGAGCCAGGTGCTCAGCTTGGAGTGAGAAGACAATTAAGAGGCAAAAGGGAAGTTATAAATCCCCTTTCTGCAGGCCAAGCAAGCAGTGTGGGGAGCTTGCTGTTCTCTCCATTCCCTTTTCTGAGGATGAGGGCTGTTTCCTTGATGTTCTCAGGTCAGTGATGCTTCCAGGTTTTTGAGGAGCTTTACAGAAGAACCCTCCCTCTGTGAGTATATGTTCTTACTGCTGTATTACCAGCTTTTTCTCCTCCTCCTCCTCCCTGTTATGACCTGCTTGCTTGGCAGTCAAGAGAATCACTGAACAAGAAGACAATGGCGTCTCCTGCTCCTCCTTCTCACCACCACCATTGTCTGGGCCAGAAGAAGCAGCAGGTGAATGAACAGGTGGAAATAGTGAAGAGAAGAAGCCGGTCAAGGGAGATCTTCCCTGTGGGCCCCTGCTGGGGGTGGGCCTTCAGTTGGTATCTCACAATGCCTGCCCTTGATGCTGGCTCCATCTAAGGTCAGGCTTTGTGGAAAGTGCTGCTTGAAGTGAACCAGACAAAAAGGAACACCTATCCAGGGTCTAAGTTGGGGCTTCCAAATTAATTGGTATGTTAAGTCTGTCAGAGAGGAAACACTTTTCTGAGGAAGGGTTTTTTCTTCTTCTTGATGTTCTCAGGTCAATGATGCCTCCAGGTTTTTGAGGAGCTTTACAGAAGAACCAGCTCCCTCTTTGACAATTTCAAGTAGAGCTTATGAGAATTAAGAGAAAACTTGAAGTACATTTTCAGAACCATCAGGACAGCGTTATCTCACCTTAGGCCGCACTGCTAAAATCAAACTTGCTGATTAGCAATCTTATGCTAGGGCTTCTCTTTGACATTCTTGTGTTTAAGTACGGCAGAGGAAGGTTGTCCTGAAAATATGGAATGGCATCCCCCTGTTGCCTCTCCCCCTCTCTTTGTCTTGTTGAATTACCCTCGAAGAACCGTTCAGTATTCAGGTAACTGGTATTAACAGAAATGCTTAAAGCTCCCTCATTTTTAAAGATAAAGAGATAGAACATGTCACAGGGATAGCTCTTAAGGAGCACTGTAGAACCACCAAGATTGAATCATATTGGTTCATGCTTTGATTTTTTAGGAATTTTTAAAGGGAAGATAACAAAAATGCTTACATCTATGTATTTTTTATACATAAAGATATGAAACATGGTAAGGTGATAGCTCTTAAGGAGGGCTTTTGCCAAGTTGAATCAGATCTATTCATGCCTTGAGTTTTTAGGATTTTTCATAAAAATTCCCCACTCCAGCCTTCTCCAAGCTGTTGCCCTCCAGATCTCCTCAATGGACCCCACCACCCATCCAACCACTGAAATAAAGAAGCTTCCTGTGCCTAACTCAGGTGTAGAAGCTTTCTCACTCACCATGCCAGTCAGCCAGCCCAGCAGTACTTTCACATTGTGGAAATTTGGATGATTGACTTTTATGAGTCTGAGCAGAAACTTGCTCCCTCTCTCCCTCCCAACCCCAGGTCAGATTCCGCAGCCAGTTTGTGTTTCCCACTCCCCCAAACACTCGATTGGAGGAGAACATGGTCAGGGACAGTGCTGTGGCGATTCCTAATTGGTTAGTCACAGAAGTCAATACCAAAGCTACACCTTACCACACTCAGCATCTTGCAAAGTTGGAGATATTCAGTTCATACAAACACACACACATACAGAGAGAGAGAGAGAGAGATGGGGGGGGAGAGAGGGGAAGAGAGAGAGCGCAGAGGATAATTCCGGAGACCTTAGAAGCTCCGACTGGGCACATCTCCGCTGTGATATTAATCAATGGGTTTGGCAGCAGCTAGTCCCTGCTCTGGAAGATCGAATGCTCTGCAGATGTTCGTGGTTACCAGATAATTATTTCTGGAGTGCACACACCTAAATGATAATGATGAATCCTGATTTACATGTGCAAATGTATATTTTGCTGCCAGGAGGAATCATTCCTTTTTCTGTTCTTTCTGATTTCCACCTCTTTTTCCCTAGGCCACAGGAGAGGACACCAATGTCAATGACCATCCTTCTAGTCATCTATAGTCCAAGACTACTTTTGTGAATTGACCCATGGAGCAACAAAGGTCAATTGACCAAACTTCAGAGGAAGGATCAGAAGAGACAGGAGAAGAACCCCATGAACCTCAGGCAAGAAGGATTTCAGTAATGGGTTAGCAGTTGAGATTCTGTCTCATCTCCAAGACATTGAGCCAAAGGCTGTTTATTTGTCATATGGAATGATAGTGACTGCTGTGGCTGGTTCTAACCACAAGATACAATCTGAGATTGGGCCAGGTTGGATGTGCGTGAATGGTTGGATGAATGGAGTGTGTGAGTTTCTGAACGGTTGAGGTTATGTTTGAGTTGTGAGCAGGTGAAGAAAGAGTGTGGAAATTTCTGGTGTTGTAAAGATGTGTTTGGAAAGGTCTCAAACTGCAATCCATGGACGTGGTACCTCCATTCCAGGGACTTGCAGCAAAAAGGGTTATAGCAGCAGGATGGGGTTTGGGCATCAGAGTAGAATGGGTTGCACATGTTTATATACAGTTCCACTTTTGCTTGCTGCGAAATCTCAATAAACCCCAGATTTTTTTTTACACCCACGTGTATAAAAGATTGATCACTGCAGATCAATCAGGTGGAATTTGTTCTCCCCCCCCCCCCGCCCAAACTTCAGCTTGAGTATGGTTTTAATTTTTGTGAACCGCCCAGAGAGCTTTGGCCATTGGGCGGTATAAAAATGTAATAAATAAATAAATAAATAAATTGAGCACTATGGAAATTCTTGAAAGTTCAAAAGCTTTCAAAGCTTGAGCTTTAATAGCCAAACAGTATGTTTCAGTGCCTTTGCCAGGAGCCTGAGGCCTTCCGGGAACTAGAGCTACTAGTCAGGTCTGTGCCTCACAGCACGTAGGCAGAAAAACACAAAGGCAGGGATGAAAGGAATGCCTTGCGCTTTGCAAGTCAGGGATGGAGGTGGTGGACTTCATGTTCTGAAATTAAGGTGGGGGGAGGAAAAGAAGCGGCCCTAGGAAAAGCCAGGTTTTAAAATGTGGGGGAAGAGGGAATGAGGTGGACTTGGGACTGATGGTAATGTTGTTCAGGGGCAATAGGTGTGAGGAAGCAAGGGCCAAAAGACCTCCATTGCATGGAAGGAAAGTAACCTTCATATATCTCCTGGAGGACTGACATCGCAGAAATCAAAGAACCATAAGCGTTGGCACTAGATGTCCCCAGGAACACCCTAATGCCTTTGAGAACACTCCCACTTTAATGTGTCTTTAAGGAGGACGTGAAAGCGCTTTCCCGAATTCTGCCAGGCTCGCTAATGGGGCTGCCATTAGCACGCGTGGAGGAAATATGCACTTTCTGAAGGCCCCTTTAATCCCAAGTTGGAGCAGAGGAGGGGAGAGCGCACTTTCTGGGGCCTCCAGAAAGTGCCTAATTCACCCCACCATGCTAATGGCAGCCACCATTACTGTGGTGGTGGAGAATTACATACTTTCTCGAGGCCAAGGAAAGTGTGACTTCTCACCCCATTGAAAGGGGACTTGGATAGGGCTCTATCCCCTCCCCTGCTCCAATCAGGACCTTTAAGAGTGCACGCCCTATGCAAAGAACAGTATATTTTGTGCTCTGACTGCTAGCAGAAAGGTGACATGGACTTTACAGTAGTATATATAGATATAAATTAGCATACGCAGATTAGGCCTTATATCATCAGGCACAATCAACCTAACTTGAAAGGGCTCCTCTCTCTGGTTTCAGGGAGAATTTGAAGAGGGGGCTGAGAGGTCTTCCATTTCCAGCCAGACTGGGTCTGATGTTGAGCAGAGTTCATGGCGGACAGAAATGGAGGTGGAAGATGAAGATGCTGAGGCCAGACCATCAGGTAAGGGGGAAATATGCCATTTTGTTCCTGGGTTCTGGATTGCTCTGAAACTCCTTTCTTGGCTAGATTCAACTCTAGCTGCGGCAGTATTCTCTGAAAATCGATCCCCAAGAGTTATCAGGTAAAGCTGCCCAATTCGACTTCTATTGACTTTTTTTTTTTAATACAGCAACTGAAATTGTCTCCAATGTGAAAACTGCCAAGTTGATCTCCAGATCTGATATTAGATTCAGAAAGCTGAATTGTTCAGATTTTACATTTTGTCCAATGATTTGCATTGGAAATTAGAAACACTGACAGTTATTAATTTTTATGATAAATACATGAAATTTGGTGACCTCAGCAACCGCCCACCTTTTCTCTTTTCCACACTTTTGTACTAGCCACTGGTAAAAGTTGCTTTTTCCACCCCACGAATATCTATTAAAACAAAGAATTATTTTTGTGCTTTCACAGAAGAGCTTCGAACTTGCAGATATAAAAAAATTCTGTCAGTTAAATCCAGTGGCATTTGTGTTAGCTATGCATAAAATTTCCTTTTCTCAAAAACTGAAACAAAAGGTGAAAAAACACCTGTCAAGCCTCATAGGAGATTAGAGTTCCTAATCAGAAGATATTTAATGTGACTATTGGGAAGTCACTATCCCTAATCTCTGGTGTAGGTTTTTCTTACATTTTTTCTTTTTTCTTTTTCTTTTCTTTTCTTTTTTGAAGTGCAAAACAAACCTTCTCCCCTAATACTTTCCTTTTGTCTGTCCTTAATCTGCCACTATTCGGCTTCAATGGATGGTCTTCTCATTAAGGAAAGGGAAAAAATGGATAAACCTTTCTTTGCCTGCAATACCCATTACCAACACAAATGCCACTAGCTCTAATAAGACTCACATGGAAGAACAAGCAGCAAACAAAGTACATCTTAATAATATTGAGGAAGGATTTAAGTGAAAGGGATGGCTTGAAATGGAATTGAGAATGGTGGGTAATTAGCAAGGGATGAATAAACAAGTAAAGCTGCACTATCACAACAAGAGAGACGACCTTCTCTGAGGTTGCCCCTCAGTTGTGGAACAATCTACCTGACAATGTCTGCCTGGCACTGAAATTATTGTCTTTTTGGCACCAGGTCAAGACTTTTCTCTTCTCCCAGGAATTTAGTAATATGAAATGAGCCTGGGTCTGTTTTTTTAAGCTCATAATTTTTTAAGTTGTTATAGTGGTTTTATATGTGGTTTTAAATATATGTGTATATTGTATGTTTTTGTGGTTGTTAATTTTAGTATGTAGTTTTAAATGTCTTAATATCATGAAAACTGCCCAGGGAGCTACGGCTATGGGTCGGAATACAAATGCAATAAATAAATAGATTCGTCTGCATTTTTACAAAGCAATTTCAATCAATTTGAACTACTTCAGACCAGTCTGGTTTGGATTCGGATCCAGAATCCAAACCAGTTTGGCTCAATTCAGCCTGCTTCGGTTTCAGAATTTGCAGTGGAGCAATGCACACCTTTAACATTTTCTCTTAATTATTCCATCAGATGCTGTGCAGGAGAGTGAGAATGAGAGAGAAAAACTTAGGACATCAGCAGGAAGAGCGAGAGTTGAAGAGGTAAAAGTGGTCTTGTGCAATCAGGATGGATCCAAAAGGCAGAGGGGAAACCATACACATGAGAAGAAGGACAAATCCATTCCATCCTGCACTGGGCTCCACATTGAACAAGAACAACGGAAAGGAAGGAGATACAGAAAGCACGTTGGTGCTCATTTGAGGATCCACAGAGAGGACGAACCCAGTCAAAGCTTAGAATCTGTGAAAAGCAGCTGTCTGAGCAAACTGACTTTAAAACCTCCAATGCTTGACAATAAGAGAAAAGGTCATAAATGCTTCAAGTGTAAAATGAGGTTCACATGGAGCTCGCAACTTACAAGACATCATCAAGTATTTCATTCTGGAGAGGAACGGTATATTTGTAAAGAATGCGGAAAGAGCTTCCAACAACAACAAAAACTCAGAGAACATCAAAGATGCCATAAGAAAACCTTTAAGTGCTCATGGTGTGAAAAACACTTCAGGGATAACGCACACCTTAACAATCATGAAAGAATTCACACAGGAGAGAAACCCTTTAAATGCTCAACATGTGGAAAATGCTTCAGGGAAAGCTCACACCTTAACAGGCATAAAAGAGTTCACACAGCGGAGAAACCCTTTAAATGCTCAAAATGTGGAAAACGCTTCAAGCAAAGTGAACACCTTACCAAACATGAAAGAATTCACACAGAAGAGAAACCCTTTCAATGCTCTATTTGTGGAAAATGCTTCAGGGACAACTCAAACCTTACAGGGCATAAAAGAATTCACAAAGGGGAGAAACCTTTTAAGTGTAAGGAATGTGGGAAAAGCTTCAGTGATGGCTCCAACTTTAAGAGACATCAACAAACTCATTCAGGAAAGAAACCATCTACATCTTGAGAATATGGAAAGAGCTTCAACCAGAAAGCAACACTCAACAAACATCAGTGCTGTCCCACACAAGAGAGAAACCCTACAAATGCAAAAATGTGGAAAGAGATATGCAGACCCCTCAACCTTTACTGGACATGAAAGATTTCACGAAGGAGAGAGACGTTAGCAATGTTCTGTGTGCAGTGAAACATTCCGTTGCAGGAAATTGCTTGTTATGCATCAAAGAATTCATACACGGGTGACTCCCTAAAATGTTCACTGTGTGAGGAAATCTTCACTGGCCTACTAAACCTCGCAATCCATTACAATGACGTCCATAAACTGCAGGGACCATACAAACACCCTAGTTCTATGATGTGCTTTTATGGTGAATTGATCCGTCATGAACATGAGAATGCAGAAAGTCTATCATGGCCTGAAATGTGGTCAAATGTTCAGTCTCTGCTCACTCTTCACATTAAAGAAGCCAGGTCTTCTCCCGTTTGATCCTCGCAGCATAAGTAGGTTTTCAGCCAGGGGGATCCTTAAGACAGGTCTTGATGTCCTGGAAGGTGATTTCAGGAAGCCAGGCCTTCTGAGGGGATGGATACATGGGACACCCTACCTCTGCTTCAGTGGTTCAATGGCTGTATTACTTCTATGTTTTCATGGGTTGTTTTTATTGCTTCATCATATTTTATCATTTTAGGAAAATGCAAGAAAATGATATGTCATATGAATGCTCAGAGATCATTTCAGAGTTCAGAACTTTCTGGAGAGCAAAGAATGCACACATGGGAGATTCCCTACATATGCTTATTATGTGGGAAAACAGTCACTTGTATAGCAAACCGTACGATACATCCAAGTGTCCATTTAGGGGAAGGGCCACACAAATGTTCACACTGTAGAATTTTTTTGGATAGCCAATCCAGCCTCCATGAATTTGGGAGTCCACATAGCAGGGAAATACCTTCACTGTTTGGAAGGTGGTGAAATGCGGTTTCAGCCCATATATTGTTTTCATCCACATTT
Organism: Elgaria multicarinata webbii; assembly: GCF_023053635.1. Classification (NCBI taxonomy): domain Eukaryota; kingdom Metazoa; phylum Chordata; class Lepidosauria; order Squamata; family Anguidae; genus Elgaria; species Elgaria multicarinata. The sequence goes on from NC_086173.1 coordinate 161,523,278, forward strand.
GGGTGGATGAGATATGTGGAATTCCCGGCCTTGCGTTTTGTGACTATATTAGATGTTTTAGTGGGATGTTTTTAATAGCTTAAAAGAGAAACCCTATTTATGTGCTTCTCTGATGTTATTCAGTGTATGTTTTATCTGGATGGTTTTAAGAGTGTAATCGTACTGTACCATTTTATGATAACTGCCTTTGGGAGAAGCTGGAGAAATAGAACTTCCCCCTCTGCCAGAGAAGTGACAACCAACTTTTTCAGTTTCTTGTCTTATGTGAGGGCCTTTACAAGGCAGGAGCCATACTAAGAAATGCCCAGGCAGGGTTGAGGGGTCTTCGGATTATTTGGCCAAGTTATAAATGTCTGAAAGGTCAATGTGGGGAATCCTGAATCCACACACAGGAGATATTAAGATGTCAAACGTTTCAAAGTCTTCTGCAGTTTCTCTCTTCTGGCAGTGAAATGGAAATCTGGTCCGGCAGCTGTGGCTGGTTTTTAGATGGCTCCTGTAACTTTCAATGTCTTTGAATACTAATAAAGTTCTGTGTGTGTTTTCTCTGTTTCGTACTCTTGATTTCATTTGCCTCATTAAACAAGAATGGTCCCAGGTTGGATGTTCAGGCTGCCATTTTGTACAGAGCTCCAACCCTTTACCCACAGGGAACATGGGAGAATTTTATCCTGGGGAAAGAACGGTTGGCTGCATTTTCAATGCACTGAAGCCAAGGGTAATTTCTTAATTTACCAGACTTCTTTTATTGAGTGATGTTGTCATACTCTGTGCAAGCAAGGGGAAACTGGAAAATATTGTCCCCCCCTTCTTTTTGGTTCTTTCCACTAGTTTGAAGTCTTTGTGATTTGAAAGTGGAGCAACTGCAAGAAAGATGGACCACTGACTTTGTCACTTTCCACTCCTCTGATGGCATCCAAGTGCTCCTGCCTGCAGTTCCTCTGGACATCCAAATGGGGCAGGATGGTGAGGGTCTGTGTTTATCTTGCAGCCTTCATGTCTCTGTCTTCCTCCATGAAACCAGTACTTATAAAACAAGAACAAACAAAGAGAAACCCTGGGTCTCCTGCAACCACCTTTAGAGAAGGGGTGGGGGTGTTAACTGTAGATGTAGGGTGGGGATCTTAACAAGCAAATAAACTATAATGGTTCAAAGAAAGAAAAAATAGAAAACTTTACTGGACAAGTATTAATGGGAAAGGCGTTTTACTTCTGGACAAAATCTACACAGATATTTCCTCTTCAAAAACGTTGGAGCTGTAAGGTAAATATAATAACCAGGTGAAACGCAGACAGCTACACTGAGCCCTGATTCTATCCAAGTTTCTTACCAGTAAGATCTTTTTCCATGGAGCCCAAGGTAGCACATATGATCTCCCTCCTCCACTTTATCCTCACAACAACCCTGTGAGGTGGGTCCGGATGAGAGTCATTGACTTGGCCAAGGTCACCCAGTGAGCTTCATGGTCAAGAAAGAAATTCAAACTTATCTTCTCCTTTTCAGCTGCTACACTAACGGTTACACCCCAGTGATTCCAGTTGGGGCAGGACGGAGAGGGGCTGCGTTTATCCTGCAACCTTCATTCTCTGTCTTCCTCCATGAAACCACTATTTATAAAACAAAAATAAACAAACAAAGAGAAATTCCTGGGTCTTCTGCAACCATTTTTACATAGGGGTGGGTGGGGGTGTTGCCTATTAGATGTAGGGTGGAGAGCTTAACAAGAAAATAAACTATAATGGTTCAAAGAAACAAAAGAAATAAAAAAACTTACTTGACAAGTATTTATTAATGGGAAAGGAGTTTCACAACTGGACAAAATCAACATGGATACTCACTCTTCAAAACTGTAAGAGGCATAAGGTAAATATAATAACTAGGTTAAATGCATACAGCTAGCCTACCAACACTGTTTCCCCATTCTCTCCAAGTTTGTTCCCAGTAAGAACTTTTCCCAAGGAGCCCGAGGTAGCACATGTGATCTCCCTCCTCCATTTTATCCTCACAACAACCCTGTGAGGTGGGTCAGGCTGAGAGTCAGTGACTCGGCCAAGGTCAACCAGTGAGCTTCATGGCCAAGTAGGCACTTGAACCTGGATCTTCCCATTTTCACTAATCCTCTAACCATTACACCATAATGGCTCGTGAATGCAAATGGAACCTCCATGTTCAGGGATCATATATCTCTAAGCACAAGGAACTGGGAGCCACCAACGGTGGTGATGGCATTGGTAGTGGGAAGGACTGTTAGATCAATGTTCTTTTCACCCAAGGACGAAATCTAAACAGCCCGTAAGCATGACTCTACCATTCCAGCGACAGAGGGTTCAAAAGCGCTTTATTGATTAGTAATCAAGGCCTGGTCTCTTCAAAGGGAGCAATCAGACAAAAAACATAGGGAATACGGTACAGTATTTGAGCTTTCAAAGGGCAGGGCCCAGCAGCAGCATTAACCAATCAGAACATAACACTGGGGCATAGCTAATTATGCTAAACAGTTCTGTAAACAATACCTTTGGCCTGACAGTAAGTTATAGAAGTTAACTTCGACACAGCAGCACTTGGAGCCAGTGGCTCTTGTTTATATTAGATAAGAAGGATGCAAGGATGCACACAAGGAGACATTCTCATACAGGGCATCATGGCGTTTTGCTTGGTGTGCAATGGAGACTTTACAGTTTCCTGTTAAAAATGGAGGTGGTTATGCTAACAGGTGTTCTTGCTTTCATTTCAGGCTTTTGAGAGGCACATGATAGGCTGCGTTAATAGAAGTATAGCTGCCAAATTGTGTGAGGTCCTGGTTCCCCCCTGTTCAGAACTGGTTAGATCTCATCTTGAGTATTGCGTCCAGTTCTTGGCTCCACATTTCAAGAAGGGCACAGAAAAACTGGAGGTGGTTCAGAGAAGGGCAGCAAGGATGATCAGGGGTCTGGAAACAAAGCCCTATGAGGAGAGACAGAGAGAACAGGGCACGTTTAGCCCAGAGAAGAGAAGGCTGAGGGGAGACATGATAGCATTGTGGGCTTATTTAATTGCACTTAACTACAGCTCCCAGTAGCCCTTGCAAGTCCTGTGTGAATGTCCCACAGCTGGCCCCATTTATCTGAGCCAGGTGCTCAGCTTGGAGTGAGAAGACAATTAAAAGGCAGAGGAGAAGGAATAAATCCCCCTTCTGCAGGCCAAGAAAGCAGTGCAGGGAGCTTGCTGCTCTCTGCTTTCATTTTTCTGAGGATGAGGGCTGTTTCCTTGATGTTCTTAGGTCTGTGACGCCTCCAGGTTTTTGAGGAGCTTTACAGAAGAAAAGCTGTGAGTCTACGTTCTTACTGCTGTATTACCAGCTTTTTCTCCTCCTCCTCCTCCCTGTTATGACCTGCTTGCTCCCCAGTCAAGACAGTCACTGAGTAAGAAGACAATGGCGTCTCCTGCTCCTCCTTCTCACCACCACCATTGTCTGGGCCAGAAGGAGAAGCAGGTGAATGAACAGGTTGAAAAGGTGAAGAGAAGAAGCCGGTCCAGGGAGATCTTCCCTGTGGGCCCCTGCTGGGGCTGGGCCTTCGGCTGGTATCTCACAATGCCTGCCCTTGATGCTGGCTCCATCTAAGGTCATGCTTTGTGGAAAGTGCTGCTTGAAGTGAACCAGACAAAAAGGAACGTCTATCCAGGGTCTAAGTTGGGGCTTCCAAATTAATTGGTATGTTAAGTCTGTCAGAGCAGAAACACTTTTCTGAGGAAGGGTTTTTTTTTCTTGATGTTCTCAGGTCAGTGATGCCTCCAGGTTTTTGAGGAGCTTTAAAGGAGAACCAGCTCCCTCTATGACAATTTCAAGTAGAGCTGATGAAAATTGAGGGAAAACTTGAAGTACATTTTGAAAACCATCAGGACAGCATTATCTCACTTTAGGCCACACTACTAAAATCAAACTTGCAGATTAGCAATCTCATGCTAGGGCTTCTCTTTGACATTCTTGTGTTTAAGTATGGCAGAGGAAGGTTGTCCTGAAAATATGGAATGGCATCCCCCTGTTGCCTCTCCCCCTCTCTTTGTCTTGTTGAATTACCCTCAACGAACCGGTCAGTATTCAGGTAACCGGTATTAACAGAAATGCTTACAGCTCCCTCATTTTTAAAGATAAAGAGATAGAACATGGCACAGTGATAGCTCTTAAAGAGCACTGTAGAACCACCAAGATTGAATCATATTCGTTCCTGCTTTGATTTTTTAGGAATTTTTAAAGGGAAGATAACAAAAATGCTTACGTCTGTGTACTTTTTATACATGAAGATATGAAACATGGTAAGGTGATAGCTCTTAAGGAGGGCTTTTGCTAAGTTGAATCAGATCTATTCATGCCTTGAGTTTTTAAGATTTTTCATAAAAATTCCCCACTCCAGCCTTCTCCAAGCTGTTGCCCTCCAGATCTACTGGATGGACCTCCCCACCCACCCAACCACTGAAATAAAGAGCCTGCCTGTGCCTAACTCAGGTGTAGAACATTTCTCACTCACTTTGCCAGGCAGTACTTTTACACTGTGGAAATGTGGATGGTTGTCTTTTATGAGTCCGAGAAGAAATGTGCTCCCTCTCTCCCTCCCCACCCCTAGCCAGAATCAGCAGCCAATTCGTGTTTCCCACTCCCCCAAACACTCGATTGGAGGAGAATATGGTCATGGACAGCGCTGCAGCCATTCCTAAATGTTTAACCACAGCAGTCAATATCAAAGCTACACCTCACCACGCTCAGCATCTTATATTCAGTTCATACAAACACAGAGAGAGAGAGAGAGGGAGAGAGAGAGAGTGCACAGGATAATTCCAGAGACCTTAGAAGCTCTGACTGGGCACATCTCCGCTGTGATATTAATCAATGGGTTTGGCAGCAGCTAGTCCCTGCTCTGGAAGACCGAATGCTCTGCAGCTGTTCGTGGTTACCAGATAATTCCTTCTGGAGTGCACACCCCTAAATGAAAATTATAAAGATGAATCCTGATTTACATGTGCAAATGTATATTTGCTTCCAGGAGGAATCATTCCTTTTACTGTTCATTCTGATTTCCACCTCTTTTCCCCTAGGCCGTAGGAGAGCACAAGAATCTAAATGACCATCCTTCTAGTCATCTATTATCCAAGACTACTTTTGTGAAGTGACCCATGGAGCAACAAAGGTCCACAGACCAAAGATCAGAGGAAGGATCAAGAGAGACAGGAGAAGAACCGCTTGAACTTCAGGCAAGAAGGATTTCAGTAATGGGCTAGCAGTTGAGATTCAACTGTTGAGATTCAATGTCTTGAGACCAAGACATTGAGCCAAAGGCTGGTTATTTGTCATATGGAATGATAGTGACTGCTGTGGCTGGTTCTAACCACCAGCTATAATCTGAGATTGGGCCAAGTTGGGCGTGGGTGATTGGTCAGATGCATGGAGTGTGTGTTTCTGAATGTTTGAGTTGTGAGCAGGTGCGGAAAGAGTGTGGAATCTTCTGATATTGTAAGGATGTGCTTGGAAAACTCTGATACCACAATCCATGGAGGTTGTACCTCCATTCCAGCGACTTGCGGCAGAAGGAGACATAGCAGCAGGATGGGGTTTGGGCATCAGAGGGGAATGGTTTACACATGTTTATATACACTTCCATCTTTGCTTGCTGCGAAATCTCAACCCAGATTTTTTTCTGCACCACTTCTATAAAACACAGATCACTACAAATCAATCAGGCGTATTTTGTTATTTACTATGTAAATTCTTGAAATTTCAAAAGCTTTCAAAGCTTGAGCTTCAATAACCAAATAGTATGTTTCAGTGCCCTTGTCAGGAGCCTGAGGCTTTCAGGGTACTACAGCTACTACGCTGATCTGTGCCGCACAGGCTCGGAGGCAGAAAAACACAAAGGCGGGGGTGAAAGGAGGGTCTTGTGCTTTGCAAGGCAGGGATGATGGTGGAGTTGGTGGACAATGTTCTGAAATTGGGGGGGGGGGAGAAGAAAAGAAGTGGCCCTAGGAAAAGCCAGGTTTTAACATGTCGGGGAAGAGGGAATGAGGTCAACTTTGGACTGATGGAAATGTCAATCAGGGGCAATAGGTGTGAGGAAGCAAGGGACAAAAGACCTCCATTGCATTGAAGGAAGGTAACCTTCGTACAGCTTCTGCAGGACTGACATAGCAGAAATCAAGAAAACAGAGGCGTGGGTACTGGGTGTGCCAGGTGTGCCCAAGAACACACTATTTACTTTGAGGCCACCTCCATTTTAATGCAACTTTAAGGAGGATGCAGAAGCGCTTTCCAGAATACTGCCAAGCTTCCTAATGGGGGCTGCCACTAGGATGTGTGGAGGAAATATTCGCTTTCTGAAGGCCCCTTTAATGCCCCAGTTGGAGCAGAGGAGAGCTTGCTGTCTGGGGCCTACAGAAAGTGCCTGATTCCCCCCACCACGCTAATAGCTACCATTAATGTGGTGGTAGAGAATTGGGTACTCTCTCGAGACCAAGGATAGTGCTACGTCTCCCCCCCCCATTGATCGGGTCCTTGGAGAGAGCTTTATCCCCTCCTCTGCTGCATTCAGGGCCTTCAAGAGTGCACACCCTATGTAAAGAACAGTATGTTTTGTTCTCCAACTACTAGCACCCTTGGTGACATAGACTTAAGGGTAGTATATATATAGATATAATTTAGCATATGCAGATTAGGCCCAATATCATCAGGCACAATCAACCTAACCTGAAAGGGCTCCTCTCTCTGGTTTCAGAGAGAATTTGAAGAGGGGGCTGAGAGGTTTTCCATTTCAAGCCAGGCTGTGTCTGATGTTGAGCAGAGTTCATGGCAGACAGAAATGGAAGTGGAAGATGAAGATGCTGAGGCCAGACCATCAGGTAAGGGGGAAATATGCCATTTTGTTCCTGTATTCTGGATTGCTCTGAAACTCCCTTTTGGGTTGGATTCAACTCTAACTGCAGTATAATTCTAGGAAAATCGATTCCCAAGAGTTATCAGGTAAAGCTACCCAGTTTGACTTCTATTGACCTTCTCTTAAAACATCAACTGAAATTGTACCTAATGTGAAAACTGCTAAGCTGATCTGTGATGCTGTAGTTTACTTACTTCTCCAGCAGAGTAAAGGTGGATTATGGGGAGAATCTAGGACAAAAAGAGAAAAGCTTGTGCGATCATATGAAATCAGTTAGGATTCTAGATGAGAGAAGCAAGTGGATGAGAGAAGGAAGTGGATGATTGTATTGCGTCCAGTTCTGGGCTCCACAATTCAAGAAGGATGCAGACAAGCTGGAGCATGTTCAGACGAGAGCAACCAGGATGATCAGGGGTTTGGAAACAAAGCCTATGAAGAGACACTGAAATAACTGGGCATGTTTAACCTGGAGAAGAGAAGATTGAGGGGAGACATGATAGCACACTTTAAATACCAACTCTGCTATTTTAGTTTTCTTGATAAATACATGAAATTTTGGGACCTCGGCAACTTCCTGCCTTTTCTCTTTTCCACACTTTTGTACTAGCCACTGGTAAAAATTGCTTTTTTCTCCTCAATAATATCTATCAAAGCAAAAATATTATTTTCTGTATGCTTCCACAGAAGTGCCTGGAATTTGAAGATATAGCAACCCCTAAGGCTGTGACTGAATCTTCCACATTTCAGTCAGTTAAATCCAGTGGCTTTTGTGTTAGCTATGCATAAAGTTTCTTTTTCTCAAAAACTAAAACAAAAGGAAAACACACACACCACACACCTGTCAAGCCTCACTGGGGATTAGAGTTCCTAATCAGAAGATATTTAATGTGTCAATTGGGAAGTCACTATCCCTAATCTCTGTGTAGGTTTTTCTTTCTTTTTTCTCTCTTTTTTTGAAGTGCAAAACAAACTTTCTCCTGTAGTATTTTCCTTTTATCTGTCCTTAATCTGCCACTATTCAGCTTCAATGGATGGTCTTCTCATTAAGGAAAGAAAAAAAAGGTTAAACCTTTCTTTTGCTGCAATACCCATTACCTGGGAGTCAGTCACACTGAACTCAGTGGAGCTTATTTATTGAACTGCTCCACTTTCTCCACTCCATATCGTTTTATAAACCTCCCCCCTTTTTTTCTAAATTATACAGCCAAACATTGAAGCATTTTCTTATAAAGGAGTTGTTCCAGACCCCTGCTCATTTTGGCAGCAATGTCCCAAATTTGTAAAAGGAATAGTAAGATGAAGCATTTCAGAAATGCATTTAAGAAAGGCAAAGGCTATTAATGGCTTCTAGCCCTGGTGGTTGTGTGCCATCACCAGTATTTGAGGAAATAAGCCTGTGTTGACCAATGTATTTATTGCTTTCATATACCGTCCCATAGCCGAAGCTTTCTGGGAGGTTTGCAAAAGTTAAAAACAGGAAACATTAAAAACAAATATACAAAGTTTAAAAACATAAAAAGCATGAAAACAACAGTATTCTTATAAAAACAGTTGCTGGGGAACATGGGCTGGAGGGTGCTGTTGCCCCATGTCCTGCTTCCTTGGTCCTTGGCCGATGGCTGTTTGGCCACTGTATGAACAGAGTGCTAGACTAGATGGACCCTTGGTCTGATCCAGCAGGGCACTTCTTATGTTGTTATGTTCTTCTATAGCCTAGTACATCATATTCTTGTTATGGACATTTGATGCCCACAAGGGCAAACACACAACAGGTAAAAACAAGCGACAGACTCTTACCACAGGTACAAAGTACCCCATGTTTGTTTTTCTTAATAAAAAAAGTTAACTAAAACGAACTGTCATTTTACAGGGAGCTAAGTCATAGCCTCCAGAACTCCCAGTCAGCCACCACTAAGGTGGGCACTTTCAAGGCTGGCACAGTCCCTCTGGCAGTGGAGGAACCATGCATCACAGCATGAGTGGCAGAAGCTGGCAGAGAAGGGCAGGAGCAAGGAGGGCATTGTGCAAGCCTGGGGTGGGCAGGCTGGCTGGCAAAGAAGCAGCTATTATGCTATAAGCCCATGGCATTGAAGTCTCCAAGCCCAATTAACCACTACAGAAGGAGGAGGAGATGTTCCCCTTTGCAGGCTGCTGCTTCTACGAGAGAACTGGAGGCATGTTGGTATTATGTGTAGTGCTTTGTCCCACAGTATATATTGGACTGTGTTTGGACTGCTTCCGGCTGGGCCAAGGAAGTGATGAATGGGAGTGGTCCCAGACCGTCTGAAAGAGGCGGTAGTGAGATCACTCCTGAAGAAAACTTCCTTTCGACCCGGAAAATCTTAGTAACTACAGGCAGGTAGCAAATGTTCCATTCCTGGGCAAGGTCCTTGAGCGGGTGGTGGCGGGCCAGCTCCAGACACTCTAGAGCTCCAGACACTCCAATCACTCATGAGACTGATTATCTGGATCCATTTCAGTCGGGTTTCAGGCCTGCCTTTGGCACGGAAACAGCCTTGGTCTCCCTGTATGATGACCTATGTCGGGAGAAAGACAGGGGTGTGTGTGACTCTGTTGATTCTCCTTGATCTCTCAGCGGCTTTCGATACCATCGACCATGGTATCCTTCTGGAACGTGTGGCTGAGTTGGGAGGGGGGGCACTGCATTGCAGAGGTTCCGCTCCTACTTGGCAGGTTGGCTCCAGAAGGTAGTGCTTGGGGGACATTACTCGGCCCCGTGGACTCTCCAGTATGGGGTTCCGCAGGGGTCGGTCTTGCCCCCCATGCTGTTTAACATGTACATGAAACCGTTGGGTGCGGTCATCCGGAGTTTTGGAGTGCGCTGTTATCAGTACGCTGATGACACGCAGCTCTATTGCTCCTTTTCATCCTCATCAGTTGTGGATGTTAGGGGTGTGCATGGACCCCCCGCTCCGCTTCACTTCCAGATCTATGATTTGCGGATCGGACCGCTTCGCTCCGCCCATGTCCGCTCCGCTCCGCTGCAGAGCTCCGGATCGGAGCTCCGTTTCCCCCCCCATAGGCTTGCATTAAGCTTAAAAAGTATACAACTTTTTTTTCTGTGAAAGTTAGAAACCTCATGTTTGGCACCATCACACCACATGGAGGTATACTCACGTACGCCAAGACTCAAGGCAATCCCATCATCCCCTGATTTTTGGGGAATTTATGAAAATCGGGCACCCCATTCACACCCCTTTCGATAGATCCGTCAATTTGCATGTTAGAAACCTCAAACTCGCCACCATGATAGCTTATCCAGGGACACACACGCACACCCAGACTCAAGGCGGTCCTATCATCCCCTGATTTTTGGGGAATTTATGAAAATCGGGCACCCCATTCACACCCCTTTCGATAGCTCTGTCAATTTGCACATCAAAAACCTCAAACTTACCACCATGATAGCTTATCCAGGGACACACACGCACACCCAGATTCAAGGCAGTCCCATCATCCCCTGTGTTTTGGCGGGGCTTAAACCTGCAGACATCTCAATGGGGCCATTTCAAAGGAAATCCCAACATGCCATGAATTGGGGAGTAGAGATAAACCTATCTTCTTCCATACTTGAAAAATGGATTTGGAACTTGAGCACAGGAAGGACTTCTCCCCTGAGTCAAAGCCAGACACACACAACATCCCTGAGAGGGAAGGCAGGCAGGCAGCAGACATTTCTGGGGGCATAAGGAAATGAGCCAAGGATAAGCCAGTAATGCATATAAAATAGAATAAATAAATAAATAAATAAATGAAGGAGGGGTGGAATTAAAAGCAGCAGTGTTGCTGAATAAACAACAAGAAGAACTTTTTTAAAAAGGCTATATCTGTCTTTTACCAGCAATAGGGGGATGTGCCCAGGGGAGGGGGAAGCAGCTGCCAATTTGACTGGTCCTAGTGACCAGTCAAACGCTGTCAGTTCAACTCATGAAAGCCATTGCTCCACCACGAGAGCTCTGAGGAGTAGAACTCTCACTTCAACTCATCATAGGCATTGCTCCACCGGGTTACTCTCTTTGGAGGGCTGTGATGGCCCTCTAAGTACAGGAGAGAGTGAGGGCATGTCCACATGGGATGCCCTAGGGGAGCTCATCCCCTTGCACCACATCTTTTCAGTTGTTCCCCAAAGTTAGGGTGGGTAGCAGTGCTGTGTTTCTATTTCTTATTATTGGCTTAGTATATGATTTCACAGGTTGTGTTTGTGCATTTGGTGGGGCTACTGTTTTAAAAAACACTGGGAAAACTCCGTTCAGAGTAGAAAGAGAAGTTTCCCAGAATCCCAAGTTACCCGTTTTGCCTATCCCCTCCTCCAACTTTGGGATAATGTGATCATGACCGGGAGTTGACTCTGCCCCTCAGCCCTTCGGAAAAGGTATTTTCCCCGCTGGTTTTTTAAAAAATTCTAGCACACGAACCGCAGAGAGCTGAGAGTAGGCTCAAAATGACCCCCATCCACGACTCTCCAAGCGCAAGAATTTTCAGAAAGATAGCTTCAAAAACAACACAGTTATCCCCCTTTCTTTTCCGCAATGCAATCCTATGGGCGAAATGTTTCAAGATGGTGATCGGATCGGACCGCGGAAACCGGAGCGCTCCGAAAATGGGCGCTTCTCTTCGCCTTGCTTCTAGGGGTCCACGGTCCGCTTCTACTCTGCCTCTGGGCAAGGCGGAGCAGGCCAATTCGCTCCTGCTTCTGCGCTTCTAATCGGAGCGGAGCACATGCCTAGTGGATGTGGATGTGCTGAACCAGTGCTTAGCTGTGACAATTGACTGGATGAGGGCTAATAAACTGAAACTCAATCCCGACAAGACTGAGATGCTGCTGGTGGGTGGTTCATCTGATCGGATGGGGGGCGTTCAACCAGTTCTGGATGGGGTTGCACTCCCCCTGAAGGAGCAGATTCATAGCTTGGGGGTTCTCCTAGAACCATCTTTGTCATTTGAAGCTCAGGTGGCCTCGGTGGCACGGAGTGCTTTCTACCAACTCCGGTTGGTGGCCCAGCTACGCCCCTATCTGGACAGGGATAACCTAGCTTCAGTTGTCCATACTTTGGTAACTTCCAAATTAGATTACTGCAATGCCCTCTACATGGGGCAGCCTTTGAAGACGGTCCGGAAGCTGCAGCTTGTGCAAAATGTGGCGGCCAGATTGATAGCTGGAACAGGGAGGTTTGAGCATATAACACCAATTCTGGCCCGCTTGCATTGGCTGCCTATATGTTTCCGAGCCCAATTCAAGGAGCTGGTCTTAACCTATAAAGCCCTACATGGCTTGGGACCACAATACCTGATGGAATGCCTCTCCCAACATGAACCTACCCGTACAATGCGCTCAACATCTAAGGTCCTCCTCCGAGTGCCTACTCCGAGGGAAGCTTGGAGGATGGCAACAAGGGAGAGGGCCTTCTCAGTGGTGGCCCCCCGACTGTGGAATGATCTTCCCGATGAGGCTCGCCTGGCGCCAACATTGTTATCTTTTTGGAGCCAGGTCAAGACTTTTCTCTTCTCCCAGGCATTTTAACAGCATTTAACAACATTAAGGTTTTTTTAATGGACCCCAGAATTGTTATTTTTAAAGGGATACTGTTGTTTTTATACTGTTTTATGTTTTTTTTAATTTTTGTATACTTTTAATGTTTACTATTTTTAATTGTTGTAAACCGCCCAGAGAGCTTCGGCTGTGAGGTGGTATATAAATGTAATAAAATAAATAAATAAATAAATAACAAGCAGCAAACAAAGTACATCTTAATAATATTGAAGAAGGATTTTAGGGAAAGGGATGGATTGAAATGGAATTGAGAATGGCTGGGTAGTCAGTGAGGGATGAATAAACAAGTAAAGCTGCACTATCACAACAAGAGAGAGGGCCTTCTCTGAGGTGGCCCATCAGCTGTGGAACAATCTCTCTGACGACGCCTGCCTGGTGCCGAAATTAATATTATTATCTTTTTGGCGCCAGGTCAAGACTATTCTCATCTCCCAGGAATACAACAATATGAAAAGAGCCTGGGTCTGTTTTTTTAGGCTTATAATTTTTAAAGTTGTTATAGTGGTTTTATATGTGGTTTTAAATATATGTGTATATTGTATGGTTTTTGTGGTTGTTACTGTTTGTATGTTGTTTTTAAGTGTCTTAACATTATGAAATTTGCCCTGAGAGTTTCCGTTATGGAGTGATATACAAATGCAATCAATCAATGAATCAATCAATAGATTTGTCCAGATCTGTACAAAGCCATTTGGATCAATTTGGACTGCTTCAGACCAAACTGGTTGGGGTTCGGATCCAGACCGGCTTAGGTCCGAATCAGCCTGCTTCGGTTTCAGAATTTGGAATGGAGGAATGCACAGCTTTAACATTTCCTGTTATTTATTCCATCAGATGCTGTGCAGGAGATTGAGAATGAGGGAGAAAAACGTAGGACATCAACAGGAAGAGCAAGAGTTGAAGAGGTAAAAGAGGTCTTGTGCAATCAGGATGGATCCAGAAGGCAGAGGGGAAACCATACACAAGAGAAGAAGGACAAATCCATTCCATCCTGCACTGGGCTCCACATTGAACAAGAACAACGGAAAGGAAGGAGACACAGAAAGCGCCTTGGTGCTCATTTAAGAATCCACAGAGAGGAGGAAGACAGTCAAAGCTTAGAATCTGTGAAAAGCAGCTGTCTGAGCAAACTGACTTTAAAACCTCCAATGCTTGACAAAAACAGAAAAGCTCATAAATGCTTCAAGTGTAAAATGAGGTTCACATGGAACTCGCAACTTATAAGACATCATCAAGAAATTCATTCTGGAGAGGAACGGTATATTTGTAAAGAATGCGGAAAGAGCTTCCAACAACAACAAAAACTCATAGTACATCAAAAATGCCATAAGAAAACCTTTAAGTGCTCATGGTGTGAAAAATGCTTCAGGGATAACAGACAGCTTACCAGCCATGAAAGAATTCACACAGGAGAGAAACCCTTTAAATGCTCAACATGTGGAAAATGCTTCAAGCAAAGTGCACACCTTACCAATCATGAAAGAATTCACACAGGAGAGAAACCCTTTAAATGCTCAAAATGTGGAAAATGCTTCAAGCGAAGCGAACACCTTACCAGTCATGAAAGAATTCACACAGAAGAGAAACCCTTTCCATGCTCAATTTGTGGAAAATGCTTCAAGCGAAGGGCACACCTTACCGGTCATGAAAGAATTCACAAAGGGGAGAAACCCTTTAAGTGTAAGAAATGTGGGAAAAGCTTCAGTGATGGCTCCAACTTTAAGAGACATGAGCAAACTCATTCAGGAAAGAAACCATCTGCATCTTGAGAATGTGGAAAGAGTTTCAACCAGAGAGCAACACTCATCAAACATCAGTGGTGTCATACAGGAGAGAAACCCTATAAATGCAAAGAATGTGGAAAGAGCTATGCAAACTCTTCATCCTTTACTGTACATGAAAGAATTCACAAAGTAGAGAAACCCTTTCCATGCTCAATTTGTGGAAAATGCTTCAGGACGAACTCAGACCTTACAAAGCATAAAAGAATTCACAAAGGGGAGAAACACTTTAAGTGTAAGGAATGTGGAGAAAGCTTCAGTGATGGCTCCAAATTTAAGGAACATAAACACATTCATTCAGGAAATAAACCATCTACACCTTGAGAATGTGTAAAGAGCTTCAACCAGAGAGCAGCACTCATCAAACATCAGTGGTGTCATACAGGAGAGAAACCCTATAAATGCAAAAATGTGGAAAGAGATATGCAGACCCCTCATCCTTTACTGGACATGAAAGAATTCACGAAGGAGAGAGATGTTAGCAATGTTGTGTGTGCAGTGAAACATTCCGTTGCAGGAAACCACTTCTTAGACATCAAAGAATTCATACACGGGAGACTCCTTTGAAATGTTCAGTGTGTCAGGAAATGTTCACTTGCCTACTAAACCTTGCAATACGTTACAATGACATTCATAAACTTCAGGGACCATACAACTCCCCCTCCCAATTCTATGATGTGTTTTGATGGTGAATTGATCCCTTATGAACATGAGAATGGAGAAACTCCATCATGGCCTGAAACGTGGTCAAACGTTAAGTCTCTGCTCACACTTCACATTAAAGAAGCCACATCTTCTCCCATTTGATCCCCACAGCAAAAGTTGGTTTTCATCCAGGGGGATCCTTAAGACAGGTGTTGATGTCCTAAAAGGTGATTTCAGGAAGCCAGGCCTTCTCAGGGGATGTGATACATGGGACACCCTACCTCTGCTTCAGTGCTTCAATGGCTGTATTACTTCTATGTTTTCATGGGTTGTTTTTATTGCTTCATTGTATTTTATCATTTTAGGAGAATACCAGAAAAGGATATGTCACATGAATGCTCAGAGCTCATTTCAAAGTTCAGAACTTTCTGGAGAGCAAAGAATGCACACATGGGAGATTCCCTACATATGCTTATTATGTGGGGAAACATTCATTTTTGTATAGCAAACTTTACGATACATCTAAGTGTCCATTTAGGGGAAGGGCCACACAAATGTTCAAACTGTAGATTTTTTTTTGGATAGCCAATCCAGCCTCCATGAATTTGGGAGTCCACATAGCAGGGAAATACCTTCACCGTTTGGAAGGTGGTAAAATGCAGTTTCAGCCCATATATTGTTTTCATCCACATTTGGGTGGATGCGATATGTAGAACTCCCTGCTTCGCGTTCTGTGACTGTATTAGACGTTTTAGTGGGATGTTTTTAATAGCTTAACAGAGAAACCTTATTTATGTGCTTCTCTGATGTTATTCATTGTATGTTTTACCTGGATGGTTTTAAGAGTGTAATTGTACTGTACCATTTTATGACAACTGCCTTTGGGAGAAGCTGGAAAAATAGAACTTCCCCCTCTGCCAGAGAAATATCAACCAACTGTGAGGGTCTTTAAAAGGCAGGAGCCATACTAAGAAATGCCCAGGCTGGGTTGAAGGGTTTTTGGATTATTTGGCCAAGTTATAAATGTCCAAAAGATCAAAGTGGGGATTCCTGAATCCACCCTCAGGAGATATTAAGATGTGAAATGTTTCAAAGTCTTCTGCAGTTTCTCTCTTCTGGCAGTGAAATGGAAACCTGGTCCGGCAGCTGTGGCTGGTTTTTAGATGGCTTCTGTAACTTTCAATGTGTTGGAATACTAATAAAGTTCTCTGTGTGTTTTCTCTGTTTCGTAGTCTTGATTCCATTTGCCTCATTAAACAAGAATGTTCCTTGGTTGGATGTTCAGGCTGCCGTTTTGTACCGAGTTCCAAGCACTTTAACCAAAGGGAACACAGGGAATTTTACCATGGGGATAGAATGGTTGGACTGCATTTTCAATGTACTGAAGCCAAGGGTAATTTGTTAATTCATAACACTTCTTTTATTGAGGGATGTTGTCATACTCTGTGCAAGCAAGGGGAAACTGGAAAATATTGTCTCCTCCTTCCTTTTGGTTCTCCCCAACTGTTAGAAGTCTTTGTGATTTGAAAGTGGAGCGACTGCAAGAAAGATGGACCACTGACATGTTCACTTTCCAGTCCTCTGACTACATCCAAGTGCTCCTGCCTGCAGTTCCTCTGGACATCCAATTGTGGCAGGATGGAGAAGGTCTGTTTTTGTCCTGCAATCTTCATTTCTCTGTCTTCCTCCATGAAACCAGTATTTATAAAACAAGAACAAACGAAGAGAAACCCTTGGTCTCCTGCAACCACTTTTAGATAAGGGCTGGGGGTGTTGGGTGTTAGATGTAGGGTGGGGATCTTAACAAGGAAATAAACTATAATGGTTCAAAGAAAGAAAAAATAGAAAACTTTACTGGAGAAGTATAAATGGGAAATGAGTTTTACATCTGGACAAAATCTACACAGTTGCTAACTATTCAAAACTGTTAGAGCTGTAAGGTATATGTAATAACCAGGTTAAAGGCAGACAGCTACACTGAGCCCTGATTCTGTCCAAGTTTCTTCCCAGTAAGATCTTTTTCCAAGCAGCCCAAGGTAGCACATATATTCACCCTGCTCCATTTTATCCTCACAACAACCCTGTGAGGTGGGTCAGGCTGAGAGTCAGTGACATGGCCAAAGTCACCCAGTGAGCTTCATGGTATTGAAGTATTGAAGTATTTAGTATTATTTTAGTATTTATAAAACTAAAATAAACAAACAAAGAGAAACTCCTTGGTCTTCTGCAACCATTTTTACATAGGGGTGAGTGGGGGTGTTGCCTATTTGATAGGTTGGCCATATGAAAAGGAGGACAGGGCTCTTGTATCTTTAACACTTGCATAGAAAAGAGAATTTCAGCAGGAGTCCTCTGTATGCATATCACACTTGGTGAAATTTCCTCTTCATCACAACAGTTAAAGCTGCAGGAGCTATACTAGAGTGACCAGATTTACAAGAGGGCAGGACACCTGCAGCTTTAACTGCTGTGATGAAGAGGGAATTTCACCAGATTCCCCATATATACAAATGACACCTGCTGTAATTCCCTTTTCAATACAACTGTTAAAGCTACAGGAGCCCTGTCCTCCTTGTCATATGGTCACCCTACTATTAGATGTAGGCTGGAGATCTTAACAAGAAAATAAACTATAATGGTTCAAATAAAAAAAAGAAATAAAAAAAAACCTATACTGGACAGGTATTTTTTAATGGGAAAGGAATTTCACAACTGGACAAAATCAACATGGATACTCACTCTTCAAAACTATAAGAGGAATAAGGTAAATATAATAACAAGGTGAAATGCATACAGCTAGCCTACCAACACCGTTTCCCCATTCTCTCCAAGTTTGTTCCCAGTAAGAACTTTTCCCAAGGAGCCCAAGGTAGCACATGTGATCTCCCTCCTCCATTTTATTGTCACAAGAACCCTGTGATGCAGGTCAGGCTGAGAGTCAGTGACTCGGCCAAAGTGACCCAGTGAGCTTCATGGTCAAGTATGCACTTGAACCTGGATCTTCTCATTTTCACTAATCCTCTAACCATTACACCATAATGGCTTGTGAATGCAAACAGAACCTCCATGTTCAGGGGTCATATACCTCTGAGCACATGGAACTGGTTGCCACCAACAGTGGTGATGGCGTTGGTAGTGGGGAGGACTTCATGCTTTCCTTTCAGGGTTTTGAGAGTCACATGCTAGGCTGTGTTAATAGAAGTAGAGCTTCCAAATTATGTGAGGTACTTGTTCCTCTGTATTCGGCCCTGGTTAGGCCTCATCTAGCGTATTGTGTCATTCTGGGCTCCACATTTCAAGAAAGACACAGACAAACTGGGGCGTGTTCAGAGGAGGGCAACAAAAATGATCAGGGGTCTGGAAACAAAGCCCTATGAGGAGAGACTGAGAGAACAGGGCATGTTTAGCCCGGAGAAGAGAAGGCTGAGGGGAGACATGATAGCATTGTGGGGTTGTTTAATGCACTGACCTCCATTTCCCAGTAGCCCTTGCAAGTCCTGTGTGAATGTCCCACAGCTGGCCCCATTTATCTGAGCCAAGTGCTCAGCTTGGAGTGAGAAGACAATTAAGAGGAAGAGGAGAAGGAATAAATCCCCCTTCTGCAGGCCAGACAAGTAGTGCAGGGAACTTGCTGCTCTCTGCTTTCATTTTTCTGAGGATGAGGGCTGTTTCCTTGATGTTCTCAGGTCTGTGACACCTCCAGGTTTTTGAGGAGCTTTACAGAAGAAACCTCCCACTGTGAGTATACGTTCTTACTGCTGTATTACCAGCTTTTTCTCCTCCTTCTCCTCCTCCTCCTCCCTGTTATGACATGCTTGATCGGCAGTCAAGACAGTCACTGAGTAAGAAGACAATGGCGTCTCCTGCTCTCTCTTCTCACCACCACCATTGTCTGGGCCAGAAGGAGAAGCAGGTGAATGAACAGGTTGAAAAGGTGAAGAGAAGAAGCTGGTCCAAAGAGATCTTCCCTGTGGGCCCCTGCTGGGGGTGGGCCTTCAGTTGGTATCTCACAATGCCTGCCCTTGATGCTGGGTCCATCTAAGGTCATGCTTTGTGGAAAGTGTTGCTTGAAATGCACCAGAAAAAAGGAACGTCTATCCAGGGTCTAAGTTGGGGCTTCCAAATTAATTGGTATGTTAAGTCTGTCAGAGCAGAAACACTTTTCTGAGGAAGGGTTTTTTTTCTCATGATGTTCTCAGGTCAGTGATGCCTCCAGGTTTTTGAGGAGCTTTACAGGAGAACCGGCTCCCTCTATGACAATTTCAAGTAGAGCTTATGAGAATTAAGAGAAAACTTGAAGTACATTTTGAAAACCATCAGGACAGCATTATCTCACCTTAGGCCACACTGCTAAAATCAAACTTGCTGATTAGCAATCTTATGCTAGGGCTTCTCTTTGACATTCTTGTGTTTAAGTATGGCAGTGGAAGGTTGTCCTGAAAATATGTAATGGTTTCCCCCTTTCGCCTCTTGACATCACTTTGTCTTGTTGAATTACCCTCGAAGAACCGTTTGGTAAACGGTACTAACAGAAATGCTTACAGCTCCCTCATTTTTAAAGATAAAGAGATAGAACATGGCACAGTGATGCCTCTTAAAGAGCACTGTAGAACCACCAAAATTGAATCATATTGGTTCATGCTTTGATTTTTTAGGAATTTTTAAAGGGAAGATAACAAAAATGCTTACATCTGTGTACTTTTTATACATAAAGGACGGCTTTTGCCAAGTTGAATCAGATCTATTCATGCCTTGAGTTTTTTGGATTTATTATTTTTCATTCCCCACTCCAGCGTTCTCCAATCTGTTGCCCTCCAGATCTCCTCAATGGACCCCACCACCCAACCAACCACTGAAATAAAGAAGCTTCCTGTGCCTAACTCAGGTGTAGAAGCTTTCTCACTCACCATGCCAGCCAGCCAGCCCAGCAGTACTTTCACATTGTGGAAATTTGGATGATTGACTATTATGAGTCTGAGCAGAAACTTGCTCCCTCTCTCCCTCCCCACCCCCAGCAAGAATCGGCAACCAGTTTGTGCTTCCCACTCCCCAAAACAGTAGATTGGAGTAGAACATGGTCAGGGACAGTGCTGTGGCGATTCCTAATGGGTTAGTCACAGAAGTCAATACCAAAGCTACACCTTACCACACTCAGCATCTTCCAAAGTTGGAGATATTCAGTACATACAAACACACACACATACAGAGAGAGAGAGAGATGGGGGGAGAGAGGAAGAGAGCGAGAGCGCAGAGGATAATTCCAGAGACCTTAGAAACTCCAACTGGTCACATCTCCGCTGTGATATTAATCAATGGGTTTGGCAGCAGCTAGTCTCTGCTCTGGAAGATCGAATGCTCTGCAGATGTTCGTGGTTACCAGATAATTCCTTTTGGAGTGCACACCCCTAAATGATAATGATAATGATGAATCCAGATTTACATGTTCAAATGTATATTTTGTGGCCAGGAGGAATTATTTCTTTTTCTGTTCATTCTGATTTCCACCTCTTTTTCCCTAGGCCATAGGAAAGCACAACAATCTAAATTACCATCCTTCTAGTCGCCTATAGTCCAAGACTACTTTTGTGACGTGACCCATGGAGCAACAAAGGTCAATTGACCAAACTTCAGAGGAAGGATCAGAAGAGACAGGAGAAGAACCCCATGAACCTCAGGCAAGAAGGATTTCAGTAATGGGTTAGCAGTTGAGATTCTGCCTGTCTTATCACCAAGACATTGAGCCAAAGGCTGATTGTTTGTCATATGGAATGATAGTGACTGCTGCGGCTGGTTCTTTTTTTATTTTTATTTTTATGTTTCTTATTGTTTTTTTATTAAACATAGTAAATACAATTAAAGAAAAACAACCTAATACAATAATATTGTGATACATTAAAATCCGTTGTTCTAACCACAAGATACAATCTGGGATTGGGCCAAATTGGGTGTGGGTGATTGGTCAGATGAATGGAGTGTGTGTTTCTGAATGTTTGAGTTGTGAGCGGGTGTGGAAAGAGTGTGGAAATTTCTGGTGTTATAAAGATGTGCTGGGAAACTTTTGACACTGCAATCCATGGACGTGGTACCTCCATTCCAGGGACTTGCAGCAGAAGGGGTTATAGCAGCAGGATGGGGTTTGGGCATCAGAGTAGAATGGGTTGCACATGTTTATATACACGTCCACCTTTGCTTGCTCTGAAATCTCAACAAACCTCAGAATTTTTTCTGCACTCACGTGTATAAAAGATGGATCACGACAGATCAATCAGGTGGATTTTGTTATCACCCCCACCCATGCCCAAACTTCAGCTTGAGCACTATGGAAATTCTTGAAAGTTCAAAAGCTTTCAAAGCTTGAGCTTTAATAGCCAAACAGTATGTTTCAGTGCCTTTGCCAGGAGCCTGAGGCCTTCCGGGAACTAGAGCTACTAGTCAGGTCTGTGCCGCACAGCACGTAGGCAGAAAAACACAAAGGCAGGGATGAAAGGAATGCCTTGCGCTTTGTGAATCAGGGATGGAGGTGGTGGACTTAATGTTCTGAAATTAAGGTGGGGGGAGGAAAAGAAGCGGCCCTAGGCAAAGGCATGTTTTAAAATGTGGGGGAAGAGGGAATGAGGTGGACTTGGGACTGATGGAAATGTCATTCGGGGCAATAGGTGTGAGGAAGCAAGGGCCAAAAGACCTCCATTGCATTGAAGGAAAGTAACCTTCATATATCTCCTGGAGGACTGACATCGCAGAAATCAAAGTACCATAAGCGTTGGCACTGGATGTGCTGGGTGTCCCCAGGAACACCCTAATGCCTTTGAGAACACTCCCACTTTAATGTGCCTTTAAGGAGGACGTGAAAGCGCCTTCCCAAATTCTGCCAGGCTCGCTAATGGGGCTGTCATTAGCATGCGTGGAGGAAATATGCACTTTCTGAAGGCCCCTTTAATGCCCCTGTTGGAGCAGAGGAGAGGAGATCCCACTTTCTGGGGCCTCCAGAAAGTGCCTACTTCACCCCACCATGCTAATGGCAGCCACCATTACTGTGTTGGTGGAGAATTGCGTACTTTCTCAAGGCCAAGGAAAGTGTGACTTCTCACCCCATTGAAAGGGGACTTGGATAGGGCTCTATCCCCTCCCCTGCTCCAATCAGGGCCTTTAAGAGTGCAGGACCTATACAAAGAACAGTATATTTTTTGCTCTGACTACTAGCAGCCTTGGTGACATGGACTTTACAGTAGTATATATAGATACAAATTAGCATACGCAGATTAGGCCCTATATCATCAGGCACAATCAACCTAACTTGAAAGGGCTCCTCTCTCTGGTTTCAGGGAGAATTTGAAGAGGGGGCTGAGAGGTCTTCCATTTCAAGCCAGACTGGGTCTGGTGTTGAGCAGAGTTCATGGCGTACAGAAATGGAGGTGGAAGATGAAGATGCTGAGGCCAGACCATCAGGTGAGGGGGAAATATGCCATTTTGTTCCTGGGTTCTGGATTGCTCTGAAACTCCCTTCTTGGCTAGATTCAACTCTAGCTGCGGCAGTATTCTCTGAAAATCGATCCCCAAGAGTTATCAGGTAAAGCTACCCAATTCGACTTCTATTGACTTTTTTTTAATACAGCAACTGAAATTGTCTCTAATGTGAAAACTGCCAAGTTGATCTGTGATGCGGCGGTTTTCTTACTTCTCCAGCAGAAAAAGATGAACTATGGGGAGAAATCTAGGGCAAAAGGAGGAAAGCTTGTGGGATTACATTAATCATCAGTTAGGACTGCAGATGAGAGAAGGAAAGGGATGATCCCATTTTTTGAAGGGAGGGGGATTCAGAGCTTCAGATTCAGCCTTGATCAGCTTGGATCAAACCTGCTTCAGACTCCAGATCTGATATTAGATTCAGAAAGCTGAATTGTTCAGATTTTACATTTTGTCCAATGATTTGCATTGGAAATTAGAAACGCTGACAGTTATTAATTTTTATGATAAATACATGAAATTTGGGGACCTCAGCAACCGCCCACCTTTTCTCTTTTCCACACTTTTGTACTAGCCACTGGTAAAAGTTGCTTTTTCCACCCCACGAATATCTATTAAAACAAAGAATTATTTTTGTGCTTTCACAAAAGTGCTTGGAACTTGCAGATATAGAAAAATTCTGTCATTTAAATCCAGTGGCATTTATGTTAGCTATGCATAAAATTTCCTTTTCTCAAAAACTAAAACAAAAGGTGAAAAAACACCTGTCAAGCCTCATAGGAGATTAGAGTTCCTAATCAGAAGATATTTAATGTGACAATTGGGAAGTCGCTGTCCCTAATCTCTGGGGTAGGTTTTTCTTACTTTTTTCTTTTTTGTTTCTTTTTTCTTTTCTTTTTTGAAGTGCAAAACAAACCTTCTCCCCTAATACTTTCCTTTTGTCTGTCCTTAATCTGCCACTATTCAGCTTCAATGGATGGTCTTCTCATTAAGGAAAGAAAAAAATATATGGATAAAACTTTCTTTGGCTGCAATACCCATTTACCAACACAAATGCCATTAGCTCTAATAAGACTCACATGGAAGAACAAGCAGCAAACAAAGTACATCTTAATAATATTGAGGAAGGATTTAAGGGAAAGGGATGGTTTGAAATGGAATTGAGAATGACTGGGTAATTAGCGAGGGATGAATAAACAAGTAAAGCTGCACTATCACAACAAGAGAGAGGGCCTTCTCTGAGGTTTTGGCACCAGGTCAAGACTTTTCTCTTCTCCCAGGAATTTAGTAATATGAAATGAGCCTGGGTCTGTTTTAAGCTCATAATTTTTAAAGTTGTTACAGTGGTTTTAAATATATGTGTATATTGTATGTTTTTGTGGTTGTTAATTTTAGTATGTTGTTTTTAAATATCTTAATATCATGAAAACTGCCCAGGGAGCTACGGCAATGGGTCGGTATACAAATGCAATAAATAAATAGATTCGTCTGCATTATTACAAAGCAATTTCGATCAATTTGTACTACTTCAGACCTGTCTGGTTTGGATTTGGATCCAGAATCCAAACCAGTTTGGCTCAATTCAGCCTGCTTCGGTTTCAGAATCTGCAGTGGAGCAATGCACATCTTTAACATTTCCTGTTATTTATTCCATCAGATCCTGTGCAGGAGAGTGAGAATGAGGGAGAAAAACTTAGGACATCAGCAGGAAGAGCGAGAGTTGAAGAGGTAAAAGTGGTCTTGTGCAATCAGGATGGATCCAGAAGGCAGAGGGGAAACCATTCACAGGAGAAGAAGGACGAATCCATTCCATCCTGCACAGGGCTCCACATTGAACAAGAACAACGGAAAGGAAGGAGACACAGAAAGCGCCTTGGTGCTCATTTGAGGACCCACAGAGAGGACGAACCCAGTCAAAGCTTAGAATCTGTGAAAAGTGGCTGTCTGAGCAAACCAACTTTAAAACATCCAATGCTTGATGAAAAGAGAAAAGGTCATAAATGCATCAAGTGTGGAATGAGGTTCACATGGAGCTCGCAACTTACAAGACATCATCAAGAATTTCATTCTGGAGAGGAACGGTATACTTGTAAAGAATGCGGAAAGAGCTTCCAACAACAACAAAAACTCACAGAACATCAAAGATGCCATAAGAAAACCTTTAAGTGCTCATGGTGTGAAAAACACTTCAGGGATAACGCACAACTTAACAGGCATGAAAGAGTTCACACAGGAGAGAAACCCTTTAAATGCTCAACATGTGGAAAATGCTTCACTGATCCCTCACAACTTAACAGGCATAAAAGAGTTCACACAGCGGAGAAACCCTTTAAATGCTCAAAATGTGGGAAATGCTTCAAGCAAAGTGCACACCTTACCAAACATGAAAGAATTCACACAGAAGAGAAACCCTTTCAATGCTCAATTTGTGGAAAATGCTTCAGGAACAACTCAAACCTTACAGGGCATAAAAGAATTCACAAAGGGGAGAAACCTTTTAAGTGTAAGGAATGTGGGAAAAGCTTCAGTAGTGGCTCCAACTTTAAGAGACATCAACAAACACATTCAGGAAAGAAACCATCTACATCTTGAGAATGTGGAAAGAGCTTCAACCAGAGAGCAACACTCATCAAACATCAGTGCTGCCTCACACAAGAGAGAAACCCTATAAATGCAAAAATGTGGAAAGAGATATGCAGACCCCTCATCCTTTACTGGACATGAAAGATTTCATGAAGGAGAGAGACGTTAGCAATGTTCTGTGTGCAGTGAAACATTCCATTGCAGGAAACTGCTTGTTATGCATCAAAGAATTCATCCACGGGTGACTCCCTAAAATGTTCACTGTGTGAGGAAATCTTCACTTGCCTACTAAACCTCGCAATCCATTACAATGACGTCCATAAACTGCAGGGACCATACAAACACCCTAGTTCTATGATGTGCTTTTATGGTGAATTGATCTGTCATGAACATAAGAATGAAGAAACTCTATCATGGCCTGAAATGTGGTCAAATGTTCAGTCTCTGCTCAAACTTCACATTAAAGAAGCCATGTCTTCTCCCATTTTATCCTCGCATCATAAGTAGGTTTTCAGCCAGGGGGATCCTTAATGTCCTGGATGTCTTGATGTCCTGGAAGGTGATTTCAGAAAGCCAGGCCTTCTCAGGGGATAGATACATGGGACACCCTACCTCAGCTTCAGTGGTTCAATGGCTGTATTACTTCTATGTTTTCATGGGTTGTTTTTATTACTTCATAATATTTTATCATTTTAGGAAAATGCAAGAAAATGATATGTCATATGAATGCTCAGAGATCATTTCAGGGTTCAGAACTTTCTGGAGAGCAAAGAATGCACACATGGGAGATTCCCTACATATGCTTATTATGTGGGGAAACAGTCACTTGTATAGCAAACTGTACGATACAGCTAAGTGTCCATTTAGAGGAAGGGCCACACAAATGTTCACACTGTAGAAATTTTTTGGATAGCCAATCCAGCCTCCATGAATTTGGGACTCCACATAGCAGGGAAATACCTTCACTGTTTGGAAGGTGGTAAAATGCAGCTTCAGCCCATATATTGTTTTCATCCACATTTGGGTGGATGCGATATGTGGAACTCCCTGCCTCGCGTTCTGTGACTGTATTAGACGTTTTAGTGGGATGTTTTTAATAGCTTAACAGAGAAACCTTATATATGTACTTCCCTGATGTTATTCATTGTATGTTTTACCTGGATGGTTTTAAGAGTGTAATCGTAAAGTACCCTTTTATGACAACTGCCTTTGGGAGAAGCTGGAGAAATAGAACTTCCCCCTCTGCCAGAGAAGTGACAACCAACTTTTTCAGTTTCTTGTCTTATCTGAGGGCCTTTACAAGGCAGGACCCATACTAAGAAATGCACAGGCACGGCTGAGGGGTCTTCGGATTATTTGACCAAGTTATAAATATCCGAAAGGTCAATGTGGGGAATCCTGAATCCACCCACAGGAGCTATTAAGATGTGAAATGTTTCAAAGTCTTCTGCAGTTTCTCTCTTCTGGCAGTGAAATGGAAATCTGGTCTGGCAGCTGTGGCTGGATTTTAGATGGCTTCTGTAACTTTCAATGTGTTTGAATACTAATAAAGTTCTGTGTGTGTTTTCTCTGTTTCGTACTCTTGATTTCATTTGCCTCATTAAACAAGAACGGTCCCAGGTTGGCTGTTCAGGCTGCCATTTTGTACAGAGCTCCAACCCTTTACCCAAAGGGAACATGGGGGAATTTTATCCTGGGGAAAGAAAGGTTGGCTGCATTTTCGATGTACTGAAGCCAAGGGTAATTTCTTAATTTACAACACTTCTTTTATTGGGTGATGTTGTCATACTTTGTGCAAGCAAGGGGAAACTGGAAAATATTGTCCCCTCCTTCTTTTTGGTTCTTTCCACTAGTTGGAAGTCTTTGTGATTTGAAAGTGGAGCAACTGCAAGAAAGATGGGCCGCTGAAGGGTTCACTTCCTACTCCTCTGATGACATCCAAGTGCTCCTGCCTGCAGTTCCTCTGGACTTCCAATTGGGGCAGGATGGAGAGGGTCTGTTTTTGTCCTGCCACCTTCATTTCTCTGTCTTCCTCCATGAAACCAGTATTTATAAAACAAGAACAAACAAAGAGAAACCCTGGGTTTCCTGCAACCACTTTTACATAAGGGGTGGGTGGGGGCGTTGCCTATTAGATGTAGAGTGGAGATCTTAACAACAAAATAAACTATAATGGTTCAAAGAAACAAAAATAAAAAAACTTTACTAGACAAGTATTTATTAATGGGAAAGGAGTTTCACATCTGGACAAAATCAACATGGATACTCACTCTTCAAAACTATAAGAGGCATAAAGTAAATATAATAACAAGTTGAAATGCATACAGCTAGCCTACCAACACCGTTTCCCCATTCTCTCCTAGTTTGTTCCCAGTAAGAACTTTTCCCAAGGAGCCCAAGGTAGCACATGTGATCTCCCTCCTCCATTTTATTGTCACAACAACCTTGTGAAGTGGGTCAGGCTGCGAGTCAGTGACTCGGCCCAAGTCATCCAGTGAGCTTCATGGTCAAGTAGGCACTTGAACCTGGATCTTCTCCTTTTCAGCTAGCACTCTAACCATTAGACCACAGTGATTCCTGAGGTGTGATTGCAAATGGAACCTCCATGTTCAGGGATCATATATCTCTAAGTACAAGGAACTGGGAACCCCAACGGTGGTGATGGCATTGGTAGTGTGGAGGACTTCATGCTTTCCTTTCTGGCTTTTGAGAGGCACATGATGCTATTTTCGGCTGCGTTAATGGAAGTATAGCTTCCAAATTGTGTCAGATACCGTTTCCCCTCTGTTCAGTACTCGTTAGGCCTCATCTTGTGCATTGCACAGGGTGACCATATGAAAAGGAGGACAGGGCTCCTGTATCTTTAACAGTTGCATAGAAAAGAGAATTTCAGCAGGAGTCCTTTGTATGCATATCGCACTTGGTGAAATTTCTTCTTCATCACAACAGTTAAAGCTGCAGGAGCTATACTGTGATCAGATTTACAAGAGGGCAGGGCACCTGCAGCTTCAACTGTTGTGATGAAGAGGGAATTTCACCAGATTCTCCATATATACAAATGACACCTGCTAAAATTCCCTTTTCCTACAACAATTTCCTACAACAATTCCCTACAACTCTTAAAGCTACAGGAGCCCTGTCCTCCTTTTCATATGGTCACCCTAGTATTGCATCCAGTTCTGGGTACCACACTTCCAGAAGGATGCAGGCAAGCTGGAGGGGGTTCCAAGGAGGAGAAGGAGGACGACCAGGGGTCTGGAAACAAAACCCTATGAGGGGAGACTGAAAGAACAGGGCATGCTTAGCCTGGAGGGAAGAAGGCTGAGGGGAGACATGATAGCATTGTGGGGTTGTTTAATTGCACTGAACTCTGTTTCCCAGTAGCCCTTTCAAATCCTATGTAAATGTCCCACAGCTGGCCCCATTTATCTGAGCCAGGTGCTCCGCTTGGAGTGAGAAGACAATTAAGAGGCAGAGCGGAAGGACTAAATCCCCTTTCTGCAGGCCAAGCAAGCAGTGCAGGGAACTTGCTGCTCTCTCCATTCACTTTTCTGAGGATGAGGGCTGTTTCCTTGATGTTCTCAGGTCAGTGATGCCTCCGGGTTTTTGAGGCGCTTTACAGAAGAACCCTCCCTCTGCGAGTATATGTTCTTACTGCTGTGTTACCAGCTTTTTCTCCTCCCTGTTCTGACCTGTTTGCTTGGCAGTCAAGAGAGTCACAGAGCAAGAAGACAATGGCGTCTCCTGCTCCTCCTTCCCACCACCATCATTGTCTGGGCCAGAAGGAAAAGCAGGTGAATGAACAGGCTGAAATGGTGAAGAGGAGAAGCCGGTCAAGGGAGATTTTCCCTGTGGGCCCTTGCTGGGGGTGGGCCTTCAGTTGGTATCTCACAATGCCTGCCCTTGATGCTGGCTCCATCTAAGGTCATGCTTTGTGAAAAGTTCTGCTTGAAGTGCACCAGACAAAAAGGAACATCTATCCAGGGTCTAAGTTGGGGCTTCCAAATTAATTGGTATGTTAAGTCTGTCAGAGCAGAAACACTTTTCTGAGGAAGGGTTCTTTTTCCTTGATGTTCTCAGGTCAGTGATGCCTCCAGGTTTTTGAGGGGCTTTACAGAAGAACCAGCTCCCTCTGTGACAATTTCAAGTAGAGCTTATGAGAATTAAGAAAAAACTTGAAGTACATTTCGAGAACCATCAGGACAGCATTATCTCACCTTAGGCCACACTGCTAAAATCAACCTTGCAGATTAGCAATCTCATGCTAGGGCTTCTCTTTGACATTCTTGTGTTTAAGTATGGCAGAGGAAGGTTGTCCTGAAAATATGGAATGGTCTCCCCCTGTTGCCTCACCCCCCCCTCTCAGTCTTGTTGAATTACCCTCAAAGAACCATTCAGTATTCAGGTAACCGGTATTAACAGAAATGCTTACAGCTCCCTCATTTTTAAAGATAAAAAGATAGAACGTGGCACAGGGATACCTCTTAAGGAGCACTGTAGAACCACCAAGATTGAATCATATTGGTTCATGCTTTGATTTTTTAGGAATTTTTAAAGGGAAGATAACAAAAATGCTTACATCTGTGTACTTTTTATACATAAAGATATGAAACATGGTAAGGTGATAGCTCTTAAGGAGGGCTTTTGCCAAGTTGAATCAGATCTATTCATGTCTTGAGTTTTTTGGATTTATTTTTTTAAATTCCCCGCTACAGCCTTCTCCAAGCTGTTGCCCTCCAGATCTACGGAATGGACCTCCCCACCCAACCAACCACTAAAATAATTAGGCTTCCTGTGCCTAACTCAGGTGTAGAAGCTTTCTCACTCGCCAGCTAGCCCAGCAGTATTTTCACATTGTGGAAATGTGGATCATTGATTTTATGAGTCCAAGCAGGAATGTGCTCCCCCTCTCCCTCCCCACCCCTAGTCAGAATTCACAGCCAGTTTGTCTTACCAACTCCCCCAAACAGGAGAGCATGGTCAGGGACAGTGCTGTGGCTATTCCAAAACGGTTAGCCACAGAAATCAACATCAGGCTATACCTCATCACACTCAGCATCTTCCAAAAATGGAGATATTCATTTTATACAAACACACACACACACACACACAGAGAGGGAGAGAGGGAGAGAGGGAGAGAGGGAGAGAGGGAGAGAGGGAGAGAGGGAGAGAGAGAGAGAGACCTTAGAAGCTCCGATTGAGCAGAGCACATCTCTGCTGTGATATTAATCAATGGGTTTGGCAGCAGCTAGTCTCTGCTCTGGAATATCAAATGCTCTGCAGATGTTTGTGGTTACCAGATAATTTCTTCTGGATTGCACACCCCTAAATGATAATGATTACGATGAATCCAGATTTACATGTGCAAATGTATATTTTGCTTCCAGGAGGAATCAATCCTTTTAGTGTTCATTCTGATTTCCACCTCTTTTCCCCTAGGCCGTAGGAGAGCACAACAATCTAAATGACCATCCTTCCAGTCATCTATAGTCCAAGACTACTTTTATGAAGTGACCCATGGAGCAACAAAGGTCCACAGACCAAAGATCAGAGGAAGGATCAGAAGACACAGAACCCCATGAACCTCAGGCAAGAAGGATTTCAGTAATGGGTTAGCAGTTGAAATTCTGCCTGTCTCATCTCCAAGACATGGAGCCAAAGGCTGGTTGTTAGTAATATGGAATGATAGTGACCAGTGCAGCTGGTTCTAACCACAAGCTATAATCTGAGATTGGGCCGGGTTGGGTGCGAGTGATTGGTCAGATGAATGGAGTGTGTGTTTCTGAATGTTTGAGTTGTGAGCAGGTGCAGAAAAAGTGTGGAAACTTCTGATATTGTAAGGATGTGCTTGGAAAACTCTGATACCACAATCCATGGAGGTTGTACCTCCATTCCAGCGACTTGCGGCAGAAGGAGACATAGCAGCAGGATGGGGTTTGGGCATCAGAGGGGAATGGTTTACACATGTTTATATACACTTCCATCTTTGCTTGCTGCGAAATCTCAACCCAGATTTTTTTCTGCACCACTTCTATAAAAGACAGATCACTACAAATCAATCAGGAGTATTTTGTTATTTACTATGTAAATTCTTGAAGTTTCAAAAGCTTTCAAAGCTTGAGCTTCAATAACTAAATAATATGTTTCAGTGCCTTTGTCAGGAGCCCGAGACTTTCAGGGTACTACAGCTACTACGCTGATCTGTGCCACACAAGAAAAACACAAAGGCAGGGATGAAAGGAGGGTTTTGTGCTTTGCAAGGCAGGGATGGTGATGGAGGTGGTGGACAATGTTCTGAAATTGTGCTGGGGGTGGGTGGGGGGAGGAAAAGTAGCGGCCCCAGGAAAAGCCAGGTTTTTGGCTCGCTGCTCTGACCATGTTACTCTGCTTCTGAAATCTCTTCATTGGCTTCCAATTCATTTCAGAATCCAATATAAACTTCTCCTGTTAACCTTCAAAGCTTTTCACGGTCTAGCTCCTTCCTATCTCTCCTCTCTCATCTCACACTATTGCCCCGCTCGTGCTCTTCGCTCCTCTGATGCCATGTTTCTCGCCTGCCCAAGGGCCTCTACTTCCCTTGCTCGGCTCCGTCCATTTTCTTCTGCTGCCCCTTACGCCTGGAACGCTCTTCCAGAACATTTGAGAACTACAAGTTCAATCGCAGCTTTTAAAGCTCAACTAAAAACTTTTCTTTTTCCTAAAGCTTTTAAAACTTGATGTTGTGCAGACCTTATACTTATACTGTTAGTTTTACCCTACCCTGTGCCTGCTTTCCCTACCCTGTACCTGTTTGCATTCTCTTCCTCTCCTTATTGTTTTACTATGATTTTATTAGATTGTAAGCCTATGCGGCAGGGTCTTGCTATTTACTGTTTTACTCTGTACAGCACCATGTACACTGATGGTGCTATATAAATAATAATAATAATAATAATAATAATAATAATAAGTGGGGGAAGACCAAATGAGGTCGACTTGTGACTGATGGAAATGTCAATCAGGGGCAATAGGTGTGAGGAAGCAAGGGACAAAAGACCTCCATTGCGTTGAAGGAAGGTAACCTTCGTACAGCTTCTGCAGGACTGACATAGCAGAAATCAAGGAAACAGAGGCGTGGGTACTAGGTGTGCCAGGTGTGCCCAAGAACACACTATTTACTTTGAGGCCACCTACATTTTAATGCGTCTTTAAGGAGGATGCAGAAGCGCTTTCCAGAATACTGCCAAGCTCGCTAATGGGGGCTGCCACTATTATTATTATTATTATTATTATTATTTATTTATTTATTTATATAGCACCATTAATGTACATGGTGCTGTACAGAGTAAAACAATAAATAGCAAGACCCTGCCGCATAGGCTTACATTCTAATAAAAACATAATGAAACAATAAGGAGGGGAAGAGAATGCACCAAACAGGCAGTATAAAAGTCAGAACAATTCAAGTTTTAAAAGCTTTAGGAAAAAGAAAAGTTTTTAGCTGAGCTTTAAAAGCTGCGATTGAACTTGTAGTTCTCAAATGTTCTGGAAGAGCGTTCCAGGCGTAAGGGGCAGCCGAAGAAAATGGACGGAGCCGAGCAAGGGAAGTAGAGGCCCTTGGGCAGGTGAGAAACATGGCATCAGAGGAGCGAAAAGCACGAGCGGGGCAATAGTGTGAGATGAGAGAGGAGAGATAGGAAGGAGCTAGACCGTGAAAAGCTTTGTAGGTCAACAGGAGAAGTTTATATTGGATTCTGAAGTGAATTGGAAGCCAATGAAGAGATTTCAGAAGTGGAGTGACATGGTCAGAGCGGCGAGCCAAGAAGATGATCTTAGCAGCAGAGTGGTGAACAGAAACCAACTAGCATGTGTGGAGGAAATATGCACTTTCTGAAGGCCCCTTTAATGCCCCAGTTGGAGCAGAGGAGAGCCTGCTCTCTGGGGCCTCCAGAAAGTGCCTGATTCCCCCCACCGCGCTAATGGCAGCCACCATTAGTGTGGTAGTGGAGAATTGTGTACTTTCTCGAGACCAAGGATAGTGTAACATCTTGCCCCCCCTCCCCATTGAAGGGGGCCTTGGAGAGAGCTCTATCCCTTCCTCTGCTCCAATCAGGGCCTTTAAGAGTGCACACCACATGCAAAGAACAGTATGTTTTGAGCACTGAATACTAGCAGCCTTGGTGACATGGACTTTACAGTAGTATATATAGATATAATTTAGCATATGCAGATTAGGCCCTATATCATCAGTCACAATCAACCTAACCTGAAAGGGCTCATCTCTCTGGTTTCAGGAAGAATTTGAAGAGGGGGATGAGAGGTCTTCCATTTCAAGCCAGGCTGTGTCTGATGTTGAACAGAGTTCATGGCGGACAGAAATGGAAGTGGAAGATGAAGATGGTGAGGCCAGACCATCAGGTAACGGGGAAATATTCCATTTTGTTCTTGGGTTCTGGATAGCTCTGAAATTCCCTTCTGGGTTTTATTGAACTCTAGCTGCAGAAGCATGCTCTGAAAATAGATCCCCAAGAGTTATCAGGTAAAGCTACCCAATTTGACGTCTATTGACCTTTTCTTAAAACAGCAACTGAAATTGTACCTAACGTGAAAACTGCTAAGTTGATATATGATGCTGTGGTTTACTTACTTCTCCAGCAGAGTAAAGGTGGATTATGGGGAGAATCTAGGACAAAAAGAGAAAAGCTTGTGTATTGCGTCCAGTTCTGGCCTCCACAATTCAAGAAGGACGCAGACAAGCTGGAGCATGTTCAGACGAGAGCAACCAGGATGATCAGGGGTCTGGAAACAAAGCCCTATGAAGAGAGACTGAAAGAACTGGGCATGTTTAGCCTGGAGAAGAGAAGATTGAGGGGAGACATGATAGCACACTTCAAATACTTAAAAGTAGGGATGTGCTCCGCTTCTAATCGGAGCGGGGGGCTTTGCCTGCCCTTAAGCCGGAGGCGAAGAGGATTGGGGGGCCGGTGGAGCGTGGTGAAGAGGATTGAGGTGAAGGCGGATCCTTTGCCACAATCTGGAGGTCAGCCGGAAAGGTAAGTGGGGTTTACCGGGCCCTGCTGCTCTTGCTGTCGCCCATGCGGCGACGGCGGCAGGGCCCGGTAACCCCCCACCCGCCCTCCTCTCCCTTACCTGCCTCCGTCCGCGGTCAGTCGGCTTCTTCAATTGAGCCCGCAGTTCAACCAGGAAGTCTGGGCCGCTTGCAGGTAAGGCCTCCCTCCCCCTTGGTCCCTTACCGGGCTCTGCTGCCGTTGGCTTGTATCTTGGCATGCATATGTATCCCTGGATAAGCTATCATGGTGCCGAGTTTGAGGTTTCTAAAGTGCAAATTGACGGAGCTATCGAAAGGGGTGTGAATGGGGTGCCCGATTTTCATAAATTCCCCAAAAATCAGGGGATGATGGGACTGCCTTGAGTCTTGGCATGCATGTGTATCCCTGGATAAGCTATCATGGTTCCAAGTTTGAGGTTTCTAAAGTGCAAATTGACGGAGCTATCGAAAGGGGTGTGAATGGGGTGCCCGATTTTCATAAATTCCCCAAAAATCAGGGGATGATGGGATTGCCTTGAGTCTTGGTGTGCGTGTGTATACATCCATGAGGTGTCATGGTGCCAAACTTGAGGTTTCTAACTTTAACAGAAAAAAAGTTGTATACTTTTTTAGCTTAATGCAAGCCTATGGGGGGGAAACAGAGCTCCGATCCGGATCCGGAGCTCCGCAGCGGAGCGGACTGGACATAGGCGGAGCGGGGGTGGGGCGAAGCGGCCCGATACACAAATCGCGGATCTGGAAGAGAAGCGGAGCGGGGGGTCCGTGCACACCCCTACTTAAAAGGTTGTCACACAGAGGAGGGCCAGGATCTCTTCTCAATCCTCCCAGAGTGCAGGACACAGAATAACAGGCTCAAGTTAAAGGAAGCCTATATCACCAGTATTTGAGGAAATAACCCTGTGTGGACCAATGTATTGATTGCTTTCATATACCGTCCAATAGCCGAAGCTCTCTGGGAGGTTTACAAAAGTTAAAAACAGTAAACATTAAAAACAAATATACAAAGTTTAAAAACATAAAAAGCATAAAAACAACAGTATTCTTATAAAAACAGTTGCTGGGGAACATGGGCTGGAGGGTGCTGTTGCCCCATGTCCTGCTTCCTTGGCCCTTGGCCGATGGCTGGTTGGCCACTGTGTGAACAGAGTGCTAGACTAGATGGACCCTTGGTCTGATCCAGCAGGGCACTTCTTATGTTGTTATGTTCTTCTATAGGGCAAACACATGACAAGGAAAAACAAGCGACAGACTCTTATTACAGGTGCTAAGTACCCCGTGTTGTTGTTTTTAATAAAAAAAGTTAAATAAAAGGAACTGTCATTTTACAGGGAGCAAAGTCATAGCAACCAGAACTCCCAGTCAGCCACCACTAAGGTGGGCACTTTCAAGGCTGGCACAGTCCCTCTGGCAGTGGAGGAACCATGCATCACAGCATGAGTGGCAGAAGCTGGCAGAGGATAAGGGCAGGAACAAGGAGGGCATCGTGCAAGCCTGGGGTGGGCAGGCTGGCTGGCAGAGAGGCAGCTATTATGCTATAAGCCCATGGCATTGAAGTCTCCAAGCCCAATTAACCACTACAGAAGAAGGAGGAGATGTTCCCCTTAGCAGGCTGCTGCTGCTACGAGAGAACTGGAGGCATGTGGGTATTGTGTGTAGTGCTTTGTCCCACAGTATATATTGGACTGTGTATGGACTGCTTTGGCCACACGCTGTCTGCAGGTGCACAATTATGTGCATGATTCTCACATGCCCACACACACAAGGTGAAAAGAAAAGCAGGTACAGAAACAAACAAAAAGGCCCAACGTATTTAAGGTATAGTGGGGATAAGGGAAGTAAAACCAACACAAATGCCACTAGCTCTAATAAGACTCACAAGGAAGAACAAGCAGCAAACAAAGTACATCTTAATAATATTGAAGAAGGATTTTAGGGAAAGGGATGGCTTGAAATGGAATTGAGAATGGCTGGGTAGTCAGTGAGGGATGAACAAACAAGTAAAGCTACACTAACAGAACAAGAGAGAGGGCCTTCTCTGTGGTGGCCCCCCAGCTGTGGAACAATCTACCTGACAACTTCTGCCTGGCACTGAAATTATTATCTTTTTGGCACCAGGCCAAGACTTTTCTCTTCTCCCAGGAATTTAGTAATATGAAATGAGCCTGGGTCTGTTTTTTTAAGCTCATAATTTTTTAAGTTGTTATAGTGGTTTTAAATATATGTGTATATTGTATGTTTTTGTGGTTGTCAATTTTAGTATGTTGTTTTTCAATGTCTTAATATCATGAAAACTGCCCAGGGAGCTACGGCAATGGGTCGGTATACAAATGCAATAAATAAATAGATTCGTCTGCATTATTACAAAGCAATTTCGATCAATTTGAACTACTTCAGACTAGTCTGGTTTGGTTTCAGATCCAGAATCCAAACCAGTTTGGCTCAATTCAGCCTGCTTCGGTTTCAGAATTTGCAGTGGAGCAATGCACATCTTTAACATTTTCTCTTATTTATTCCATCAGATGCTGTGCAGGAGAGTGAGAATGAGGGAGAAAAACTTAGGACATCAGCAGGAAGAGTGAGAGCTGAAGAGGTAAAAGTGGTCTTGTGCAATCAGGATGGATCCAGAAGGCAGAGGGGAAACCATACACAGGAGAAGGACAAATCGATTCCATCCTGCACAGGGCTCCACATTGAACAAGAACAATGGAAAGGAAGGAGACACAGAAAGCGCCTTGGTGCTCATTTGAGGATCCACAGAGAGGAGAAAGACAGTCAAAGCTTAGAATCTGTGAAAAGCAGCTGCCTGAGCAAACCAACTTTAAAACCTCCAATGCTTGACAATAAGAGAAAAGGTCATAAATGCATCAAGTGTAAAATGAGGTTCACATGGATCTCGCAACTTACAAGACATCATCAAGAAATTCATTCTGGAGAGGAACGGTATGTTTGTAAAGAATGCGGAAAGAGCTTCCAACAACAACAAAAACTCACAGCACATCAAAAATGCCATAAGAAAACCTTTAAGTGCTCATGGTGTGAAAAACGCTTCAGGGATAACACACAGCTTACCAGCCATGAAAGAATTCACACAGGAGAGAAACCCTTTAAATGCTCAACATGTGAGAAATGCTTCAAGCAAAGTGCACACCTTACCAATCATGAAAGAATTCACACAGAAGAGAAACCCTTTAAATGCTCAAAATGTGGAAAATGCTTCAAGCAAAGTGCACACCTTACCAGTCATGAAAGTATTCACACAGAAGAGAAACCCTTTCCATGCTCAATTTGTGGAAAATGCTTCACGCGAAGGGCACACCTTACCGGTCATGAAAGAATTCACAAAGGGGAGAAACCCTTTAAGTGTAAGAAATGTGGGAAAAGCTTCAGTGATGGCTCCAACTTTAAGAGACATCAGCAAACTCATTCAGGAAAGAAACCATCTACATCTTGAGAATGTGGGAAGAGCTTCAACCAGAGAGCAACACTCATCAAACATCAGTGGTGCCACACAAGAGAAAAACCCTATAAATGCAAAGAATGTGGAAAGAGCTATGCAAACTCCTCACCCTTTACTGTACGTGAAAGAATTCACAGAGATGTTAGCGATGTCCTTTGTGCCGTGAAACATTCCATTGCAGAAACAGCTTGTTAGACATCAAAGAAAGGGGCAAGATGCAGTTTTGGCCCATAAATTATTTTTTATCAAAGGATCCACATTTGGGTGGATGCGATATGTGGAACTCCCTGTCTCGCGTTCTGTGACTGTATTAGACGTTTTAGTGGGATGGTTTTAATAGCTTAACAGAGAAAACCTCTTTATGTAGTTTTCTGATGTTATTCATTGAATGTTTTATGCGGATGGTTTTGAGAGCATAATTGTACTGTAGCATTTTATGATAATTGCCTTTGGGAGAAGCTGGAGGAATAGAACTTTCCCCCTCTGCCAGAGAAATGACAACCAACGTTTTCTCTGTAGATGGCTTCTGTAACTTTCAATGTGTTTGAATACTAATAAAGTTCTGTGTGTGTTTTCTCTGTTTCGTAGTCTTGATTTCATTTGCCACATTAAAAAAGAATGGTCCCAGGTTGGATCTTCAGGATGCCGTTTTCTACAGAGCTCCAACCCTTTACCCACAGGGAACATGGGGGAATTTTATCCTGGGGAAGGAAGGGTTGGACTGCATTTTCAATGCATTGAGGGCAAGGGTAATTTCTTAATTCATAACACTTCTTTCATGTTTATATACACTTCCATCTTTGCTTGCTGCAAAATCTCAACAAAACCCAGATTTTTTTCTGCACCACATGCATAAAAGATTGATCACTGCAAATCTATCAAGCGGATTTTGTAATTCCCAATCCTTAAGCTTCAGCTTGAGCACTATGGAAATTCTTGAAATTTCAAAAGCTTTCAAAGCTTGAGCTTCAATAACCAAATAGTGTGTTTCAGGGCCCTTGTCAGGAGCCTGAGGCTTTCAGGGAACTAGAGCTACTACACAGGTCTGTGCCGCACAGCACGTAGGCAGAAAAACACAAAGGCAGGGATGAAAGGAATGCCTTGCGCTTTGTGAGTCAGGGATGGAGGTGGTGGACTTCATGTTCTGAAATTAAGGTGGGGGGAGGAAAAGAAGCAGCCCTAGGAAAATGTTTTAAAATGTGGGGGAAGAGGGAATGAGGTGGACTTGGGACTGATGGAAATGTCGTTCAGGGGCAGTAGGTGTGAGGAAGCAAGCATCAAAAGACCTCCATTGCATTGAAGGAAAGTAACCTTCATTCAGCTTCTGTAGGACTGATGTAGCAGAAATAAAAAAAAACATAGGCGTGGGCACTGGGTGTGCCGGATGTGTGCAGGAACACCCTAATTGCCTTGGGGACACTTCCACTTTAATGCAACTTTAAGGAGGAGGGCTTTCTCCGCTGTGGCACCCCGGTTGTGGAATGAGCTCCCCAGAGAGGTCCGCCTGGCGCCTACACTGTACTCCTTTCGTCGCCAGCTGAAGACCTTTTTATTCACTCAGTATTTTAACACTTAATTTTAACTTAAATTTAAATTATACTGTTTTAACTCTGTATTTTAACCTTATATCAATTTTGCTGCGTGGTTTTATCCTGGTTGTGCTTTTTATATTGTATTTTGTATTTGTATTTTTAACTTGTTGGTTGTTTTATGCTGGTTTTAATTTTTGTGAACCGCCCAGAGAGCTTCGGCTATTGGGCGGTATAAAAATGTAATAAATAAATAAATAAATAATATAATATAATAATAAATAGGAAGTGAAAGCGCTTTCCCAAATTCTGCCAGGCTCACTAATAAGGTCTGCCATTAGCATGCGTGGAGGAAATATGCACTTTCTGAAGGCCCCTTTAATGCCCCTGTTGGAGCAGAGGAGAGGGGAGCCCACTTTCTGGGGCCTCCAAAAAAGTGCCTAACTCACCCCACCATGCTAATGGCAGCCACCATTACTGTGGTGGTGGAGAATTACGTACTTTCTCAAGGCCAAGGAAAGTGTGACTTTTCACCCCATTGAAAGGGGACTTCGACAGGCATAAAAGAGTTCACACAGTGGAGAAACCCTTTAAATGCTCAAAATGTAGAAAATGCTTCCGGTATCGCTCAGTCCTTACCAAACATGAAAGAATTCACACAGAAGAGAAACCCTTTCAATGCTCAATTTGTGGAAAATACTTCAGGGACAACTCAAAGCTTACAGGGCATAAAAGAATTCACAAAGATGATAAACCCTTTCAGTGTACGAAATGTGGGAAAAGCTTCTGTGATGGCTCCAACTTTAAGAGACATCAACAAACTCATTCAGGAAAGAAACCATCTACATCTTGAGAATGTGGAAAGAGCTTCAACCAGAGAGCAACACTCATCAAACATCATTGCTGCCCCACACAAGAGAGAAACCCTATAAATGCAAAGAATGTGGAAAGAGATATGCAGACCCCTCATCCTTTACTGGACATGAAAGATTTCACGGAGGAGAGAGATGTTAGCAATGCTCTGTGTGCAGTGAAACATTCCGTTGCAGGAAACTGCTTGTTATGCATCAAAGAATTCATACACGGGTGTCTCCCTAAAATGTTCAGTGTGTGAGGAAATCTTCACTGGCCTACTGAACCTCGCAATACATAACATTGACGTTCATAAACTGCAGGGTCCATACAAACACCCTAGTTCTATGATGTGCTTTTATGGGGAATTGATCCGTCATGAACATGAGAATGCAGAAACTCTATCATGGCCTGAAACGTGGTCAAATGTTCAGTCTCTGCTCAAACTTCACATTAAAGAAGCCATATCTTCTCCCATTTGATCCTCGCAGCATAAGTAGGTTTTCAGTCAGGGGGATCCTTTAGACAGGTCTTGATGTCCTGGAAGGTGATCTCATGAAGCCAGGCCTTTTGAGGGGATGTGATACTTGGGACAGCCTACCTCAGCTTCAGTGGTTCAATGGCTGTATTACTTCTATGTTTTCATGGGTTGTTTTTATTGCTTCATCGTATTTTATCATTTTAGGAAAATACCAGAAAAGGATATGTCACATGAATGCTCAGAGCTCATTTCAAAGTGCAGAACTTTCTGGAGAGCAAAGAATGCACACATGGGAAATTCTCTACATATGCTTATTATGTGAGAAAACAGTCACTTGTATAGCAAACTGTATGATACATCTAAGTGTCCATTTAGAGGAAGGGCCACACAAATGTTCACTCTGTAGAAATTTTTTGGATAGCCAATCCAGCCTCCATGAATTTGGGAGTCCACAGAACAGGGAAATATCTCCACCGTTTGGAAGGTGGTAAGATGCAGTTTTGGCCCATATATTGTTTTCGTTCACATTTGGTTGGATGTGATATGTGGAACTCGCGTTTTGTGACTGTATTAGATGTTTTAGTGGGATGGTTTTAATAGCTTTTAATGACCCTTTTCATGTGGTTCTTTGATGCTATTCATTGTATATTTTATCTGGTTGGTTTTAAGAGCGTAATTCTACCGTACCGTTTTATGATAATTGCCTTTGGGAGAAGCTGGAGCAATAGAACTTTCCCCCTCTGCCAGAGAAATTACAATGAACAATTTTTCTTTCTTTACTTATGTGAGGGCGTTTCCAAGGAGCCCTACCAAGAAATGCTCCAGTTGGGTTGAGGGTTCTTTGGATTATTTGGCTAAGTTATAAATGTTCAAAAGGTCAATGTGGGGAATCCTGAATCCACCCACAGGAGATATTAAGATATGAGATGTTTCAAAGACTTCTGCAGTTTCTCCTTTCTGGCGTTGAAATGGAAATCTGGTCTGGGAGCTGAGGCTGCTTTTCAGATGGCTTCTGTAACTTTCAATGTGTTTGAATACTAATAAAGTTCTGTGTGTGTTTTCTCTGTTTCGTACTCTTGATTTCAATTGCCTTTTCAATTGTATGCTTTTCTATGGATGTATTTGTCATGGCCTTCGGCTAGCACAATAAACTGATGATGATGATGATTTGCCTCATTAAACAAGAATGGTCCCAGGTTGGATGTTCATCCTGCCATTTTGTACAGAGCTCCAACCCTTTACCCACAGGGAACATGGGGGAATTTTATCCTGGGGAAAGAATGGTTGGACTGCATTTTCAATGCATTGAAGCCAAGGGTAATTTCTTAATTCATAACACTTCTTTTATGGAGTGATGTTGTCATGCTCTGTGCAGGCAAGGGGAAACAGGCAAAATATTGCCCCCTCCTGCTATTTGGTTCTTTCCACCTGTTGGAAGTCTTTGTGATTTGAAAGTGGAGCAACTGCAAGAAAGATGGACTGCTGAAGGGTTCACTTCCTACTCCTCTAATGGCATCCAAGTGCTCCTGCCTGCAGTTCTTCTGGACATCCAATTGGGGCAGGATGGAGAAGGTCTGTTTTTGTCCTGCAACCTTCATTTCTCTGCCTTCCTCCATGAAACCAGTATTTATAAAACAAGAACAAAGAAAGAGAAACCCTGCGTCTCCTGCAACCACTTTTAGATAAGGGCTGGGGGTGTTGGCTGTTAGATGTAGGGTGGGGATCTTAACAAGGAAATAAACTATAATGGTTCAAAGAAAGAAAAAATAGAACACTTTACTGGAAAAGTATAAATGGGAAATGAGTTTTACATCTGGACAAAATCTACACAGTTGCTCACTATTCAAAACTGTAAGAGCTGTAAGGTATATGTAATAACCAGGTGAAATGCAGACAGCTACACTGAGCCCTGATTCTACCCAAGTTACTTCCCAGTGAGATCATTTTCCAAGGAGGAAAAAGGTAGCACATGTATTCACCCTCCTCCATTTTATCCTCACAACAGCCTTGTGAGGTGGGTCAGGCTGAGAGTCAGTGACTCGGCCAAGGTCACCCAGTGAGCTTCATGGTCAAGTATGCACTTGAACCCGGATTTTCTCATTTCAGCCAGTACTCTAACCATTACACCAATTTGATTCCTCAGGTGTGATTGCAAATAGAACCTCCATGTTCAGGGATCATATACCTCTAAGCACAAGGAACTGGGAGCCACCAACGGTGGTGATGGCATTGGTAGTGTGGAGAACTTCATGCTTTCCTTTCAGGCTTTAGAGAGGCACATGATGCTATTTTCGTCTGCATTAATGGAAGTATAGCTTCCAAATTGTGTGAGGTACTGGTTCCCCTCTGTTCAGCACTTCTTAGGCCTCATCTATTGTTTGTTTATTTATTTATTACATTTTTATACTGCCCAATAGCCTAAGCTCTGTGGGCGGTTCACAAAAATTAAAACCATCATAAAACAACCAACAGGTTAAAAGCACAAATACAAAATACAGTATAAAAAGCACAACCAGGATAAAACCACACAGCAAAATTGATATAAGATTAAAATACAGCATTTAAACAGTAAAATTTAAATTTAAGTTAAAATTAAGTGTTAAAATACTGAGTGAATAAAAAGGTCTTCAGTTGGCGACGAAAGGAGTACAGTGTAGGCGCCAGGCGGACCTCTCTGGG
The DNA here is from genome assembly GCF_023053635.1 of Elgaria multicarinata webbii. NCBI lineage: Eukaryota > Metazoa > Chordata > Lepidosauria > Squamata > Anguidae > Elgaria > Elgaria multicarinata. The sequence goes on from NC_086173.1 coordinate 161,566,270, forward strand.
GAGCTCATTCCACAACCGGGGTGCCACAGTGGAGAAGGCCCTCCTCCTAGTAGCCACCTGCCTCACTTCCTTTGGCAGGGGCTCACAGAGAAGGGCCCCTGTAGATGATCTTAAGGTCCGGGTAGGTACATATGGGAGGAGGCGTTCCTTCAGATAACCTGGCCCCAAACCGTTTAGGGCTTTAAATGTCAATACCAGCACTTTGAATTGGGCCCGGACCTGGACTGGCAGCCAATGAAGTTGTAAAAAGACTGGCGTAATGTGATCTCGCCAGCCAGTCCCTGTTAGTAAACAGGCTGCCCTGTTTTGTACTGCTTCCAGTACTGGGTACCACACTTCCAGAAGGATGCAGGCAAGCTAGAGGTGTTTCAGAGGAGGACAAGGAGGATGACTAGGGGTCTGGAAACAAAGCCTTATGAGGAGAGACTGAAAGAACAGGGCATGCTTAGCCAGGAGAAGAGAAGATTGAGGGGAGACATGATAGCATTGTGGGATTATTTAATTGCACTGAACTCCATTTCCCAGTAGCCCTTGCAAGTCCTATGTGAATGTCCCACAGCTGGCCCCATTTAGCTGAGCCAGGGGCTCAGCTTGGAGTGAGAAGAAAATTAAGAGGCAAAAGGGAAGGAATAAATCCCCTTTCTGCAGGCCAAGCAAGCAGTGCGGGGAGCTTGCTGCTCTCTCCATTCACTTTTCTGAGGATGAGGGCTGTTTCCTTGATGTTCTCAGGTCAGTGATGCCTCCAGGTTTTTGAGGAGCTTTACAGAAGAACCCTCCCTCTGTGAGTCTACGTTCTTACTGCTGTATTACCAGCTTTTTCTCCTCCTCCTCCCTGTTCTGACCTGCTTGCTTGGCAGTCAAGAGAGTCACTGAGCAAGAAGACAATGGCATCTCCTGCACCTCCTTCTCACCACCACCATTGTCTGGGCCAGAAGAAGAAGCAGGTGAATGAACAGGTGGAAATGGTGAAGAGAAGAAGCTGATCCAGGGAGATCTTCCCTGTGGGCCCCTGCTGGGGGTGGGCCTTCAGTTGGTATCTCACAATGCTTGCCCTTTATGATGGCTCCATTTAAGGTCATGCTTTGTGGAAAGTGCTGCTTAAAGTGCTCCAGACAAAAAGGAACGTCTATCCAGGGTCTAAATTGGGGCCTCAAAATTAATTGGTATGTTGAGTCTGTCGATTGGAGGAGAACATGGTCAGGGACAGTGCTGTGGCGATTCGTAATTGGTTAGTCACAGAAGTCAACACCAAAGCTATACCTCAGCACACTCAGCATCTTTCAAATATGGAGATATTCAGTTCATACAAACACACAAACACACAGGGAGAGCGAGAGCGAGAGAGAGAGAGAGAACAGGATAATTCCAGAGACCTTAGAAGCTCCGACTGGGCACATCAACACTGTGATATTAATCAATGGGTTTGGCAGCAGCTAGTGTCTGCTCTGGAAGATCGAATGCACTGCAGATGTTCGTGGTTACCAGATAATTCCTTCTGGAGTGCACACCCCTAAATGATGAATCCTGATTTACATGTGCAAATGCATATTTTGCTGCCAGGAGGAATCATTCCTTTTTCTGTTCATTCTAATTTCCACCTCTTTTTCCCTAGGTCATAGGAGAGCACAATAATCTAAATGACAATCCTTCCAGTCATCTATAGTCCAAGACTACTTTTATGAAGTGACCCATGGAGCAACAAAGGTCCACAGACCAAACTTCAGAGGAAGGATCAGAAGAGACAGGAGAAGAACCCCATGAACCTCAGGCAAGAAGGATTTCAGTAATGGGTTAGCAGTTGAGATTCTGCCTGTCTAATCACCAAGACATTGAGCCAAAGGCTGGTTACTTGTAATATGGAATGATAGTGACTGCTGTGGCTGGTTCTAACCACTAGCTATAATCTGAGATTGGGGCAGGTTGGTGTGGGTGAACGGTTGGATGAATGGAGTGTGTGAGTTTCTGAATGGTTGAGGTTATGTTTGAGTTGTGAGCAGGTGCGGAAAGAGTGTGGAAATTTCTAGTGTTGTAAGGATGTGCTTGGAAAATTTTGACACTGTAATCCATGGACATGGTACCTTCATTCCAGTGACTTGCAGAAGAAGGGGTTATAGCAGCAGGATAGGGTTTGAGCATCAGTGTAGAATGGGTTGCACATGTTTATATACAGTTCCACTTTTGCTTGCTGCAAAATCTCAACAAATCCCAGATTTTTTTCTGCACCCACATGTATAAAAGATGGATCACGACAGATCAATCTGGTGGATTTTGTGATCCCCCCCGCCCAAACTTCAGCTTGAGCACTATGGAAATTCTTGAAATATCAAAAGCTTTCAAAGCTTGAGCTTTAATAGCCAAACAGTATGTTTCAGTGCCTTTGCCAGGAGCCTGAGGCCTTCAGGGAACTAGAGCTACTACGCAGGTCTGTGCCGCACAGCACGTAGGCAGAAAAACACAAAGGCAGGGATGAAAGGAATGCCTTGCGCTTTGTGAGTCAGGGATGGAGCTGGTGGACTTCATGTTCTGAAATTAAGGTGGGGGGAGGAAAAGAAGCGGCCCTAGGAAAAGCCAGGTTTTAAAATGTCGGGGAAGAGGGAATGAGGTGGACTTGGGACTGATGGAAATGTCGTTCAGGGGCAGTAGGTGTGAGGAAGCAAGCGCCAAAAGACTTCCATTGCATTGAAGGAAAGTAACCTTCATTCGGCTTTTGTTGGACTGATGTAGCAGAAATAAAAAAAACATAGGCGTGGGCACTGGATGTGCCGGATGTGTGCAGGAACACCCTAATGGCCTTGAGGACACTTCCACTTTAATGCGACTTTAAGGAGGACGTGAAAGCGCTTTCCCGAATTCTGCCAGGCTCGCTAATGGGGGCTGCCATTATTATGCGTGGAGGAAATATGCACTTTCTGAAGGCCCCTTTAAGGCCCCAGTTGGAGCAGAGGAGAGGAGAGCCCACTTTCTGGGGCCTCCAGAAAGTGCCTAATTTCCCCCACCATGCTAATGGCAGCCACCATTACTGTGGTGGTGGAGAATTATGTACTTTCTCAAGGCGAAGGAAAGTGTGACTTCAGGCCCCATTGAAAGGGGACTTGGACAGGGCTCTATCCCCTCCCCTGCTCCAATCAGGGCCTTTAAGAGTGCACGCCCTATACAAAGAACAGTATGTTTTGAGCTCTGACTACTAGCAGCCTTGGTGACATGGACTTTACAGTAGTATATATAGATATAAATTAGTATATGCAGATTAGGCCATTTATCAACAGGCACAATCAACCTAACTTGAAAGGGCTCCTCTCTCTGGTTTCAGGGAGAATTTGAAGAGGGGGCTGAAAGGTCTTCCATTTCCAGCCAGACTGGGTCTGATGTTGAGCAGAGTTCAGGGCGTACAGAAACGGAGGTGGAAGATGAAGATGTTGAGGCCAGACCATCAGGTAAGGGGGAAATATGCCATTGTGTTCCTGGGTTCTGGATTGCTCTGAAACTCCCTTCTTGGCTAGATTCAACTATAGGTGCAGCAGCATTGCGTGTTGGAGAATGAAGCAGTTAATAACACATAGACACAGAGCTTGGATAAAACTTGGGCCTCTTTATTTATAATTAACCGGAGAAATCTACCTTCCCTGGATCTTCCTGTGACGGTGCGGGAATTAATCATAACTCAGACCATACTGCCTGTCTATATGGGAAGCCACACTCAAAGCGAGCAGCTGGTTAACCTGGCTCCTTGCTTATCAGTCACTTATGTAAGTGTGGGGATACCGCCCTGTTCAACTCCTGCTCTCTGCCATAACAACAGCGAGTAGATGAAACAGGAGGGTCTCCAAAGGCATACCATATCCTCATATGTAAACCGTGGAGCCCCGCGGAGCAGGCCATCTGGATATGCCAATCACCCAAACAGGTGCCAGTGTGCTGACCATCCTAGCTAAACTATGTAATTCCCGCACATCCCTGCCAACAGATTAACCTATTTGTTCACCCTTCCACTAAAACCTCCAGAATGGAGGAGGCAAAAAACCCGTGGGTAAAAATTCCTACTCAGCCCCCTCTCCAAAGAGAACGACTGGCTAATCCCATACTAGAAGCGGAGGGAGGGTGAGGCCAGCAAACCCGAAAGAGGCCGAGAGGCTGGTGCGGGCTGCTTATATAGCGCAGCCCCACCCAGCCCCTTGCACGTGACCCGGAAGAAGCTAGAAAGTTCTTTATGGCTACTCCCCAAACGCAACGACCGGCTTCCCGCCCAAACCTTCAGCTGGGCGGAGCAGGTTTTCTCTGAAAATCGATCCCCAAGAGTTATCAGGTAAAGCTACCCAATTTGACTTCTATTGACTTTTTCTTAATACAGCAACTGAAATTGTCACTAATGTGAAAACTGCCAAGTTGATCTGTGATGCGGCGGTTTACTTATTTCTCCAGCAGAAAAAGATGGATTATGGGGAGTGCAGATGGGAGAAGGAATGGGATGATACCATTTCTTGCAGGGAGGGGGATTCAGAGCTTCAGATTTAGCCTTGATCAGCTTGAATCAAACCTGCTTCAGACTCCAGATCTGATATTAGACTCAGAAAGCTGAATTGTTCAGATTTTACATTTTGTCCAATGATTTGCATTGGAAATTAGAAACGCTGACAGTTATTAATTTTTATGATAAATTTTTTTAGAAGAGCAAAACAAACCTTCTCCCCTAATACTTTCCTTTTGTCTGTCCTTAATCGGCCACTATTCAGCTTCAATGGATGGTCTTCTCATTAAGGAAAGAAAAAAAAATATGGATAAAACTTTCTTTGGCTGCAATACCCATTACCAACACAAATGCCACTAGCTCTAATAAGACTCACATGGAAGAACAAGCAGCAAACAAAGTACATCTTAATAATATTGAGGAAGGATTTAAGGGAAAGGGATGGTTTGAAATGGAATTGAGAATGACTGGGTAATTAGCGAGGGATGAATAAACAAGTAAAGCTGCACTATCACAACAAGAAAGAGGGCCTTCTCTGTGGTGGCCCCCCAGCTGTGGAACAATCTACCTGACAACTTCTGCCTGGCACTGAAATTATTATCTTTTTGGCACCAGGTCAAGACTTTTCTCTTCTCCCAGGAATTTAGTAATATGAAATAAGCTTGGGTCTGTTTCTTTAGGCTCATCATTTTTAAAGTTGTTATAGTGGTTTTATATGTGGTTTTAAATATATGTGTATATTGTATGTTTTTGTGGTTGTTAATTTTAGTATGTTGTTTTTATATGTCTTAATATCAATAAAACTGCCCATAGAGCTTCGGCTATGGGTCGGTATACAATTGCAATTAAGAAATAGATTCGTCTGCATTTTTACAAAGCAATTTCGATCAATTTGAACTACTTCAGACCAGTCTGGTTTGGATCCAGAATCCAAACCAGTTTGGCTCAATTCAGTCTGCTTCGGTTTCAGAATTTGCAGTGGAGCAATGTACACCTTTAACATTTTCTCTTATTTATTCCATCAGATGATGTGCAGGAGAGTGAGAATGAGGGAGAAAAACTTAGGACATCAGAAGGAAGAGCAAGAGTTGAAGAGGTAAAAGTGGTCTTGTGCAATCAGGATGGATCCAGAAGGCAGAGGGGAAACCATACACAGGAGAAGAAGGATGAATCCATTCCATCCTGCACTGGGCTCCACATTGAACAAGAACAACGGAAAGGAAGGAGACACAGAAAACGCCTTGGTGCTCATTTAAGAATCCACACAGAGGAGGAAGACAGTCAAAGCTTAGAATCTGTGAAAAGCAGCTGTCTGAGCAAACCAACTTTAAAACGTCCAATGCTTGACAATAAGAGAAAAGGTCATAAATGCTTCAAGTGTAAAATGAGGTTCACGTGGAGCTCGCAACTTACAAGACATCATCAAGAAATTCATTCTAAAGAGGAACGGTATGTTTGTAAAGAATGCGGAAAGAGCTTCCAAGAACAACAAAAACTCACAGAACATCAAAGATGCCACAAGACAACGTTTAAGTGCTCATGGTGTGAAAAATGCTTCAGTTATAAAAAAGACCTTACCAGACATGAAAGAATTCACACAGGAGAGAAACCCTTTAAATGCTCAACATGTGGTAAATGCTTCAGGGAAAGCTCACACCTTAACAGGCATAAAAGAGTTCACACAGCGGAGAAACCCTTTAAATGCTCAAAATGTGGGAAATGCTTCAAGCAAAGTGCACACCTTACCAAACATGAAAGAATTCACACAGAAGAGAAACCATTTCAATGCTCAATTTGTGGAAAATACTTCAGGGACAACTCAAACCTTACAAGGCATAAAAGAATTCACAAAGGGGAGAAACCTTTTAAGTGTAAGGAATGTGGGAAAAGCTTCAGTGATGGCTCCAACTTTAAGAGACATCAACAAACTCATTCAGGAAAGAAACCATCTACATCTTGAGAATGTGGAAAGAGCTTCAACCAGAGAGCAACACTCATCAAACAACATTGCTGCCCCACACAAGAGAGAAACCCTATAAATGCAAAAATGTGGAAAGAGATATGCAGACCCCTCATCCTTTACTGGACATGAAATATTTCACAAAGGAGAGAGATGTTAGCAATGTTCTGTGTGAAGTGAAACAATCCATTGCAGGAAACTGCTTGTTATGCATCAAAAAATTCATACACGAGTGACTCCCTAAAACGTTCAGTGTGTGAGGAAATCTTCACTGGCCTATTAAACCTCGCAATACATTACAATGACATCCATAAACTGCAGAGACCATACAAACACCCTAGTTCTATGATGTGCTTTTATGGTGAATTGATCCGTCATGAACATGAGAATGCAGAAACTCTATCATGGCCTGAAACGTGGTCAAATGTTCAGTCTCTGCTCAAACTTCACATTAAAGAAGCCATGTCTTCTCCCATTTGATCCTTGCAGCATAAGTAGGTTTTCAGCCAGGGGGATCCTTAAGACAGGTCTTGATGTCCTGGAAGGTGATTTCATGAAGCCAGGCCTTCTGAGGGGATGTGATACATGGGACACCCTACCTCAGCTTCAGTGGTTCAATGGCTGTATTACTTCTATGTTTTCATGGGTTGTTTTTATTGTATCATATTTTATCATTTTAAGAAAATACAAGAAAATGATATGTCATATGAATGCTCAGAGATCATTTCAGTGTTCAGAACTTTCTGGAGAGCAAAGAATGCACACATGAGAGATTCCCTACATATGCTTAATATGTGGGGAAACATTCACTTGTATACCAAACTTTACAATACATCCAAGTGTCCATTTAGGGGAAGGGCCACACAAATGTTCACACTGTAGAAATTTTTTGGATAGCCAATCCAGCCTCCATGAATTGGGGAGTCCACATAGCAGGGAAATACCTTCAATGTTTGGAAGGTGGCAAAATGCAGTTTCAGCCCATATATTGTTTTCATCCACATTTGGGTGGATGCGATATGTGGAACTTCCTGTCTCACATTTAGTGACTGTATTAGACTTTTAGTGGGATGTTTTTAACAGCTTAAAAGAGAAACCCTATTTATGTGCTTCTCTGATGTTATTCATTGTATGTTTTATCTGGATGGTTTTAAGAGTGTAATCGTACTGTACCATTTTATGACAACTGCCTTTGGGAGAAGCTGGAGAAATAGAACTTCCCCCTCTGCCAGAGAAGTGACAACCAACTTTTTCAGTTTCTTGTCTTATGTGAGGGCCTTTACAAGGCAGGAGCCATACTAAGAAATGCACAGGCAGGGTTGAGGGGTCTTCGGATTATTTGGCCAAGTTATAAATATCTGAAAGGTCAATGTGGGGAATCCTGAATCCCCGCACAGGAGATATTAAGATGTGAAATGTTTTAAAGTCTTCTGCAGTTTCTCTTCTGGCAGTGAAATAGAAATCTGGTCCGTGCTTTTTAGATGGCTTCTGTAACTTTCAATGTCTTTGAATATTAATAAAGTTCTGTGTGTGTTTTCTCTGATTCGTACTCTTGATTTCAATTGCCTCATTAAACAAGAATGATCCAAGGTTGGATTTTCTGGCTTCCATTTTGGATAGAGTTCCAAGCACTTTAACCAAAGGGAACACAGGGAATTTTATCATGGGGAAAGAACGGTTGGACTGCATTTTAAATGTACTTAAGCCAAGGGTAATTTCTTAATTCATAACACTTGTTTTATTGGGTGATGTTGTCATACTCTGTGCAAGCAAGGGGAAACTGGAAAATATTGTCCCCTCCTTCTTTTTGTTTCTTTCCACTAGTTGGAAGTCTTTGTGATTTGAAAGTGGAGCAACTGCAAGAAAAATGGACCACTGAAGGGTTCACTTCCAACTCCTCTGACTGCATCCAAGTGCTCCTGCCTGCAGTTCCCCTGGACATCCAGTTGGGGCAGGATGGAGAGGGGCTGTTTATCCAGGAACCTTCATTTCTCTGTCTTCCTCCATGAAACCAGTATTTATAAAACAAAAACAAAGAGAAACCCTGGGTCTCCTGCAACCAGTTTTAGATAATGGTTGGGGGTGTTAACTGTAGATGTAGGGTGGGGATCTTAACAAGGAAATAAATCATAATGGTTCAAAGAAAGAAAAAATAGAATACTTTACTGGACAACTATTAATGGGAAAGGAGTTTTACTCCTTGACAAAATCTACACAGATACTCCCTCTTCAAAAACGTTGGAGCTGTAAGGTAAATATAATAACCAGGTGAAACGCAGACAGCTACACTGAGCCCTGATTCTATCGAAGTTTCTTCCCAGTAAGATCTTTTTCCATGGAGCCCAAGCTGGCACATATGATCTCCCTCCTCCATTTTATCCTCACCACAACCCTGTGAGGTGGGTCAGGCTGAGAGTCACCCAGTGAGCTTCATGGTCAAGAAAGTAATTCAAACTTGATCTTCTCCTTTTCTGCTGCTACACTAACCATTACACCCCAGTGATTCCAGTTGGGGCAGGACGGAGAGGGGCTGCGTTTATCCTGCAACCTTCATTCTCTGTCTTCCTCCATGAAACCACTATTTATAAAACAAAAATAAACAAACAAAGAGAAACTCCTGGGTCTTCTGCAACCATTTTTACATAGGGGTGGGTGGGGGTGTTGCCTATTAGATGTAGGGTGGAGATCTTAACAAGAAAATAAACTATAGTGGTTCAAGGAAAGAAAAAAAGAAAACTTTACTGGACAAGTATTTATTAATGGGAAAGGAGTTTCACATCTGGACAAAATCAACATGGATACTCACTCTTCAAAACTATGAGAGGCATAAGGTAAATATAATAACAAAGTGAAATGCATACAGCTAGCCTACCAACACCTTTTCCCCATTCTCTCCAAGTTTGTTCCCAGTAAGAACTTTTCCCAAGGAGCCCAAGGTAGTACATGTGATCTCCCTCCTCCATTTTATTGTCACAAGAACCCTGTGATGTGGGTCAGACTGAGAGTCAGTGACTCGGCCAAAGCCACCCAGTGACCTTCATGGTCAAGTATGCACTTGAACCTGGATCTTCTCATTTTCACTAATACGCTAACCATTACACCATAATGGTTCATCAATGCAAATAGAATCTCCATGTTCAGGGATCATATATCTTTAAACACAAGGAACTGGGAGCAACCAACGGTGGTGATGGCGTTGGTAGTGGGGAGGTCTTCATGCTTTCCTTTCAGGCTTTTGAGGGTCACATGATAGGCTGTGTTAATAGAAGTATAGTTGCCAAATTATGTGAGGTACTGGTTCCTCTCTATTCAGCCCTGGTTAGGCCTCATCTAGAGTATTGCATCCAGTTCTGGGCTCCACATTTCAAGAATGGCACAGACAAACTGGAGGTAGTTCAGAGAAGGGCAGCAAAGATGATCAGGGGTCTGGAAACAAAGCCCTATGAGGAGAGACTGAGAGAACAGGGCACGTTTAGCCCAGAGAAGAGAAGGGTAAGGGGAGACATGATAGCATTGTGGGTTTATTTAATTGCACTTAACTACAGCTCCCAGTAGCCCTTGCAAGTCCTGTGTGAATGTCCCACAGCTGGCCCCATTTATCTGAGCCAGGTGCTCAGCTTGGAGTGAGAAGACAATTAAGAGGCAGAGGAGAAGGAATAAATCCCCCTTCTGCAGGCCAAGCAAGCAGTGCATGGAGCTTGCTGCTCTCTGCTTTCATTTTTCTGAGGATGAGGGCTGTTTCCTTGATGTTCTCAGGTCAGTGACGCCTCCAGGTTTTTGAGGAGCTTTACAGAAGAAAAGCTGTGAGTATACATTCTTACTGCTGTATTACCAGCTTTTTCTCCTCCTCCTCCTCCTCCTCCTCCCTGTTATGACCTGCTTGCTCGGCAGTCAAAACAGTCGCTGAGTAAGAAGACAATGGTGTCTCTTGCTCCTCCTTCTCATCACCACCATTGTCTGGGCCAGAAGAAGCAGCAGGTGAATGAACAGGTTGAAAAGTTGAAGAGAAGAAGCTGGTCCAGAGAGATCTTCCCTGTGGGCCCCTGCTGGGGGTGGGCCTTCAGTTGGTATCTCACAATGCCTGCCCTTGATGCTGGCTCCATCTAAGGTCATGCTTTGTGGAAAGTGTTGCTTGAAGTGCTCCAGACAAAAAGGTACATCTATCCAGGGTCTAAGTTGGGGCTTCCAAATTAATTGGTATGTTAAGTCTGTCAGAGCAGAAACACTTTTCTGAGGAAGGGTTTTTTTTCTCTTGATGTTCTCAGGTCAGTGATGCCTCCAGGTTTTTGAGGAGCTTTACAGGAGAACCGGCTCCCTCTATGACAATTTCAAGTAGAGCTGATGAGAATTAAGAGAAAACTTGAAGTACATTTTGAGAACCATCAGGACAGCGTTATCTCACCTTAGGCGACACTACTAAAATCAAACTTGCTGATTAGCAATCTCATGCTAGGGCTTCTCTTTGACATTCTTGTGTTTAAGTATGGCAGTGGAAGGTTGTCCTGAAAATATGTAATGGTCTCCCCCTGTTGCCTCTCGACCTCTCTCTGTCTTGTTGAATTACCCTCGAAGAACCGTTCGGTAACCAGTATTAACAGAAATGTTTACAGCTCCCTCATTTTTAAAGATAAAGAGATAGAACATGGCACAGTGATGCCTCTTAAAGAGCACTGTAGAACCACCAAGATTGAATCATATTGGTTCATGCTTTGATTTTTTAGGAATTTTTAAAGGAAAGCTAACAAAAATGCTTACATCTGTGTACTTTTTATACATAAAGATATGAAACATGGTAAGGTGATAGCTCTTAAGGAGGGCTTTTGCCAAGTTGAATCAGCTCTATTCATGCCTTGAGTTTTTTGGATTTATTATTTTTCATTCCCCACTCCAGCCTTCTCCAAGCTGTTGCCCTCCAGATCTCCTCAATGGACCCCACCACCCACCCAACCACTGAAATAAAGAAGCCTCTTGTGCCTAACTCAGGTGTAGAAGCTTTCTCACTCACCATGCCAGCCAGCCATCCCAGCAGTACTTTCACATTGTGGAAATGTGGATGATTGACTTTTATGAGTCTGAGCAGAAACTTTCTTCCTCTCTCCCTCCCCACCCCTGGCAAGAATCGGCAACCAGTTTGTGCTTCCCACTCCCCCAAACTCTCGATTGGAGGAGAACATGGTCAGGGACAGTGCTGTGGCGATTCCTAATTGGTTAGTCACAGAAGTCAATATCAAAGCTACACCTTACCACACTCAGCATCTTCCAAAGTTGGAGATATTCAGTACTTACAAACATGCACACACACAGAGAGAGAAGGCGGTGGGGGGGGGGGAAAGGGAGAGAAAGAGATGGAGCAGGGTAATTCCAGACACCTTAGAAGCTCCGACTGGGCACATCTCCGCTGTGATATTAATCAATGGGTTTGGCAGCAGCTAGTCTCTGCTCTGGAAGATCGAATGCTCTGCAGCTGTTTGTGGTTACCAGATAATTCCTTCTGGAGTGCACACCCCAAAATGATAATGATGAATCCAGATTTACATATGCAAATGTATATTTTACTGCCAGGAGGAATCATTCCTTTTTCTGTTCTTTCTGATTTCCATTTCTTTTTCCCTAGGCCATAGGAGAGCACAACAATCTAAATGACCATCCTTCTAGTCGCCTATAGTCCAAGACTACTTTTGTGACGTGGCCCATGGAGCAACAAAGGTCAATTGACCAAACTTCAGAGGAAGGATCAGAAGAGACAGGAGAAGAACCCCATGAACCTCAGGCAAGAAGGATTTCAGTAATGGGTTAGCCGTTGAGATTCTGCCTGTCTAATCACCAAGACATTGAGCCAAAGGCTGGTTACTTGTAATATGGAATGATAGTGACTGCTGTGGCTGGTTCTAACCACTAGCTATAATCTGAGATTGGGCCACGTTGGGTGTGGGTGATTGGTCAGATGAATGGAGTGTGTGTTTCTGAATGTTTGAGTTGTGAGCGGGTGTGGAAAGAGTGTGGAAATTTCTGGTGTTGTAAAGATGTGCTTGGAAAACTTTTGACACTGCAATCCATGGACGTGGTACCTCCATTCCAGGGACTTGCAGCAGAAGGGGTTATAGCAGCAGGATGGGGTTTGGGCATCAGAGTAGAATGGGTTCGCACTTTTGCTTGCTGCGAAATCTCAACAAACCACAGATTTTTTCCTGCACCCACGTGTATAAAAGATGGATCACTACAGATCAATCAGATGGATTTTGTTATCACCCCCACCCATGCCCAAACTTCAGCTTGAGCACTATGGAAATTCTTGAACGTTCAAAAGCTTTCAAAGCTTGAGCTTTAATAGCCAAACAGTATGTTTCAGTGCCTTTGCCAGGAGCCTGAAGCCTTCAGGGAACTAGAACTACTAGTCAGGTCTGTGCCGCACAGCACGTAGGCAGAGAAACACAAAGGCAGGGATGAAAGGAATGCCTTGCGCTTTGCAAGTCAGGGATGGAGCTGGTGGACTTCATGTTCTGAAATTAAGGTGGGGGTAGGAAAAGAAGCGGCCCTAGGCAAAGGCATGTTTTAAAATGTGGGGGAAGAGGGAATGAGGTGGACTTGGGACTGATGGAAATGTTCTTCAGGGGCAATAGGTGTGAGGAAGCAAGGGCCAAAAGACCTCCATTGCATGGAAGGAAAGTAACCTTCATATATCTCCTGGAGGACTGACATCGCAGAAATCAAAGAACCATAAGCGTTGGCACTGGATGTGCTGGGTGTCCCCAGGAACAACCTAATGCCTTTGAGAACACTCCCACTTTAATGTGTCTTTAAGGAGGACGTGAAAGCGCCTTCCCGAATTCTGCCAGGCTCGCTAGTGGGGCTGTCATTAGCATGCGTGGAGGAAATATGCACTTTCTGAAGGCCTCTTTAATGCCCCAGTTGGAGAAGAGGAGAGGAGAGCGCACTTTCTGGGGCCTCCAGAAAGTGCCTAATTCACCCCACCATGCTAATGGCAGCCACCATTACTGTGGTGGTGGAGAATTATGTACTTTCTCAAGGCCAAGGAAAGTGTGACTTCTCACCCCATTGAAAGGGGACTTGGACAGGGCTCTATCCCCTCCCCTGCTCCAATCAGGGCCTTTAAGAGTGCACGCCCTATACAAAGAACAGTATGTTTTGAGCACTGACTACTAGCAGCCTTAGTGACATGGACTTTACAGTAGTATATATAGATATAATTAGCACATGCAGATTAGGCCCTATATCATCAGGCACAATCAACCTAACTTGGAAGGGCTCCTCTCTCTGGTTTCAGGGAGAATTTGAAGAGGGGGATGAGAGGTCTTCCATTTCAAGCCAGACTGGGTCTGATGTTGAGCAGAGTTTATGGCGGGCAGAAATGGAAGTGGAAGATGAAGATGGTGAGGCCAGACCATCAGGTAACGGGGAAATATTCCATTTTGTTCCTGGGTTCTGGATTGCTCTGAAACTCCCTTCTTGGCTAGATTCAACTCTAGCTGCAGCAGCATTCTCTGAAAATCGATCCCCAAGAGTTATCAGGTAAAGCTACCCAATTTGACGTCTATTGACCTTTTCTTAATACAGCAACTGAAATTGTACCTAATGTGAAAACTGCTAAGTCGATCTGTGATGCTGTAGTTTACTTACTTCTCTAACAGAGTAAAGGTGGATTATGGGGAGAATCTAGGACAAAAAGAGAAAAGCTTGTGGGATCATATGAAATCAGTTAGGAATCTAGATGAGAGAAGGAAGTGGATGATTATATTGTGTCCAGTTCTGGGCTCCACAATTCAAGAAGGATGCAGACAAGCTGGAGCATGTTCAGAGGAGACCAACCAGCATGATCAGGAATCTGGGAAAAAAATCCTATGAAGAGAGACTGAAAGAACTGGGCATGTTTAGCCTGGAGAAGAGAAGATTGAGGGGAGACATGATAGCACACTTCAAATACTTAAAAGGTTGTCACACAGAGGAGGGCCAGGATCTCTTCTCAATCCTCCCAGAGTGTAGGATGCGGAATAACAGACTCAAGTTAAAGGAAGCCAGATTCCAGATGGACATCAGGAAGAACTTCCTGACTGTTAGAGCAGTACGACAATGGAAGTTGCCTGGTAAGGTTGTGGGCTCTCCACACTAGAGGCCTTCAAGAGGCAGCTGGACAGCCATCTGTCAGGGATGCTCTAGGGTGGATTTCTGCATTGAGCAGGAGGTTGGACTCGATGGCCTTGTAGGCCCCTTCCAACTCTGCTATTTTAGTTTTCTTAATAAATACATGAAATTTGGGGACCTCGGCAACTTTCCGCCTTTTCTCTTTTCCATACTTTTGTACTAGCCACTGGTAAAAATTGCTTTTTTCTCCTCAATAATATCTTTCAAAGCAAAGAATATTATTTTTTTGTATGATTCCACAGAAGTGCCTGGAATTTGAAGATATAGCAACCCCTAAGGCTGTGACTGAATCTTCCACATTTCAGTCAGTTATATCCAGTGGCTTTTGTGTTAGCTATGCATAAAGTTTCTTTTTCTCAAAAACTAAAACAAAAGGAAAACACACACACCACACACCTGTCAAGCCTCACTGGGGATTAGAGTTCCTAATCAGAAGATGTTTAATGTGTCAATTGGGAAGTCACTATCCCTAATCTCTGTGTAGGTTTTTCTTTCTTTTTTCTCTCTTTTTTTGAAGTGCAAAATAAACTTTCTCCTCTAGTATTTTCCTTTTATCTGTCCTTAATCTGCCACTATTCAGCTTCAATGGATGGTCTTCTCATTAAGGAATGAAAAAAAAAAGGTTAATCCTTTCTTTTGCTGCAATACCCATTACCTGGGAGTCAGTCACACTGAACTCAGTGGAGCTTATTTATTGAACTGCTCCACTTTCTCCACTCCTTATCATTTTATAAACCTCCCCCCTTTTTTCTAAATTATACAGCCAAACATTGAAGCATTTTCTTATAAAGGAGTTGTTCCAGACCCCTGCTCATTTTGGCAGCAATGTCCCAAATTTGTAAAAGGAATAGTAAGATGAAGCATTTCAGAAATCCATTTAAGAAAGGCAAAGGCTATTAATGGCTTCTAGCCCTGATGGTTGTGTGCCATCACCAGTATTTGAGGAAATAAGCCTGTGTGGACCAATATATTTATTGCTTTCATATACCGTCCCATAGCCGAAGCTCTCTGGGAGGTTTACAAAAGTTAAAAACAGGAAACATTAAAAACAAATATACAAAGTTTAAAAACATAAAAAGCATGAAAACAACAGTATTCTTATAAAAACAGTTGCTGGGGAACATGGGCTGGAGGGTGCTGTTGCCCCATGTCCTGCTTCCTTGGTCCTTGGCCGATGGCTGGTTGGCCACTGTGTGAACAGAGTGCTAGACTAGATGGACCCTTGGTCTGATCCAGCAGGGCACTTCTGATGTTGTTATGTTCTTCTATAGCTTAGTGCATCATATTCTTGTTATGGACACTTGATGTCCACAAGGGCAAACACACAACAGGTAAAAACAAGACAGACTCTTACCACAGGTATAAAGTACCCCGTGTTTGTTTTTTTAATAACAAAGTTAAATAAAACGAACTGTCATTTTACAGGGAGTTAAATCATAGCCCCCAGAACTCCCAGTCAGCCACCACTAAGGTGGGCACTTTCAAGGCTGGCACAGTCCCTCTGGCAGTGGAGGAACCATGCATCACAGCATGAGTGGCAGAAGCTGGCAGAGGATAAGGGCAGGAGCAAGGAGGGCATCGTGCAAGCCTGGGGTGGGCAGGCTGGCTGGCAGAGAGGCAGCTATTATGCTATAAACCCATGGCATTGAAGTCTCCAAGCCCAATTAACCACTACAGAAGAAGGAGGAGATGTTCCCCTTAGCAGGCTGCTGCTACGAGACAACTGGGGGCATGTGGGTATTGTGTGTAGTGCTTTGTCCCACAGTATATATTGGACTGTGTATGGACTGCTTTGGCTACACGCTGTTTGCTTGTGCACACATGCCCACACACACAAGGTGAAAAGAAAAGCAGTTACAGAAACTAACAAAAAAGCCCAACGTATTTAAGCTATAGTGGGGATAAGGGAAGTAAAACCAACACAAACGCTACTAGCTCTAATAAGACTCACATGGAAGAACAAGCAGCAAACAAAGTACATCTTAATAATATTGAAGAAGGATTTTAGGGAAAGGGATGGATTGAAATGGAATTGAGAATGGCTGGGTAGTCAGTGAGGGATGAATAAACAAGTAAAGCTACACTAACAGGACAAAAGAGATTGCCTTCTCTGTGGTGGCCCCTCAGCTGTGGAACAATCTCTCTGACGAGGCCTGCCTGGTGCCGAAATTAATATTATTATCTTTTTGGTGCCAGGTCAAGACTATTCTCATCTCCCAGGAATACAATATGAAATGAGCCTGTGTCTGTTTTTTTAGGCTCATAATTTTTAAAGTTTTATAGTGGTTTTAAATATATGTGTATATTGTATGGTTTTTGTGGTTGTTATTTTTTGTATGTTGTTTTTAAGTGTCTTAATACTATGAAAATTGCCCTGAGAGTTTCCACTATGGAGTGATATACAAATGCAATCAATCAATGAATCAATCAATAGATTTGTCCAGATCTATACAAAGCCATTTGGATCAATTTGGACTGCTTCAGACCAAACTGGTTTGGGTTCGGATCCAGACCGGCTTAGGTCCAAAACAGCCTGCTTCGGTTTCAGAATTTGCAGTGGAGCAATGCAGAGCTTGAACATTTCCTGTTATTTATTCCATCAGATCCTGTGCAGGAGAGTGACAATGAGGGAGAAAAACCTAGGACATCAGCAGTAAGAGCGAGAGTTGAAGAGGTAAAAGAGGTCTTGTGCAATCAGGATGAATCCAGAAGGCAGAGGGGAAACCATTCACAGGAGAAGAAGGACGAATCCATTCCATCCTGCACTGGGCTCCACATTGAACAAGAACAACGGAAAGGAAGGAGACACAGAAAGCGCCTTGGTGCTCATTTAAGAATCCACACAGAGGAGGAAGACAGTCAAAGCTTAGAATCTGTGAAAAGCAGCTGTCTGAGCAAACCAACTTTAAAACCTCCAATGCTTGACAATAAGAGAAAAGCTCATAAATGCTTCAAGTGTGGAATGAGGTTCACATGGAGCTCGCAACTTACAAGACATCATCAAGAAATTCATTCTGGAGAGGAACGGTATACTTGTAGAGAATGCGGAAAGAGCTTCCAACAACAACAAAAACTCACAGCACATCAAAGACGCCATAAGAAAATCCTTAAGTGCTCATGGTGTGAAAAATGCTTCAAGGATAACACACACCTTACCAGACATGAAAGAATTCACACAGGAGAGAAACCCTTTAAATGCTCAACATGCGCAAAATGCTTCGGGGATAAAAAAGACCTTACCACACATGAAAGAATTCACACAGGAGAGAGACCCTTTAAATGCTCAAAATGTGGGAAATGCTTCAAGCAAAGAGGACACCTTACCGGACATGAAAGAATTCACACAGAAGAGAAACCCTTTCCATGCTCAATTTGTGGAAAATGCTTCAGGGACAACTCAAACCTTTCAAGGCATAAAAGAATTCACAAAGGGGAGAAACCCTTTAAGTGTGAGATATGTATGGAAAGCTTCAGTGATAGCTCCAGCTTTCAGAGACATCAACAAACCCATTCAGGAAAGAAACCATCTACATCTTGAGAATGTGGAAAGAGCTTCAACCAGAGAGCAACACTCATCAAACATCAGGGCTGCCACGCAAGAGAGAAACCCTATAAATGCAAAAATGTGGAAAGAGATATGCAGACCCCTCATCCTTTACTGGACATGAAAGAATTCACAAAGGAGAGAGATGTTAGCAATGTACTGTGTGCAGTGAAACATTCCGTTGTAGGAAGCCGCTTGTTAGACATCAAAGAATTCATACCCGGGTGACTCCCTAGAAATGTTCAGTGGGTGAGGAAATCTTCATTGGCCTACTAAACCTCGCAATACATTACAATGACTTCCATAAACTGCAGGGACCATACAAACACCCTAGTTCTATGATGTGCTTTTGTGGTGAATTGATCCGTCATGAACATGAGAATGCAGAAACTCTATCATGGCCTGAAACGTGGTCAAACGTTCAGTCTCTGCTCAAACTTCACATGAAAGAAGCCATTTCTTCTCCCATTTGATCCTCGCAGCATAAGTAGGTTTTAAGCCAGGGGGATCCTTAAGACAGGTCTTGATGTCCTGGAAGGTGATTTCATGAAGCCAGGCCTTCTGAGGGGATGTGATACATGGGACACCCTACCTCTGCTTCAGTGCTTCAATGGCTGTATTACTTCTATGTTTTCATGGGTTGTTTTTATTGCTTCATTGTATTTTATCATTTTAGGGAAATACAAGAAAAGGATATGTCACATGAATGCTCAGAGATCATTTCAGAGTTCAGAACTTTCTGGAGAGCAAAAAATGCACACATGGGAGATTCCTTACGTATGCTTATTATGTGGGAAAACAGTCACTTGTATAGCAAACCTTATGATACATCTAAGTGTCCATTTAGGGGAAGGGCCACACAAATGTTCACACTGTAGAAATTTTTTGGATAGCCAATCCAGCCTCCATGAATTTGGGAGTCCACATAGCAGGGAAATACCTTCACTTTTTGGAAGGTGGTAAAATGCAGTTTCAGCCCATATATTGTTTTCATCCACATTTGGGTGGATGCGATATGTGGAACTCCCTGTCTCACATTTAGTGACTGTATTAGACATTTTAATGGGATGTTTTTAATAGCTTAACAGAGAAACCTTATTTATGTGCTTCTCTGATGTTATTCATTGTATGTTTTATCTGGATTGTTTTAAGAGTGTAATCGTACTGTACCATTTTATGACAACTGCCTTTGGTAGAAGCTGGAGAAATAGAACTTCCCCCTCTGCCAGAGAAATGACAACCAAATTTTGCTCTTCCTTCTCTTATCTGAGGGCCTTTACAAGGCAGGAGCCATACTAAGAAATGCTCCAGTTGGGTTGAGGGGTCTTCAGATAAGTTGGCCAAGTTATAAATGTCTGAAAGGTCAATGTGGGGAATCCTGAATGCACCCTCAGGAGATATTAAGATGTGAAATGTTTCAAAGTCTTTTACAATTTCTCTCTTCTGGCAGTGAAATGGAAATCTGGTCCGGCAGCTGTGGCTGGTTTTTAGATGGCTTCTGTAACTTTCAATGTGTTGGAATACTAATAAAGTTCTGTGTGTGTTTTCTCTGTTTCGTAGTCTTGATTTCATTTGCCTCATTAAACAAGAATGGTCCAAGGTTGGATGTTCAGACTGCCATTTTGTACAGAGCTCCAACCCTTTAGCCACAGGGAAGATGGGGGAATTTTATCCTGGGGGGAAAATGGTTGGCTGCATTTTCAATGTACTGAAGCCAAGGGTAATTTCTTAATTCATAACACTTCTTTTATTGAGTGATGCTGTCATACTCTGTTCAATCAAGGGCAAACTGGAAAATATTGTCCCCTCCTTCTTTTAGGTTCTTTCCACTAGTCTTTGTGATTTGAAAGTGAAGCAACTGCAAGAAAGATGGACCACTGAAGGGTTCACTTCCTACTCCTCTGATGGCATCCAAGTGCTCCTGCCTGCAGTTCCTCTGGACTTCCAATTGGGGCAGGATGGAGAGGGGCTGTTTATCCAGGAACCTTCATTTCTCTGTCTTCCTCCATGAAACCAGTATTTATAAAACAAAAACAAAGAGAAACCCTGGGTCTCCTGCAACAAGTTTTAGATAAGCATTGGGGGTGTTAACTGTAGATGTAGGGTAGGGATCTTAACAAGGAAATAAACTATAATGGTTCAAAGAAAGAAAAAATACAAAACTTTACTGGACAAGTATTTATTATTGGGAAAGGAGTTTTACATCTGGACAAAATCAACATGGATACTCACTCTTCAAAATTAACTCAGTTAAAAGCATACAGTTAGCCTACCAACACTGTGCCCTCATTCTCTCCAAGTTTGTTCCCAGGAAGAACTTTTCCCAAGGCGCCCAAGGTAGCACATGTGATCTCCCTCCTCTATTTTATTGTCACAAGAACCCTGTGATGCAGGTCAGGCTGAGAGTCAGTGACTTGGCCCAAGTCACCCAGTGAGCTTCATAGTCAAGTAGGCACTTGAACCTGGATCTTCTCATTTTCACAAATCCTCTAACCATTACACCGTAATGGCTTGTGAATTTATTTATTTATTTTATTTATTACATTTTTATACCGCCCAATAGCCGAAGCTCTCTGGGTGGTTCACCAAAAAATTTGCATTCCATTTGAATGCAAATGGAACCTCCATGTTCAGGGATCATATATCTCTAAGCACAAGGAACTGGGAGCAACCAACGGTGGTGATGGCGTTGGTAGTGGGGAGGACTCATGCTTTCCTTTCAGGCTTTTGAGAGGCACATGATGCTATTTTCGGCTGTATTAATAGAAGTATAGCTGCCAAATTGTGTGAGGTCCTTGTTCCCCTCTGTTCAGCACTGGTTTGGCCTCATGTTGAGTATTGCGTCCAGTTGAGGGCTCCACATTTCAAGAAGGATGCAGACAAACTGGAGGGGGTTCAGAGAAGGGCAGCAAGGATGATCAGGGTCTGGAAACAAAGCCCTATGAGAGACTGAAAGAACAGGGCATGCTTAGCCTAGAGAAGAGAAGATTGAGGGGAGACATGATAGCATTGAGGGGTTATTTAATTGCACTTAACTCCAGTTCCCAACAGCCCTTGCAAATCCCATGTGAATGTCCCACAGCTGGCCCTATCTATCTGAGCCAGGTGCTCAGCTTGGAGAAGGCAATTAAGAGGCAGAGGGGAAGGAATAAATCCCCCTTCTGCAGGCCAAGCTAGCAGAGCAGGGACTTTGCTTCTCTCTACATTCACTTTTCTGAGGATGAGGGCTCTTTCCTTGATGTTCTCAGGCCAGTGATGCCTCCAGGTTTTTGAGGAACTTTACAGAAGAACCCTCCTCTTGTGAGTCTACGTTCTTACTGCTGTATTACCAGCTGTGTTTTCTCCTCCTCCTCTCTGTTATGACCTGCTTGCTTGGCAGTCAAGTGAGTCAACAAGCAATAAGACAACGGCGTCTCCTGCTCCTCCTTCTCACCACCACCATTGTCTTGGCCAGAAGGAGAAGCAGGTAAATGAACAGGTTGAAATGGTGAAGAGGAGAAGCCTTTCCCGGGAGATCTTCCCTGTGGGCCCCTGCTGGGGCTGGGCCTTCAGTTGGTATCTCACAATGCCTGCCCTTGATGCTGGCTCCATCTAAGGTCATGCTTTGTGGAAAGTGCTGCTTGAAGTGCACCAGTCAAAAAGGAATGTCTATCCGGGGTCTACTTTGGGGATTCCAAATTGATTGCTATGTTAAGTCTGTCAGAGGAGAAACACTTTTCTGGGGATGGGGGTTGTTTTCTTGATGTTCTAAGGTCAGTGATGCCTCCCGGGTTTTTGAGGAGCTTTATAGAAGAACAGGCTCCCTCTGTGAGTCTGCGTTCTTATTGCTTGTGTCACCAGCAGATCTTTCTTCTCCTCCTTTCCTCCTTATTACAAACTCTTGCTTGGTTGGCAGGCAGAGAGTCAGTGGGCGAGGAGGACGGAGCGTCTCCTGCTCCTTCTTCTCACTGCCATGTCATCACAGCCAGAATGAGAGGCAGATGAATGAGCACGTTGCCACAGGGAAGAGGAGGATCAGGTCCAGGGAGTCTCTTGCCAGTAGGCATCTGGTCTCAGTGGGCCCTTGCCTGGTGTTTGACCATGCCTCCCCTTGACACTGTCCCTTTCTAAGGTCATGCTTTGTGGAAGTGTCTGCTTGGCGTCATCCAAACAGAATCATAAAATCATACAATAGTAGAGTTGGAAGTGGCCTATAAGGCCATCAAGTCTTACCCTCTCCTCAATGCAGTAACCCACCCTAAAGCATCCCTGACAGATGGTTGTCCAGCTGCCTTTTGAAGGCCTCTAGTGTGGGAGAGCCCACAACCTCCCTAGGTAACTGATTCCATTGCCGTACTGCTCTAACAATCAGGATGTTTTTTCCTGATGTCCAGCTGGAATCTGGCTTCCTGTAAGTTGAGCCCATTATTCTGTGTATCCAGGCTGTCGGTTGGGGTTTCCAAATGAATTGGTGTGTTAAATCTGGCAGAGTAAAATGAGCAAAGTTTTGCCAACCTAAAGGTTTAAACTTGCTTCTAGATTCAGTATGGGTGGGGGAGGTGGGAGGTATTAGAGTATGTTAATCTCTTACTGACATGCTATATTAAAAGGTTGTCACACAGAGGAGAGCCAGGATCTTTTCTCAATCCTCCCAGAGTGCAGGACACAGAATAATGGGCTCAAGTTAAAGGAAGCCAGATTCCAGCTGGACATCAGGAAAAACTTCCTGACTGTTAGAGCAGTACGACAATGGAATCACTTTCCTAGGGAGGTTGTGGGCTCTCCCACACTACAGGCCTTCAAGAGGCAGCTGGACAACCACGGATGTCCGGACAACCAGGGATGGCAGCTGGACAAGTCAGGGATGCTTTAGGGTGGATTCCTGCATTGAGCAGGGGTTTGGACTCGATGGCCTTGTAGGCCCCTTCCAACTCTGCTATTCTATGATTCTATGAACATGTCTCAACAGATGCTTGAATTGTTGTCAGCACTTGGCAGCTTTTCATGTGCACAGTCTAAAGAAATGAAGAATATGAGGCTAAATGGCTGTGGAATCAAAAAGACAGACCATGACAATTTCAAGTAGAGTTTATGAAAATTAAGAGAAAACTTGAAGTACATTTTGAGAACCATCAGGACAGCATTATCTCACCTTAGGCCACACTGCTAAAATCAAACTTGCAGATTAGCAATTTCATGCTAGGGCTTCTCTTTCTGCTATAACTATGCTTATTACAATAAAATCATATCGTTAGTAAAAATATTTTTAATCTTATAACAAATACATACATTTAAAATTTAAACAGAATGGTCCACATACAACAAACATCAAACAAAAACCCAAAATGCATTTCAACCATAAAAGGTCTTCATCAGTGGGAAGAAAATGATATGTGGATTTTTAAAATTTATTATACAAATGTTTAAAACAACTTTTTGTACCCCAGATATAGGGAGTTCCTATAGGACCCAAAGTTGACTCCTTTGCAAAATTGGAAAAATATAAAAGGTTAAATTTATCTTGGTTTGGAAGAATAGCATTAATAAAAATGAAGATTTTAGCAAAGATTATTTTTGTGTTCAGGATGCTACCAATAAAAATTTCAGAATTAGAGCTAAAAAGTTGGCAAAGGATTATAAATAATTATTGTAATGGTGATAAGAAAGCGAGGGTAAATAAAAGTAAATGGTATTTGAGCCAAAAAAAGGGAGGATTGGGTCTCCCGAATATTAAATTATATTATGTAGCTAATAGATTAAGATATATAGTGGAGGCAATTACAGGATTAGGGGAATTAGATTGGATGGAAGAAAAAATTACGAGTAATATAGAGACTAAGTTGGACGACACACGACAGGGAAAAACAAGCGACAGACTTTTGCCTCTGGTACAAGGTACCCTGTGTTTCTTTTTAAATAAAAATTAAATATAACTAAGGGTCATTTTACAGGGAGCTAAGTCATAGCCACCAGCACTACCAGTCAGCCACCACTAAAGTGGGCACTTTCAAGGCTGGCACAGTCCCTCTGGCAGTGGAGGAACCGTGCATCGCAGCATGGGTGGCAGAATCTGGCAGAGGAGGAGGGCAGCAGCAAGGAGGGCATCGTGCAAGCCTGGGATTGGCAGGCTGGCAGGCAGAGAGGCAGCTATTATGCTATAAGCCTGTGGCATTGAAGTCTCCAAACCCAATTGACCACTACAGAAGAAGGAGGTAGTGTTCCCCTAAGCAGGCTGCTGCTGCTGCAACCAGAGAATTGGAGGCATGTGGGTATTGTGTGTAGTGTTTTGTCCCACAATATGTATTGAACTGCTTTGGCCACACGCTGTTTGCTTGTGCACACACGCCCACACATATAAGGTCAAAAGAAAAGCAGGTACAGAAACAAATAAAAAAAGCCCAACCCATTCAAGCTATAGTTGGGATAAGAGAAGTAAAACAAACACAAATACCACTAGCTCTAATAAGACCCACACGAAAGAACAAACAGCAAACAAAGTACATCTTAGTAATATTGAAGAAGAATTTTAGGGAAAGGGATGGCTTGAAATGGAATTTGGAATGGCTGGGTAATTACTGAGGGATGAATAAACAAGTAAAGCTGCACTATCACAATAAGAGAGAGGGCCTTCTCTGGGGTGGCACCCCAGCTGTGGAACAATCTCCCTGACGAAGCCTGCCTGGTTGCAAAAATATTATCTTTCTGGAGCCAGGTCAAGACTTCTCTCCTCCCAGGAATTTAGCGATATGAAATGAGCCTGGGTCTGGTTTTTTTAAACGCATAACTTTTTGAAGTTATTATAGTGGTTGTAAATGTGGTTTTAAATATATGTGTATACTGTATGTTTTTGTGGTTGTTAATTTTTGTATGTTATTTTTTAGTGTCTTAATATTATGAAAATTGCCCAGAGAGCTTCGGCTATGGGGCGGTATACAAATGCAATAAATAAATAGATTTGTCCAGAACTGTACAAAGCAATTTGGATCAATTTGGACTGCTTCAGACCAATCTGGTTGGGATTCGGATCCTGACCTGCTTCAGTCCGAATCAGCCTGCTTCAGTTTCAAAATTGGGAATATAGCAATGCACATATTTAACATTTCCTGTTATTTATTCCATCAGATGCTGGGCAGGAGAGTGAGAATGAGGGAGAAAAACATAGGACATCAGCAGGAAGAGCTAGAGTTGAAGAGGTAAAAGTGGTCTTGAGCAATCAGGATGGATCCAGAAGGCAGAGGGGAAAACATACACAGGAGAAGGATGAATCCATTCCATCCTGCACTGGGCTCCACATTGAACAAGAACAACAGACAGGAAAGAGACACAGAAAGCACCTTGGTGCTAATTTGAGAATCCACAGAGAGAAGGAACCCAGTCAAAGCTCAGAGACTGTGAAAAGTGGCTGTCTGAGCAAACCAACTGTGAAATGTCAAATGCTTAACACAAAGGGGGGAAGTGATGAATGCTTGAAATGTGGAATGAGGTTCACTTGGACCTCGCAACTAACAAGACATCTTCGAGAAATTCATTCTGAAGAAGAACTGTATATTTGTACAAAATGTGGAAAGAGCTTCAGACAAGAACAACATCTCATTTCACATCAAGGATGCCATAAGAAATCCTTTAAGTGCTCATGGTGTGAAAAATGCTTCAGGGATAACACACACCTTACCAGTCATGAGAGAATTCACACAGGAGAGAAACCCTTTAAATGCTCGACATGTGGAAAATGCTTCAAGGATAGCTCAGGCCTTACCATTCATAAAAGAATTCACACAGGAGAAAAACGCTTTAAATGCTCGACATGTGGAAAATACTTTAAGGATAGCTCAGGCCTTACCATTCATAAAAGAATTCACACAGGAGAAAAACCCTTTAAATGCTCAACATGTGGAAAATGCTTCAAGGATAGCTCAGGCCTTACCATTCATAAAAGAATTCACACAGGAGAGAAACCCTTTAAATGCTCAACATGTGGAAAATGCTTCACGGATAGCTCAGGCCTTACCAAGCATAGAAGAATTCACACAGGAGAGAAACCCTTTAAATGCTCAACATGTGGAAAATGCTTCATGGATTGCTCAGGCCTTACCAAGCATAAAAGAATTCATACAGAAGAGAAACCCTTTAAATGCTTGACATGTGGAAAATGCTTCAAGGATAGCTCAGGCCTTACCAATCATAAAAGAATTCACACAGGAGAGAAACCCTTTAAATGCTCGACATGTGGAAAATGTTTCGGGGATAGCTCAGTCCTTACCAAACATGAAAAAATGCACACAAGGGAGCAACCCTTTCAATGCTCGATATGTGGGAAATACTTTGGAGAGAACTCCAACCTGACAATGCATAAAAGAATTCAAGAAGGGGAGAAACCCTTTAAGTGTAAGGAATGTGGAGAAAGCGTCAGTGATGGATCCAAATTTAAGGAACATCAGCAAATTTATTCAGGAAAGAAACCATCTACATGTTGAGAATGTGGAAAGAGCTTCAACCAGAGCGCAGCCCTCATCAAGCATCAATGGAGCCATACAGGAGAGAAACCCTATAAATGCAAAGAATGTGGAAAGAGATATGTAAACCAGTCATCCTTTACTGGACATGAAGGAATTCACAAAGGAAACGGACGTCAGCAATGTTCTGTGTGCAGAGAAACATTCTGTTGCAGGGAACCGCTTGTTAGACATCAAAGAATTCATACATGGGTGACTCCCTAGAAATGTTCAGTATGTGAGGAAATGTTTACCTGCCTACTAAACCTCGCAATACATTACAATGACATTGATGAACTGCAGGTACCGTACAAACCCCCTCATTCTGTGGTGTGTTTTGATGGTGAATTGATGCCTCATGAACATGAGAATGCAGAAACTCCATCAAGGCCTGAAATGTGGTCAAAAGTTCAGTCTCTGCTCACACTTCACATTAAAGAAGCCACGTCTTCTCCCATTTGATCCTCGCAGCATAAATAGGTTTTCAGCCAGGGGGATCCTTAAGTCAGGTCTTGATGTCCTGGAAGGTTTTTTAATGTAGCCAGGCATTTTGAGGGGAGTGATACTTGGGACAGCCTACCTCAGCTTCAGTGGTTCAATGGCTGTATTACTTCTATGTTTTCTTGGGTTGTTTTTATTTCTTCGTCGTATTTTATCATTTTAGGAAAATACCAGAAAAGGATATGTCACATGAATGCTCAGAGATCATTTCAGAGTTCAGAACTTTCTGGAGAGCAAAGAATGCACACATGAGAGATTCCCTACATATGTTTATTATGTGGGGAAACATTCACTTGTATTGCTAACCTTACAATACATCTAAGTGTCCATTTAGGGGAAGGGCCACACAAATGTTCACACTGTAGACATTTTTTGGATAGCCAATCCAGCCTCCTTGAATTTGGGACTCCACATAGCAGGGAAATACCTTCACTGTTTGGAAGGTGGTAAAATGCAGTTTCAGCCCATATATTATTTTTCATCAAAGGATCCACATTTGGGGGGATGCAATATGTGGAACTCCCTGCCTCGCGTTCTGTGACTGTATTAGTGGGATGGTTTTAATAGCTTTTAATAACCCTATTTATGTGGTTCTCTGATGTTATTCATTGTAAGTTTTATCTGGATGGTTTTAGGAGCGTAATTGTACTGTACATTTT
Source organism: Elgaria multicarinata webbii (assembly GCF_023053635.1). Taxonomy (NCBI): domain Eukaryota; kingdom Metazoa; phylum Chordata; class Lepidosauria; order Squamata; family Anguidae; genus Elgaria; species Elgaria multicarinata. The sequence continues at coordinate 161,594,030 of NC_086173.1, forward strand.
AGGATAAGTGCCTTTGGGAGAAGCTGGAGCAATAGAACTTTCCCCCTCTGCCAGAGAAATGACAACCAAATTTTGCTCTTTCTTGTCTTATGTGAGGGCATTTCCAAGGCAGGAGCCATACTAAGAAATGCCCAGGCTGGGTTGAGGGTCCTTCGGATTATTTGAGCGAGTTATAAATGTCTGAAAGGTCAATGTGGGGAATCCTGAATAAAACATTTCAAAGTCATCTGCAGTTTCTCCCTTCTGGCACTGGAATGGAAATCTGGTCCGGCAGCTGTGGCTGCTTTTTAGATGGCTTCTGTTAACTTCCAATGTGTTTGAATAAAGTTCTGTGTGTGTTTTCTCTGTTTTGTAGTCTTGATTCTATTTGGCCTCCTTAAACAAGAACAGCCTCAGGTTGGACGTTTAGGCATGCCATTTTCTACAGTGTTCCGAGTCTCTTAACCACAGTGACCATGGTGGGACTTCATTCTGGAGAAAGGTCACTTGGACAGCATTTTGAGGGCATTGAAGCCAGGGGTCAGTGAGCACCTTCCCAACTTGGAATGAGTGATGTCGGGGACTGACAACTGATGCAAAAAAAAAAAAAAAAAGGCAAAGTGAAGGGAGCGGGGGGGGGGGGGCGCGCGGAAATATATGCCTTTTAATATGTTAAAAGAGCTCCAATGCATTTGGACCCTTAGGTCCTTCCTTAGGGTAATTTGTTACAATATAAAGGATATTGTCTGTTCCATAATCTCCAATTTCCTATGCTATAGAGTGAGGAGGTCATGTTCTGTGCAGGTAAGGGGGAACAGGCAAAATATTGTCCCCTCTCTCCTTCTTGTTCTTTCCACCTGTTGGCTACTGTAAAGAAGGCAAACTCCATGTTAGGCATTATAAGAAAAGGAATTGAGAATAAAACGGCCAGTATCACACTGCCCTTATACAAATCTGTGGTGCGACCACACTTAGAATACTGTGTACTGTTCTGGGGGAGTTCTACACTGGTATATATAACGTTGTTTTTGTCAGTAAATGTAATATGTTATACTGATTTGGAACCTCTCTGGGCACACGTAGGTATTAAGACGTTTCTTACCGTTTTCCTCTCCGGTAGGAATGCAGCACTCTGGGCCATACAATGTACATTGTAACTTTTTTTTCCAATTCCCCATCTGCTTATTGTTCCATTTCCTTTTTTCTTCCATTGTCCCTCCTCCTCTGAGAGAAATGGTGAAGGGTGGTGGTGGAAAGATTTCTCCTCTTTGTCAGCCTACAGGCAGGTTGAGGGGATTTACTTTACTCAAAAGTAAATCCCATTGAATTCAACTGCTAACGTGACCTGCTGTCCCTCGGTCTGTGCTTGGAGGGGAGAGAAACGGAGAGAAGGGGGGCCTTGAAAGATTTCCCCTCTTTCTGCACCCTTTTCCTAAGCACAGACCAAGGGGCAGCATGTCATGTTAGCAGTTGAAATCAATGGGATTTACTTTTGAGTAAAGTAAATCCACTAACCCTGCCTGGAGTCTCCCTCCCTGCTTGCTTGCATCTTCAACTTCACAAGCGACAGGTGTGCTGGTTCCCTTACTCAAAAGTAAATCCCATTGATTTCAACTGCTAACATCACATGCTGGCTTACCTTTGAGGAAAGCCCATTGAATAGAGAGAGTCTTACTTCTGAGTAAACTTATATAGAACAATGCCCATAGACATGCAGATCATGGAAGGGGGGAGGGAGGTTGTGGCTGCAAAGAAGAACATGGGACAAGAAACACGCCTCCAGGAAGGTGATTGGTTAAGGAAAAGCATATGAAAAAGAAGAAGGAAGGTTTCTTACAATGCAATCGGCCGCATAAGAGAAAATACAATGACTTATACAGATAAGATCAGAAAATAGAACAACAGAAAGGGTAAGCGATACAACGTTACAAGGCAAGTGTCATGTGGTGAGATAAAACTCAATACACAATAAAAAATGTTTATATGCGGTATATCCAGCTTAGTGTAGATCAGCTCCTGGTCACCATTATTATTATTATTTATTTATTTATATAGCACCATCCGTGTACATGGTGCTGTACAGAGTAAAACAATAAAATAGCAAAACCCTGCCACATAGGCTTACATTCTAATAGAATTATAATAAAACAATAAGAAGGGGAAGAGAATGCACCAAACAGGCACACGGTAGAGTAAAACTAACAGTATAAAAGTCAGATCAAAATCAAGTTCTAAAAGCTTTAGAAAAAAGAAAAGCTTTTAGCTGAGCTTTAAAAACTGTGATTGAACTTGTAGTTCACAAATGTTCTGGAAGAGCGTTCCAGGCATAAGGGGCAGCAGAAGAAAATGAATGAAGCCAAGCAAGGGAAGTAGAGACTCTTGGGCAGGTAAGAAACATGGCATCAGAGGAGCGAAGAGCATGAGCGGGGCAATAGTGTGAGATGAGAGAGGAAAGATAGGAAGGAGCTAGAGTGTGAAAAGCCTTGTAGGTCAACAGGAGAAGTTTATATTGGACTCTGAGGTGAATTGGAAGCCAATGAAGAGATTTCAGAAGTGGAGTAACATGATCAGAGCAGTGAGCCAAGAAGATGATCTCAGCAGCAGAGTGGTGAACAGAAACCAACGGATTGATGTGAGAAGAAGGAAGGCCAGTGAGAAGAAGGTTACAGTAGTCCAACCGAGAAATAACCAATGCATGAACAAGAGTCTTGGCAGAAGAGACACACCTTAAAAAGGATATTATAGAGCTGGAAAAAGTGCAAAAAGGGGCAACTAAAATGATGACGGGGTTGGAGCTTCTCCCCTATGAGGGAAGGATACATCAGCTGGGATTGTTTAGCTTAGAGAGACATGATAGAGGTGTACAAAATTATGCATGTTATGGAGAATGTGGAGAGGGAGACATTTTTTGGGTCATCCCATGAAGCTGATTGGTGGGAGATCCAGGACAAAAAAAAGGAAGGACTTCTTCACACAGCACAGAGAAAAACTATGGAACTCACTACCACAAGATGTTGTGATGGCCACCGATTTGGATGGCTTTGAAAGGGGGTTGGATCAATTCCTGGAGGAGAAGGCTATCAATGGCTACCAGCCCGGATGGTTGTGTGCTACGTCCAGTATTTGAGGCAGTAAACCTGCGTGCACCAGTTGCTGGGGAACATGGGTGGGAGGGTGCTGTTGCACCCTGTCCTGCTTGTTCATCTCTGGCCGACGGCTGGTTGGCCACTGTGTGAACAGAGTGCTGGACTAGATGGACCCTTGGTCTGATCCAGCAGGGCCCTTCTGATGTTCTTAAGTCTTTCACCTTATCTACATGAAGCATTTAACCCAAAACTTTAACATGGCTTCTGCATCCAGGATTGAGAACAGTTCTTAATTCCAACTACTACTTTTACATGATTTTTTTTTTTAAGTTGGGGGGGAGGATTTTCTTTCTCTGCCTTTCTTTATGTTCCACTAGGTGGCACTGTGGCATAACAGGATTGTGCAATTACACAAGATTTCTATGGCGTTCTACAACCCATTTAAGGGGAAGGGGAGACACCACACTTGCCTTGTTAATAAAAAAAAAACCTGGGATAATAGTCAGAAAGCATGGGAGAGGCCCTAGAGGTTAACAATGTCCTCTGCAGGACCCCAAACTACCACAAGTGAACAGGAATGAGTTCAGCATAGAAGCCTCATGTGGGAAGGCTCTTTTTCTCTGACTGTCTCCACCAGAGCTTGATTAAAAAAACTCTCTGGCTCTCAGGTGTCTCTTGTAGGGAATTGGGGGATTGGCAAGTAGATAAGAATTGTTCGTAGACACATAAGTCAGTGGAGGAGTGATTCACCTATGTGGTTTAGTCAGAACTAGTCAGAGTTCTATAGGGGCTATCCAAAGTCCTGAACCCTGTCCCTAAAATGGGTTCAGCAACTTGGGTAGCTGATTTAGAGTTCTGACAATGGTCAAAACAAAGAAATAGAAAACTTTACTGGACAAGTGTTGTTGTTTTTAATGGGAAAGGAGAACAGAATCAATACACATATACTCACTCCTCAAAACTGTAAGAGGCATCAAGTAAATGGTGTGTCATTTACAAAGCTGTGTGTCATGACCTCCTTCCTGTATGCAGAGAAATAGTGGGACCGGTGCAAAGGGAGTTTGTTCCAGAGATTGGGAGCGATGCAGGAGAAAGCCCTTGTGCTACATGGACCTCTGTCTGACCCACCTTAATGTTTTCATCATCTTCAAAAATCCTTATTTGAAGGAAATCGATGGAAACTGAGCAACACAATGAACAGACATGGAAAAGGCTGGAAAGGATGTCCTCAGACTCAGGTGTTTTAGATCACACTTCCCCCCACCTGTGTGCATTTTTTCTTGCACTGGACTCCATTTCCCAGTAGCCCTTGCAAATCCCTTATGCATGTCCCACACCTGGCTGCATTTAACTGACCCAGGTGCTCAGCTTGGAGTGAGAAGACGAGTAAGAGGCAGGAGGGAAGGAATAAATCCCTGTCCTGCAGGCCAAGCAAGCAGTGCAGGGAACTTGCTGCTCTCTGCATCCCCATTTCTGTGTGCTGGAGGGTGTTTTCCTCACGTTCTATTGCCAGTGATGCCTCCAGTTTTTTGAGGAGCTTTACAGAAGAAACCCCTTCCCTGTGTGAGTCTATGTTCCTACTGGCATTGTCACCAGCAGTTCTTTCTCCTCCACCATTTCCTCTTCATTACAAACACTTGCTTGGTTGGCAGGCAGGGGTAAGTGGGCAAGATGGCCATGGCATCTCCTCCTCCTCCTCCTCCTCACCACCACCATTGTCCTGGCCAGAGCAAGAGGCAGGTTGAAGAGGAGGAGCAGGTCCAGGGGGCTCTTGCCATTGGTCCCCTGTTGGGGGTGGGCCCGTGGCTGGTACTAGACCATGCCTCCCATTGACGGCAGCCCTGTCTAAGGTCATGCTTTGTGGAAATTGCTGCTTGTAGTCCTCCAAACAGAATGGAAAATGTAACCAGGGTCTCTGTTGGGGGACCCTGTTGTACTAAATTTGTCAGAGCAAAATGAACAAAGTATGCCAACCTAAAGGTTTAAACTTGCTTCTAGATTCAGTATGGGTGGGGGAGAGGGAGGGGGAGGGGGATTAGAGTATGTTTATCTCTTCCTGCCATGCTATATGAACATGCTTCAACAAATGCATGGATCATTATCAGGACTTAGCTGCTTTTCAGATGCCCAGTCTAAAGAAATGGAAAAATATGAGGCTGAATAGCTATGAAAGCCAAAAGGACAGTTTGTGACAATTTCAAGTAGAGCATATCGGAATTAAAAGAAAACTGACAATTGCAGTATATTTTGAGAACGACCAGGACACCGTTATCATTCTTTAAACCACAGTGCAAAAATCAAACTTACTGATTGGCAATGTCATGCTAGGGCTTCTCTTTGACATTCCTGTGTTGAAGTACGGCTTTTTGTAAGTGGAGGAACGTCCTGAAAATATGGAATGGTCTCCGCCTGGATTCCAGATGTTGCCATTTCTGATGCAATATTTGGGCCCATGTCTTCCTTTGCAGCAGGGTATTGCTGGTGTTTGATAGCATAGAAATGAGCAGGTGAATGCAGCAGGAGGTGTTTGGTTGTGCAATCATTTTGCCAGAGTGGATTGAGGGATGACATTGGCTTTGAGATTTGTAGCAGGATCTCATCTCTATGCCCTTCGGTCTCTCTTCTTTGTTCTGCTGTTCTGGGTAAAGAGCTGTTTGAGTTTTGGGAGGTGTCTATAAGCAAGGATGGATCTACTATCCAAGACCTAATCAGAATAAGTAAATATGTATTAACAAAACAATAGCGATGCTGGAAATAATTAATTGGAGAGGAACAGGACTGTGGAAGCTGTGCTGAGATCCAAGCATGAAGGAGAAGTATGAATGGGATGATGATGATGATGATGAATTCCGATTTACATGTGCAACTTATTTGTTTTACTTCAAGGAAGGATCGTTCCTATTGATTTCAATTTCCATCTCTTTTACCCTAGGCTGTAGTTCAGACACCAATCTAAATGACCATCCTTCTAGTAATCTATAGTGCAAGACTATTTTTGTGAAGTGACCCATGGAGCACCGAAAGTCCACAGGCAAAAGATCAGAGGAAAGATCAGAAGGGGCAGAAGAAGAGCCCAATGAAACTCAGGCAAGAATGATTTCAGTAATGGATTATCACTTGAGATTTCGTAGGTGGCATTGTTACCAATTGAGCCAATGGCTGTTTTTTTGTGGAATGTGGAATGATAGTGACCAGTGTGGCCGGTTCTAACGCCAACTATAATCTGAGATTGGGCCAGGTTGGGTGTGGGTAATTGGTTGGATGAATGGAGTGTGTGAGTTTCTGAATGGTTGAGGTCAAAGCTTGAGCTTTAATAGCGAGTTGAGCCTGCTCTCGAACCTGACATTTAGGTGGCAGGGATGGTGGTGGAGTTGGTGGACAACAATCTAAACCAGCAGTAGTGGTGGAGTAGGTGACCCAAGGAAAAGCCAGGTTTTAAAATGTGGGTGAAGAGGCAACGAGGTGGACTTGGGCCTGACGAGAATGTCGCTCACTGGCAATAGGTGTGAGGAAACAAGCACCCAAAGTCCTCCATTGCATTGATGGAAAGTAACCTCCACACAGCTTCTGCAGGACTGACATAGCAGGAATCAAAGAACCATAGGTGTGCACACATGGTGTGCCAGGTGTGCCCAGGAACACCCTAATGTCCTTGGGTATGCCTGCAATTTCCAGCACATTGAAGGAGGAAGCAAATACGCTTTCCAGAGCCTCCTGAAAGTGTGGAACTCCCCCGGGCTCGCTAATGGTGGCCACCATTACCATGCCAGGGGGGATTTTCTGGTTGCCCCTTTAATGCCCTGATTAGAGCTGAGGAGGAGATAGCTCGCTTTTTGGGGCCTCCAGAAAGTGTGTAATTTCTCACCACCACCATACCAATGGCAGCCACCTTTAGTGTACAGGGGTAGAATTACACACTTCCTTGAAGCCCTGGAAAGCGTGATTTCTTGCTCCCGTGGGTGGGGGGGAAAGAAAGCATGTTTTCCCCTCTTCTGCTCTTATCTGGGACTTTAAGGGTGCGCCCTGTAAAGAAATGTGCTGTGCATGCCTATGCAAAGAACAGTATGTTTTGTGCTCTTGACTAGGGGTGTGCACGGACCCCCCGCTCCGCTTCACTTGCAGATCTGCCATTTTTCGGATTGGGCCGCTCCACCCCGCCCCCGCTCCGCCCACTTCCGCTCCGCTCCGCTCGGAGCTCCGGATCCGGATCCGGAGCTCCGTTTTTGCCCCCCATAGGGTTGCATTGAAAGCTAAAAAAGTATACAACTTTTTTTCTGTTTAAGTTAGAAACCTCATGTTTGGCACCATGACACCTCATGGGGGTATACACACGCACGCCAAGTTTCAAAGCAATCCCATCATCCCCTGATTTTTGGGGAATTTTTGAAAATCGGGCACCCCCTTCAGACCCCTTGGGATAGCTCCGTCAATTTGCATGTTAGAAACCTCAAACTTGGCACCATGAAAGCTTATCCATGTGTCCACATGGACGCCCAGACTCAAAGCAATCCCATCATCCCCTGATTTTTGGCGCGGCTCTAACCTCTAACGCACCACCCATAACCCTAATTCACACCCCTTTCGATAGCTCCGTCAATTTGCACGTTAGAAACCTCAAACTTGGCAACATGATAGCTTATCCACGTGTCCACATGGACGCCAAGTTTCAAGCAAATCCCATCATCCCCTGATTTTTGGGGATTTTTTGAAAATCGGGCACCTCATTCACACCCCTTGGGATAGCTCCGTCAATTTGCATGTTAGAAACCTCAAACTCAGCACCACGAAAGCTTCTCCATGTGTCCACATGGACGCCCAGACTCAAGGCAATCCCATCATCCCCTGATTTTTGGCGCGGCTTAAACTTTTTAACTCACCCCAAATCAAGTCCCATTCTACAACTACGTCAATTTGCACGTCAGAAACCTATCCTTTGGTCCCATGACAGCTTACCCATGTGTCCCCATGGACACCAAGTTTCAAGGCAATCCCATCATCCCCTGATGTTAGGGGAACTTTTGAAAATCGGGCACTCCAGTATGTCAGGGATTTAAAGTTGCAATGCAGACAGCTCAATGGGGCCAGTTCCAAGGAAATCCCAACATGCCACGAGATAACCCTAAATCTTCTGGCACATTTGAAAAAAGGATTATTGAACTTGATAAAGTCTAAGTGAGCGCAGGAAGGACTTCTCCCCTGAGTCAAAGCAAGACACATCCACCATCCCTGCAAGGCGGGAAGGGGAGAAGGGAGGGAAGGCAGGCAGGCAGGCAGCATGCATTGTAGTGCCGCAAGGATGGCTTGAGCACTAACGCATAGCAAACCAACCCGTAAGCGGGCGCAAGGAGCAAGTGAGGCAAAGATGGCTGGTTCTTTCTTTCTAAGCCAGCAGTTACGCCTTGAGGGGCACAGAGGAGGACGATTGGGAGCAAACCAGGCACAAGGCAGGCAGAGAGGCAGGCAGAGTAGGCGAGGAGTCAGTCCTGGCAGATGCCCCACCACAGCAGCACCCCGGGGGAGGCGGGCAGACAGGCAGGCAGGCATGGGTTGGCGGGCCCAGAAAAGCTGGTACCTTGCACAAGTAAGCCATAGATCTGCGGGGGAGTCAGTCCCAGCAGATCCAGCTACCTCACAAGGACGGCTCCCAGGCAGGCGGGCAGGCGCCTCCACTGTAGTGGCTGTGCTCAACTCGGCGGGCGCACTACAAGACGAGTTGAAGTGAGAGCTCACTTCTCAGGAAACGTAGTGGCTGTGCTACGGGAGATTGGTCGACTGCTGGAGCTTAGCTTTTTCTCTGAGGGGAAGTCCATGAGTTGAAGTGACAGCTTGCTTCTCAAAGACAGGGTTACAGCGGAAGAGCGGTGGGACGAGACCGGGGAGAGAAGCTGGACCAGCTTCTGCTACTAATCCTCACCCACATCCTGGAGGACCACAGCATCCCACACAAAGTGGCTATGGTGAAGTCAATGGCTGTCATGAGTTGAAGTGAGTGCTCACTTCTCAGAAAAATTAAACTGTCCGTACACATTAAGTGGCTGTGCTATGGGCGATCGGTGGACGCCTGGAGTACCACCCGCACATAGGAGAAGTCCATGAGTTTCAGTGACAGCTTGCTTCTCAAAGACAGGGTTACAGCGGAAGAGGGGTGGGACGAGACCGGGGAGAGAAGCTGGACCAGCTTCTGCTACTAATCCTCACCCACATCCTGGAGGACCACAGCATCCCACACAAAGTGGCTGTGGTGAAGTCAATGGCTGTCATGAGTTGA